>NW_027507789.1:18983129-19315629 GCF_037356315.1 Lithobates pipiens
AACAATAAAACATTGCAGAATAGAATACAGTACAAAGAAGCAGAACAATAGAGAGAGAATAGAGAGAGAGAACAATAAAAACGACAACTATTTTTGGTTTTTTTATTTTATATTTTTTTTGGTTTTTTGTTTTTTTTACTTTTTTTTTTTTTTTTTAAACACTTTTTTATGTAACTTTAACACTTCTGTTGTAACGGTTCCAGCGGTTTGGGTCTCTCAAAATGCGATGGCATCTTGGGAGACCCTGTGAACGTGTGCCTAGCCTGTGCAATGCTGTACCCTACGCTAATACTCAACTAGTTCATGGTAGCGTTCAAAACATTCACCAATGCAAAGACCAGGATTGTCAGGACAGCGGGGACAACAATAACGGGTGTCACGCCTAAATCCGCGCTTTCTGCAGACACGACATTTTCTTTGGGGGGCTCGTTGGGTAGGGGTACTCGGGAGGACATAAATATAATGCCTCTCATGCAGCCGGCTTACTGCATCTGGTAGGGGAAGGTGAGGTGGAGCACCGTCTGGATACAGAAGGGCTCTGACGATATCCTCCTGGAATTTGAGGAAGGATCCAGTCCGTCCTGAAGCTTTGTGTAGTACATAAGCATTCAGTATAGCCAATTGGAATAAATAAACAGACACTTTTTTGTACCAGCGTCTGGCCTTACGGGCAACTAGATACGGCGCCAACAACTGGTCATTGAGGTCCACCCCTCCCATGTTAAGGTTATATTTGTGGACACAGAGGGGTTTCTCCACAATACCAGTCGCCGTAGGAATTTGGACCGTCGTGTCTGCATGAAGGGAGGTAAGAACGAAAACATTCTTATTATCCCTCCACTTCATAGCGAGCAAATTATTACTGCGCAAGCAGGCTCTCTCCCCCAGCCTAAGAGGGGACTCTACAAGCCGCTGGGGAAAGCCCCGGCGATTAGGTCGCACGGTGCCACATGCTCCAATCTGCTGATCAAACAAGTGACTAAACAGTGGCACGCTTGTGTAATAATTGTCCACGTACAAGTGGTACCCCTTTCCGAATAAGGGTGACACCATGTCCCACACTATCTTGCCAGCGCTTCCTATGTAATCAGGGCAGTTCTCCGGCTCTACGTGACTATCTCTACCCTCATAAACCATGAAACTACGTGTATAGCCTGTGGCCCTGTCACAGAGCTTATACATCTTGACCCCGTATCTGGAACGCTTGTTGGGGACGTATTGTTTGAATGACAAGCGACCAGAAAACTTAATCAGGGACTCATCAACGCAGACAACTTGATGGGGAGTAAACATGTCTGCAAAACGTTGGTTGAAGTGGTTTATGAGGGGCCGAATTTTGTAGAGCCGATCGTATTCAGGGTCTCCACGAGGACGACAGAGTTCATTGTCGCTGAAGTGCATGAACCGCAAAATCATCTCGTATCGTGCCCTGGACATGGAAGCAGAGAACACGCGCATATGGTGAATTGGGTCAGTGGACCAATATGACCGCAATTCACTCTTTTTGGTTATGCCCATGTTGAGGGAGAGGCCCAGAAAGATTTTAAATTCGGAAACCGTAACTGGTTTCCATTGTTTGGCAAGGGCGGACTGGGGAATAGTGGCGATGTGTTGAGCAGCGTACAAATTGGTTTGGTCCACAATAGATCTATAGAGATCTTCGGTGAAAAACAGTGAGTAAAAGTCAAGTGTCTTAAAATCAACTGTTTCCACGTTAATGCCAGGTTGGCCAGTGAATGGGGGAAGTACGGGTTCTGCAGAAGATGTGGGCACCCAAATAGGATTGGCGAATTCTGCAGGAAGGGCACTATGGGTACGACGGGCCTGTCTTTGTCTTCTTCTTGGTGGCAGCGGGACACTACTTGTGCTTGCCACCTCGCCAGCTTGAACTGCACTTATGGGACTCGCCACGTCACCACGTGTTACTGCAGTGCTGGATGTACGTCCAGGGTGTACTAGGCCGCTGGTGCTTGCCAGTTCACCAGAAGGTTGAGCGGCTCTAGTACGTCTCTGCTCCATACGAGTGACCTGCGGTTCCTGCACCTCAACAACAGAATACATACGGGATTGGGCACACCTGTTCTTAGCAGCGGCCTCATCTCCGTCGTCAGAGCTATCTGTCATGGAGCCGCTGTCCTCTACAGGATCGTATTCTGAGCCTGAATCTGACAGATGAGCGACGTCCTCTTCACTATCTGTCATGCTCAGAAACGTGTAGGCCTCTTCACTAGTGTACCTTCGCTTTGCCATTTTGGGCTCTAAATTTAGGGGTACACTAGTGAGACTCACAGGTAAAAAAGCACCTAGCCTGTCAGCGACTGTTTCAAAACGCTACAAAAAAAACTGTTAGCGATCGCAGGGATCAAGCCTGACTCTGCGAACGCTGCAGTTATGTGTGTTGTGTTTTGTAAGTGACAGTGATCGATCGATACTGCACTTGGGTGGGCTGGGCTGGGCTTGGCGGAGGGGCTAAACGCAGGTGCTAGCGGGTATCTGGGCTGATCCCGCTAACAATGCGTTTTGGGAAACCTAAAATGAAGGCAACGCTAATATAGATCTGATCAGATACTATATTACTAAGGGAGGTGTATGCTTTGCGCGTGGGTGTTAGCGGTACTGGCACTAACCTGACGCTGGGGCGACGCAGGCCTTATCTGACCCTCAAACTTATATCACCCGCCGGGTGATCAGGGGGTTAAACCTTTATTAGGTAATAAATGGCGGGTGCCCTGAAACAAAAAAAAAATAACTAACCAACCAGCGTCACCTGTAACAGTTATATGGTGATCACTGGTGAAAGGGTTAACTGGGGGGCAATCAGGGGGCTATGCGGTAGTATATGGGGGTCCCTGACGCTATAAAAAGCTGCGGCGAACCTAAATACTTACCTGCCTAACTAGCGTCACCTGTGACACTAATACAGCGATCAGAAAAAAATCGCTTATTAGTGACACTGGCGACGGGGGGTGATCACGGGGTTACACCTTTATTGGGGGGGTTAGGGGGGCACCCTAGAGCTAAAGGGGGCTAACCCTAACTGCCCTAACAGTTATTACAGTCACAAATGACACCAATGCAAAAAAAAAAAAAAAAAAAAAAAAAATAATAAAAAATGCACTTGGTGTCACTGTGACTGGGGGGGCAGGGGTGATTGGGGGGGTGATCAGGGGGGTGAAAAGTGTGCCTGGCGTGTTCTACTGTTAGTGTAGTGTTAGGTGCAACTCACCGATCCTCTCTCCTCCGTGCCGGAACGAAAAAGACCGACACGAGGAGAGATTACATCATTTCCTCTGCCTGTGTTTACAATACAGGAGAGGAAGTGATGTCACCGAGGATTTTCATTCGTCGGGAGCGATCGCGAGGGGGTGGCCATGAATGAATGGCCGTCCCCTCATCCCTGATCTCTCCCGAACGAATGCCGACCGCCGCAGGCACCGGGGGGGGGCCCGATCGGGCCCCCCACCCGCGGGCAGGCAGGGACTTATATATACGCCAATATGCCTGCCCGTGCCATTCTGCCGACGTATATCGTCGTGCGGCGGTCGGCAAGTGGTTAAAGCGGGAGTAAACCCACAGATGTTTTTTTTTTCTTTTTCTACCTGCAAAGGAAAAGACATAATGAGCTAGTATGCACCGCATACTAGCTCATTATGAAATACTTACCTTAGAACGAGGCCCCGACATCTGGTCCGATCCACGCCGAGGGAGCGGACATGTTCCCTCTGCGTTTCTTCTGGGTATCGCGGCTCCGGCACTGTGAGTGGCCGGAGCCGCGATATCGTCTGCCTTTCATCCCGGCCGGGTCCGGCCACTGCCGGGCTTTCAGCCGAGAATCCCCTTGTGCGCATGCGCCACTGCAGTCAGCGGCGCATACCGAGGGGAATATCTCCTAAACCGTATAGGTTTAGGAGATATTTTTTTACCTACAGGTAAGCCTTATTATAGGCTTTCCTGTAGGTAAAAGTAAAAATAATGAGTATACAACCACTTTAAGTAAAGCAAAATCTCTGCCACTGACTTGAATGTAGAACACTTGAGCAAAAGTCTCTGCCACAGACTTGAATGTAACTGAGGGACGTAGATACATTTAGAGAACTATGATACGGTACCAGTATCTCTCAGCCGGTCTGGAGATACCGTATCAGTATAGATCCACAAAGTGTCCTTCAACTGAGCCTCCAGGCTCCTTCTGAGAAACCAGCCTTACACATGGCCTTCTCCCGAAGAGTCATCCCCTGGATGCCTCTCTGGTTGGTGGGCATCTCCCTAGATGAGACCGGACCACCTTAGAATCATTATGGCCTCATATCCATTCAGGCCTGTCTCCGCAGTTGCTTCGCCTCGGGCTATCCAGCCCCGAGACTCGGAATTGCATGCATCCAGGCCAGGAGGGCCATGGGGGCTGGTCAGGAGGACCAGGACCAAACAGATAGCTACTCTGGACTGGAAGCCAGAAACACATGATCACAAGTACCTTAAATACCCTCTCCCAGAATGCACAGCAAGACAACACTCCCACTGGGCTGATTCAGAGAGAAAGAAGGGCATTCAATGCACCCAACTAGACTGCGTTCTACCACTTGCTGGCGGTGACAGCGACACCTGCAGCTAAGGAGAACTCAGTGCAATCCAGCTAGACTGGCACTGAAACCGTAATTTGGCAAAATGAGTCCTAAAACCCAACTGTGGTTTTAGGAATATTAACTTTTTAAAACAAATGGTGCATGCTCTTCAGGAGCCGGCGTTACATATATAAAAATAATATAAGTATTTATTAAAAACTGATTTTGCGTATCGGTTTCTGTTTTCGGCCTAGTGCATCCTTCATTTTCGGTATCGGTTTTGGCACCCCACTAGTATTATTAGGTTTGGTAGACCATTGATGGCCATAGATTTGCCCCTGTGGTAACCCCCTTGTATACCCCAAAATACTCCCAGGGATTCATGTAGCTCCTTGTAATAAAGCAGGCCAGGATTTGCTCATATTCATACATTTTCTAAATCTAGAAATAGCAGCAATTAGAAATGGGATTTTGGCAGGAACACATACATTTTGGTTGATCTGAAAAGATATTTAGTGACTTCACTTGGCAGGAATTCTGGGCTCCAGGAGGGGGTTCTGATCCATGAAATGCCTGGACCTTTCCACAGATGCTGTGCTCTCAGGCCACGGTGTTATAAAGGGAGAAGGCAGAGCAGGAAATGTTTGGAATTGTTGCAGAGTTACAGTTAGAACATTTTTGCCCATATGTAATCAACGAATTCAGGAGATTGGATGTTAAAGGTCTTCGATAATAGATTATTTCTCCATCGTTTCCTCCAGACTAATTATGGTTTGTGAAACTTTCTCATGAGCTAGTGAGAAAACATTGTTGTCACTAGTATGTGGCACGTCCCCATTCTGTCCCCCTGGCTTCATCCTCGCCTGCCTTGCCATTCTGTCCCCCTGGCTTCATCTTCGCCTGCCTTGCCATTCTGTCCCCCTGGCTTCATCTTCGCCTGCCTTGCCATTCTGTCCCCCTGGCTTCATCTTCGCCTGCCTTGCCATTCTGTCCCCCTGGCTTCATCTTCGCCTGCCTTGCCATTCTGTCCCCCTGGCTTCATCTTCGCCTGCCATGCCATTCTGTCCCCCTGGCTTCATCTTCGCCTGCCATGCCATTCTTTCCCCCTGGCTTCATCCTCGCCTGCCATGCCATTCTTTACCCCTGGCTTCAACCTCGCCTGCCATGCCATTCTGTCCCCCTGGCTTCATCCTCGCCTGCCTTGCCATTCTGTCCCCCTGGCTACATCTTCGCCTGCCTTGCCATTCTGTCCCCCTGGCTACATCTTCGCCTGCCATGCCATTCTTTCCCCCTGGCTTCATCCTCGCCTGCCATGCCATTCTTTCCCCCTGGCTACATCTTCGCCTGCCTTGCCATTCTGTCCCCCTGGCTACATCTTCGCCTGCCATGCCATTCTTTCCCCCTGGCTTCATCCTCGCCTGCCATGCCATTCTTTCCCCCTGGCTACATCTTCGCCTGCCTTGCCATTCTGTCCCCCTGGCTACATCTTCGCCTGCCATGCCATTCTTTCCCCCTGGCTTCATCCTCGCCTACCATGCCATTCTTTCCCCCTGGCTTCATCCTCGCCTGCCATGCCATTCTTTACCCCTGGCTTCATCTTCGCCTGCCTTGCCATTCTGTCCCCCTGGCTTCATCTTCGCCTGCCTTGCCATTCTGTCCCCCTGGCTTCATCTTCGCCTGCCTTGCCATTCTGTCCCCCTGGCTTCATCTTCACCTGCCATGCCATTCTTTCCCCCTGGCTTCATCCTCGCCTGCCATGCCATTCTTTCCCCCTGGCTTCATCCTCGCCTGCCATGCCATTCTTTACCCCTGGCTTCAACCTCGCCTGCCATGCCATTCTGTCCCCCTGGCTTCATTCTCGCCTGCCATGCCATTCTTTCCCCCTGGCTTCATCCTCGCCTGCCATGCCATTCTTTACCCCTGGCTTCATCCTCGCCTGCCATGCCATTCTTTACCCCTGGCTTCAACCTCGCCTGCCATGCCATTCTGTCCCCCTGGCTTCATCCTCGCCTGCCATGCCATTCTTTCCCCCTGGCTTCATCCTCACCTGCCATGCCATTCTGTCCCCCTGGCTTCATATTCGCCTGCCTTGCCATTCTGTCCCCCTGGCTTCAGCTTCGCCTGCCTTGCCATTCTGTCCCCCTGGCTTCAGCTTCGCCTGCCTTGCCATTCTGTCCCCCTGGCTTCATCTTCGCCTGCCTTGCCATTCTGTCCCCCTGGCTTCATCTTCGCTTGCCATGCCATTCTGTCCCCCTGGCTTCATCTTCGCCTGCCTTGCCATTCTGTCCCCCTGGCTTTATCCTCGCCTGCCTTGCCATTCTGTCTCCCTGGCTTCATCCTCACCTGTCATGCCATTCTGTCCCCCTGGCTTCATCTTCGCTTGCCATGCCATTCTGTCCCCCTGGCTTCATCTTCGCCTGCCTTGCCATTCTGTCCCCCTGGCTTTATCCTCGCCTGCCTTGCCATTCTGTCCCCCTGGCTTCATCCTCGCCTGTCATGCCATTCTGTCCCCCTGGCTAAATCCTCATCTGCCATGCCATTCTTTCCCCCGACTTCATCCTCGTCTGTCACGCCATTCTGTCCCCCTGGCTTCATCCTTGTCTGTCATGCCATTCTGTCCCCCTGGCTTCATCCTCATCTGCCATTCCATTCTTTCCCTCGGTTTCATCCTCGTCTGCCATGCCATTCTGTCCCCTTGAAGTCCTCATCAGCCTGGCCCCCCTGGAGTGCTCCTCTGCAGCCAGGGCAGCCTGCCCCTCCACCTAATGCATTTACAAAAATGTATTGGAAAGATGTAAAACCGATAAAAAGGGAAAAGTACAACATATAAGAACATGTGAAATAGAAGATGCCATGTAGTGTAGGATACAGGGGCTCCAACAACACACCCAGACTGAGGCGTTTCGGGGGCTTTCCCCCTTCTTCTGAGCCAAGCTGACCAACACATCAAATGTTTAAAGTGCATAAATACAGGCAGGCACACACACACACACACACACACACACACACACACACACACACACACACACACACACACACACACACACACACACACACAGTCCCCTGACAGGAGGGGCATAGCCAAAGCCACAAAAAAAAAAAACTGAAAAATTATATTAATAATAAATCTATATACCCAAAAATGGTGTAGCACACGATGCAACAAATACAGTGTTACACTCTGTAGCATAACCGTGCCATACCTGTGCCCCAAAGGATCCAATTAGTTGCCTGCTGAAACTGTGGCCGCTGTATGACAGCCAGCAGTCCTTGGAGCGCAAACCACATAGACCTGCGAACCAGCCAGCTAGATATTTGGTACCCCTAGTGGTGGCGGATGGTATTGCAGGCCACTATAAAAGTTTCACAGCCCTGTTTTATCCTCCCAAAAGTAAGCTCTTTCCCCATCCCTCCTCCAAACAAGGATTTTGCTCCAATTAGCAAGCAGTCGGTGTGGACAGCATGACAATCTTTTTTGTGAAACTTTTCCAAACAAGCATTTTGCTTTATTCGGCTTCGCTGTTTAAGGAGTCCCAGAATTTGGAACAAGCAAGCAGAGAGAGAAGTGTTCTGACACCGGACATGCTTGTTATGGGATAAGGATCGGGGCAACAGCCCTTGAAGCCTTCCCCGTCGTACTGTAAGCAGTGGCAGCTCCCATATTCCTATGCTGGCAGGCTCTCTTTAAAAGCCAAGCATTGAAAGTTCCTTGTTGACACACATCGCAAGAAAGTCAGCAAAGGAATCCGAAACAGGAAACACTTCTATCCATAACCAACCGCCAGCCAGCGATCTGCAGTGATCGACTGCGATGGAGAACCCCAGTCGGCTGCCATGGATTCCGTCTTTAGCTCCTCACTTGAAGGAATCCATGTGATCAATGCTGGGTTACTGTTAAAAAGAGTTCTGTATGATACGCTTGTATGTCTATTAATGGGGCAAGCCTGAGAATTCCCATAATTCTCCTTTATTTTCTCCATGGATGACAATTGCACGAAGCAACCGCCATGTCCCTCAGCTCACAGAGAATGTGGAAGGTGATCAGATCCAGACAACATTCCAGAATTACATATTTATAGCAGAGAAGATTCCGCTCATTAAACTCCAATTCCTTAAAGCGGGAACATTGCCAGAAATTCCAGGAGCTCCCGGAATTTACCGATTACCTCTCATCTTGTCAGATTCTGGCGAATATGAAGATATCTGAGCGATCTCAGCGTTGGGCCCCATTACACACACTCATTCTCTGTTGAGAAAGCAGCAGATCCATCCTGTGTTCTGTCCACCGGGCCAGGGATTAAAAAGACTAAGCAAAGAAATTTGTGTCAATTTCATGGAGGAACACCATGGTATATTGCCACCTACAGTAGGACTTGACCAGGGGTAGGTAACCTCTTTCAGGGGTTGAGATCTACCTGACAAGAAATCTTCCCTCTTCACATCACATTACCCTCGAACAGTAGTGTCCTCGGCCCCCCTTCAAAGTAGTGTCCTCGGCCCCCCATACAGTAGTGTCCTCTGTTCTTCACATCACCCATCCCACTTTAGTTTCCTGCCCCCCCCCCTCCAAATAGCAGTTTTCTCTGACCCTTCACATTCCACCCACCCAATGTGGTGTCCTCTGCCCCGCCCCCCCACAGTTGTGTCCTCTGCCCCCCACCCCCCCTATACAGTAGTATCCTCTGTTCTTCACATCACCCCTCCCACTTTAGTGTTCTGCTCCCCCAAATAGCAGTTTTCACTGACCCCTCACATTACCAACCCACCCACCCACCCATTGTGGTATCCTCTGCCCCCCTCCCCCACACAGTAGTGTTCTGTGTCCCCTCCAAAGAAGTGCCTTTTGCTCCCCTTCACATCACCCCCCCCCCCAAAGTAGAGTCCTCTGCATCCCCTATAGCATGGTCCTCTTCCCCCCTGCACATCACCCCCCCCCCCCCCCCAAGTAGTGTCCTATTCCCCCCTTCAAAATCACCCCCTCCTCTTGTTGCCTCCCCCCTCCAAAAGCAGTGTCCTTTGTCCTCTTCACATCCCACAAATCAGTGTCCTATGTCCCCTTCACATCACTCCCACCCCCAAGACACACACCAGTGTGCAGGTACCTTACACCAGGTGTACTGCTGAGCAGAAAGTGGGAGGCAGCAGATTACAGGATGGAGGGTGGGAGCAGAATCTGCCGGGAGTTAACTTTTCATATTAACAAGCTGGTGATTGGTTACTAGGGCCACCTTCTCCCACCCTCTCTCTCCAGTGCTGTGCTGCCTCCCACTCTACAGTGAAGAGGAGAACGGCAGAGGCTGGGTGGAAGGACCGGCAAAGTCCTCTGTGTACGTGACCTACCCGTGGCCTGCCCCCAGACTAGACACTAAGTGGATATATTCTAGTGGCCATCCTCTTGTACAGCTCCTCCTGGTGCACCCACCAGTGATTTTCCTCCTGTACCTGTTGTAAAGTAATGGGAGAACACTAGGGGGTGGCTATCCTCCTGTATAGCTCCCCCTAGTGGCTCAAATCCTGTAAACCTCACCCTAGTGACTATCCTTCTGAACCTGCTACATGGGTCCTTCTGGTGACTATTCTCCTGTAGAAACAAACTGAAACCATCCCAATATAGAACTGGCCTTAGAAGCAAGGCACACATAGAAGGGCAACGCATGTCAAACAACAAATATAAATTCCCAGGTGTACCTCTTGGTTTTGATGTGAACTGTTAGACAAGGCCAATTCTGTTTGTTGCAGGCTGGCTGGTAAGTGAGCTGGGAACTTTTGTTGTTGTTTGGCTATCCTCCTGTACAGCTCCCTCTAGTGCAGGGGTGGGCAAATAATTTTCCCTAGGGCCCGCATAGGGCGTTGGGACTATTGTGGATGACCGAACCAATGGTAACTGAATGACTCCTGTATTTACAATAGCAGGGTGGGACAAATCACTGCCCTTCCTGGGGGAGAAAGACTGAATGTGCAGCTGCGGACACTGGGTATCTGGCTAAAAGGGATGAAAGTGCTGATGCTGACAGCCGGTGTTGGATCGCTGCTGTCAGAGGGAGGAGGATCAGGTAGCTAACCCCTACCTGTACAGTGCCTTGAAAAAGTATTCATACCCCTTGAAGTTTTCCACATTTTGTCATGTTACAACCAAAAATGTAAATGTATTTTATTGGGATTTTATGTGGTAGACCAACACAAAGTGGCACATAATTGTGAAGTGGAAGAAAAATAATAAATGGTTTTCAACCTTTTTTGCAAATAAATATGTGAAAAGTGGGGGGGGGCATTTGTATTCAGCCCCCTTTACTTCGATAACCCTAACAAAAATCTAGTGGAACCAATTGCCTTCAGAAGTCACCTAATAGAGTCCACTGCGTGTAATTTAATCTCAGTAGAAATACAGCTGTTTTGTGAAGCCCTCAGAGGTTTGTTAGAGAACCTTAGAGAACAAACAGCTTCATGAAGGCCAAGGAACACACCAGACAGGTCAGGGATAAAGTTGTGGAGAAGTTTAAAGCAGGGTTAGTTTATAGAAAAAAATATTCCAAGCTTTGAACATTTCACGGAGCTCTGTTCAATCCATCATCCGAAAATTGAAAGAGTATGGGCCAACTGCAAACCTACCAAGACATGGCCGTCCACCTAAACTGACCAGCCGGGCAAGGAGAGCATTCATCAGAGAAGCAGCCAAGAGGTCCATGGTAACTCCGGAGGAGCTGCAGAGATCCACAGCTCAGGGGGGAGAATCTGTCCACAGGACAACTATTAGTCGTGTTCTCCACAAATCTGCCCTTTATGGAAGAGTGACAAGAAGAAAGACATTGGTGAAAGAAAGGATGTAAGAAGTCCCGTTTGCAGTTTGCAAGAAGCCATGTGGGGGACACAGCAAACGTGGAAGAAGGTTCTCTGGTCAGATGAGACCAAAATTTTACTTTTTGGCCTAAAAACAAAAAACTATATGTGGTAGAAAACTAACACTGCACATCACCCTGAACACACCATCCCCACTGTGAAACATGGTGGTGGCAGCATCATGTTGTGGAAAATGCTTTTCTTCAGCAGGGACAGGGAAGCTGGTCAGAGTTGATGGGAAGATGGATGGAGCCAAATACAGGACAATCTTAGAAGAAAACCTGTTAGAATCTGCAAAAGACTTAAGACCGGGGCGGAGGTTCACCTTTCAGCAGGACAACGACCCGAAACATACAGCCAGAGCTACAATGGAATGCTTTACATCAAAGCATATCCATGTGTTAGAATGGCCCAAAGTCCAGACTTAAATCCACTTGCAGCTGTAATTGCAGAGAAAGGAGGTTCTACAAAGTATTGACTCGGGGGGCTGAATACAAATGCACGTCACACTTTTCACATATTTGTAAAAAAATAAAAAAAGGGTTGAAAACCATTTATAATTTTTCTTCCACTTCATAATTATGCGCCATTTTGTGTTGGTCTATCCAATAGAATACATTTATGTTTTTGGTTGTAACATGACAAAATCTGGAAAATGTCAAGAGGTATGAATACTTTTTCAAGGCACTATATATGCTGTGGCAGACTGCGGCCCTGGAGGAGAAAGACCTTCACAGGCTGTGTACAGGTCCAAGGGACAAAGAGCAAGCACTATCACAGCAATAACTGTGTTGGCAGGCTGGTAGGAGAGTGTCGGGAGGTCTCACCTAGGCAATGCTCGCCTGCCAGAAATAAGCCTGTGTCAATCAGCTCTTCCGGCTATCTCCCGCCAGTTCTGTCTGCACTCCACAGAGTCCACATGGACTTCTATCAGCATGCTTCTCTGAGCCTGCCTGCCTTTAAAGAGAAGCATGCTGACACTGGATGCATCATGGGCCAGACAGAAAACAAAGAGGCCATAGTTTGCCCAGGTCTGATCTAGTGGCTTGCCTCCTGCACTGTTGTAAAGCTTCTCCTGATGATTATCCTCCTGTACAACTTCATTTGGAAACTATCCTCCTGCACCTGTTCTACAGCTCCCCCTAGAGACTTTAATCCTGAACTTCCTTAACAGCACCACCTAGTGGCTATCCTCCTGTACCTGCTGTAAAGCTCTCCTTAGTGGTTATCCTCCATTGCCTGCAGCCCAGCTCCCCCCAGTAGCTTTCCTCCTGTAAGTGTTGTAAAGCTCTCACTGGTGACCATCCTCCTGTACCTGCTTTACAGCTCCCCCAAATGGCTTTCCTCCTGTACATCTTCTCTAGGGGTACACTGCCACCTACAGAAAAAAATTGGACGCTAAATGAAAAATGTATATATTCTTGTACCTGCCATACAAATCCAGCTAGTGGTTATCCTCATGTACAGCTACCCCTAGTGGCTATACACTGGTACCTCTTGTACAACTCCCCCTGGTGACTATACACCTGTACTTGATGCACAACTCTGTTGTTGCAAAGCAGTAAGGAAAAAAAGAGACCAAAGAGGGAAAAAACTCAAGAGGGGAGAGAGCAGAGTCCCTCAGATAACATTGGAGAAAAGCTCAAATAATCCCATTTCCTCATTGTCTATTGAGAGATACAGCACTGTCCCAAAACTGAGGGGCGTGCTAGAACACCCCAACTAAATCAAAGTGCCAACTTTGCAGCCAGGGCAATCACACAACTGCCAGGACCTCAGGGCTAAAGCCACCACATCCACTGCATAGATATATGACAGGAGGAGAGGGGTGGGAGGAACCTCATACCTCACCTGGAGTATTATTACTGTACCATTGGACAGCCTAGAAGTAGGGGAGGGGGACTAACTGTACTTCATACCTCACCTGGGGTATTATTGCTGTGCTATTGGACAGCCTAGAAGTAGGGGAGGGGGACTAACTGTGCCTCATACCTTACCTAAAGGGTATTATTACTGTACCCATAGGACAGCCAGGAGGACGAGAGTAACTTTAGCAGCTGTTGGTGATGGCAATTTGCAAAAGTAACCACATGCAATAGAAAATGGAATGCAGATGCCACATTCCGCCCTCTGTACATAGTACTTATTCAAGCATTCATTGATGGGCTCTGGTGGGGCTGCATTTGAAGGGCTCTGGTGGGGCTGCATTTGAAGGGCTCTGGTGGGGCTGCATTTGATGGGCTCTGGTGGGGCTGCATTTGATGGGCTCTGGTGGGGCTGCATTTGATGGGCTCTGGTGGGGCTGCATTTGATGGGCTCTGGTGGGGCTGCATTTGATGGGCTCTGGTGGGGCTGCATTTGATGGGCTCTGGTGGGGCTGCATTTGATGGGCTCTGGTGGGGCTGCATTTGATGGGCTCTGGTGGGGCTGCATTTGATGGGCTCTGGTGGGGCTGCATTTGATGGGCTCTGGTGGGGCTGCATTTGATGGGCTCTGGTGGGGCTGCATTTGATGGGCTCTGGTGGGGCTGCATTTGATGGGCTCTGGTGGGGCTGCATTTGATGGGCTCTGGTGGGGCTGCATTTGATGGGCTCTGGTGGGGCTGCATTTGATGGGCTCTGGTGGGGCTGCATTTGAAGGGCTCTGGTGGGGCTGCATTTGAAGGGCTCTGGTGGGGCTGCATTTGAAGGGCTCTGGTGGGGCTGCATTTGATGATTGCTTCTTTAAAAAGGTGGGGTTTACATGGGCAGGGGAAAGGGGTGGAGTCAAAAGTGGAGCGGCATAATGAGGTTTCATCTAGGGCAGTGATGGCAAACCTTGGCATCCCAGATGTTTTGGAACTACATTTCCCATGATGCTCATGCACTCTGCAGTGTAGTTGAGCATCATGGGAAATGTAGTTCCAAAACATCTGGGGTGCCAAGGTTTGCCATCACTGATCTAGGGTGTCAAAAATCCTTGCACCAGACCTGACTAACATACAAGTGATTTATCCCTACTCTCTATGCTCTCATTTTTCATTGGTACTTTAATCTTCATTCCAGAATTTTCAAAAACTGAGAAAAATAATTACAATCTATTTTAGGGATTAATCTATATTTAAGAATTGCGTTGTCCTCATCGGTCAGAATCGGCCCATTGTATTGCATTCTTTATTATGAGGGGGTTCTCGTATAAACACAGATGTTAAACACAAGTCCCAAAGGCCGAATCCACAGAGTTCAAAGCCTTCTGTGTTTACAAGGGATGGTTTCGCTTTCAGCGGCAACTCTACACTCTGCACAAAGCCCACTTCTGAACTCTGAGAAGATACACAAACTTACAGATCCAACCATCCCTTTAAGGGCAACCATACTGCCGATGTGGCCAGAGATTAATTGAGTTTGACATCCCTGCCCTACAAGTTCTCTTACATCAGTTAAAGTCAATAACATACATAACTATCATATCAGACAACACACTACAGGGCCAAAAATATAAAATATATGAACCCCTTCCAAATGATGGAGTTCAGGTGTTTCCAGTAAAGGGTACCGTTACTGATTCACAGACATTTTACACAGTTGGGTAGGTCCAACCTCTTAGAAAAGGACCTTCATCAAACTTTTTACCATTCCAGCATGATTGTGCCCCTGCACACAAAGCCAGCTCCATTAAGACATGGGTTGACCAGTTTAGTGTAGAGGATCACGATTGTCATACACCGAGCTCTGACCTCAACCCTACTAAACATCTTTTGGAGGAATTGGGAGATCTGATTGTAAGCCAGGTCTTCTCATCCAACATTTGGACCCAACTTCAAAGATGGGCACAAATGACCACAGACACCCTCCAAAACCTTGAGAAAAGCCTTCACAGAAGAGTGGAGTAAGTTGTTGGCCCAATGGGAGGCAACTGCCCATTAATGGCCATGGTTTTGGAGTGGAATGCCAACAAGTTTATTTTGGCCATGTGAAGGAACCATCCAGGACCCCGCTTAGGTTCTTCCGTCAAGATATAGCTTCCTTCAGTCTGGACATAGGAACCAGATATTATAGCTGAGCATGCAAGAATATCTGACAAAAGCTTGTATAAGAACAGCAACTGTTTATTAAAAACTCACACAGAATTGATATACTACACAATCAGGTGAGGCTGATCACATTATTGTATGCAAAGGCAACTGTGTACAGGAATATAATTAACATAACTAAGGGATGGCCAACATAAACATTAAGCTACTTAAAGAGGAAGTAAACCCTGATGAGTTTACTTCCTCTTTCATTCCCTGCAAAGGCATAGCATAATGGACTACTATGCATCGCATAGTAGTCCATTATGTGTCACTTACCTGACACAGGAGCCAGCGAAGTCACCGCTGTCCCCTGTAGTCCGCTGCATCCATCTTGTTGGTTGGCGTCTCGCAGCCCAGCCGCTGTCATTCGGCGAAGCCGTGATGACGTCACTCCCGCGCATGCACACGGGAGTCGACACGCGCGGCAGCTCCATTCTTGGAAATGCCGCGCTCAGTGCGCCTGCGCGCCGCTGTCTACGGCGCATGCGCCGTAGACAGCGGTGCCCGTTTAGGGGCAAATATCTCCTAAACCATATAGGTTTAGGAGATATTTCTTGGACCTACAGGTAAGCCTTAATCTAGGCTTACCTGTAGGTCAAAGTGGTTTGTAAGGGTTTACAACCACTTTAAACAACTAGCAACATATGGGGGCTCAGTGCCCACCCAGACTATTTGGCACCAAGCCCACCACCCTAAATACAAAGTACAATACACAGTATAAGCATAAACAACCATTAATGGTTTAATAACAAGGTACAGTGGTCGTAATATCTGCAAGAGATGATCAGACAGAAACAATAGGTGACTTAATTAGCACAATTAACAATGGGTGAAAGATATTTAGGAGGCACACTATAGGAGAGACCTACTTACAATAAACCCCAGACAGGTGGTTTGAGCTGATATTAACATCTGCTAGGAGTCTCACACTGTGAAGAAGGCATTGTTGGTAAAGGCTCTGGGCCAGTGATGGTGAACCTTGCCAGATGTTTTGGAACTACATTTCCCATGATGCTCACCTACACTGCAGAGTGCATGAGCATCATGGGAAATGTAGTTCCAAAACATCTGGGGTGCCAAGGTTCGCCATCACTGCTCTAGGCCCTAAAAATGGAAAAAGGAGGACCTCAGATCGGAGCGTGACTTAGGGAGCCTTGAAGTTCCTGCCGCCGAGCCGGGAGCAAGGCGTGAAAGTACTGGGGGCCGCGGACAGCATCCAAGTCATGGACAATGCCTATATGGACTTTCACCTCACTGGAGGTATGCCTTGGGTACTACATGTTAGTTGGGTTTAGGAACATAATGTTATTCATATTGTATTGCCTTTCCACAATATATTTATCTTAACTGTTCTAAGCCTGGTCTGAAGTTATTCAAGTTGGCAAGAGGAAGGAGCAAAGTCCTCCAGCAGTGCAGAAAAGGTGATTTAGCCCCACCTACTGGACCATTGAGGAGGAGGCCAGCCAGAGCTGCAGTACTGTGAGGAGTCCAGGGAGAGGAACAACAACAGTAACCTGTACAGGGGAGGGCTGTTTGTACTATGAGACAGAGTGTCACTGCACTCACTGCTACTACTGCACTCTACCTCACTACTAACCTCTGCTTCATTTACTGCTGACCCCTAAACTCTGTAGTAAGTGATGCAGAAGTCATTAGTAAATTCTGCAGAGTTCAGAGGTCATGAAGTGACACACAGTTCAGAGGTCAATAATAAAGCAAGGTTCAGAGGTCAGTAGTGATGGAAGGGTCAGTAGGGAAGCAGAGGCCAGTAACAAATGATGCAAAAGTGTAGAGGTCCGTAGTAAGTGATAGAGTTTAGGTCAGTAGGAAGTGATGCAGAGGTTAGGGGTCAGTAGTAAGTGGTGCTAAGTTCAGGAGTCAGTAGTTATACTGAGTTCAGTAGCCATACAGAGTTCAGGGGATCAGTAGTAAGTGGTGCAAAGTTCAGGGCTCAGTAGTGATACGGAGTTCAGTAGTAAGTGAAACAGGGGTCAGTAGCAATACAGATCTCAGGGGGTTAGTAGTAAGTAATGCAAAGTTCAGGAGGTCAGTAGTAAGTGGTGCAAAGTTCAGTAGTAAGTGAAGCAGAGGTCAGGGGTCAGCAGTGATACAGAGTTCAGTAGTAAGTGATATAGAGGTCAGGAGTCAGTAGGAAGTGATGCAAAGTTCAGTAGTAAGTGAAGCAGAGGTCAGTAGTGATACAGAGTTCAGGGGTCAGTAGTAAGTGGTGCTAAGTTCAGGGGGTCAGTAGAAAGGGACAGAAGTCAGTAGTAAGAGACACAGGGTTCAGGGGTTAGTAGTGATACATAGTTCAGGGGTCAGTAGTAAGTGGTGCAAAGTTCAGTGGCCCATAGTGATACAGAGTTCAGGGTGTCAGTAGTATGTGATGCAAAGTTCAGGAGGTCAGTAGTAAGTGATGCAAAGTTCAGGGGGTCAGTAGTAAGTGATGCAAAGTTCAGGGGGTCAGTAGTAAGTGATGCAAAGTTCAGGGGGTCAGTAGTAAGTGGTGAAACGTTCAGAGGTTAGTAGTAAGTGGTGCAAAGTTCAGGGGTCAGTAGTGATACAGAGTTCAGTAGTAAGTGAAGCAGAGGTCAGGGATCAGCAGTAACAGATGCTGAGTTCAGGGGTCAGTAGTGATGCAGAAGTCAGTAGGAAGTAATGCAAAGTTCAGTAGTAAGTGAAGCAGAGGTCAGTAGTAAGTGGTGCTAAGTTCAGGTGGTCGGTAGAAAGGGATGCAGAGGTCAGTAGTGAGAGACACAGTTCAGCAGTCAGTAGTGATACAGAGTTCAGTAGTAAGTGAAGCAGGAGTCAGTAGTAAGTGATGCAAAGTGCAGGGGTCAGTAGTAAGTGAAGCAGAGTTCAGGAGTCAGTAGTAAGTGAAGCAGAGTTCAGGAGTCAGTAGTAAGTGAAGCAGAGTTCAGGGTAGTAAGCGACCTACTACTGACACCTGAACAGATGCTCCAATTGGGGTTGCTACTTTTTCTTCAAGCCAAACCCAAACACTTTAGCGGTGCACAGCAAAAAAAAAAAAAAAATAATAATAATAAAATATTTTAAATATACAATATAGGATTGTAATAGACCTGGAACACCATTGGGAACGCCAAAGACGTTGTCCTCTCACCCTCCTGTCAGGCCCTGTTCTGAGCCACATTCCTGTGTGAATAATGTGTCCGGGTTTGAGGAGAACTGAAATCTAGACACATGATTCAAAACCCGGACAGGTGGCAACCCTAGCTCCAATGCTTAGTCTTGGGCCCTGGCTCCTCCACAGAGACTATACTGTACATTCACTATTCAGCACTTTCTCATTCTACACTATTAGTCACACTGCTCAATATTCAGCACAACTAGAAGCACAACCAATTTTTGCCATGGCGCGATGCACGCACGCTGTACTTTCATGTTCAAGAGCCAGGGGGCCCCGATTTATAATCTTGCACACAGGGCCCACTGCGTTCAGAAAAGCCCCCCGGCTTGGCAGACTGTAGGTAGTGGGTCTGGACCCCCTGTGCCCCCCAGTCACGGATGAACACCCAGAGTACATGAGGCGGCGAGGCCTACATCCCCATTCCCAGCCAAAACCATCAATGGAACCTGAGCACCTGGGAGGGAACACACTCCCCGGCCTGGTGGCCTTGTGACAGGGTGCCTGATTTTTCGGGTTAAATAATAGAGTCTCCAACTATCAGAACCTTGCAGCAGATCCTGCACAGGATGTACACACCTTATCACCGCACACAACAACAAAGTGTGAACAGACTGCCAACCACACCGACCTTTGTCGTCTCCTCCTCATCCTCCTCAGTTGTGTAATCACCACATAATCACAAAACGTCTGCCTGTGTCAGAGCTCAGCCAGCACAGGTGACCCCGTTTAATTTTTATTAGCAGGGCTTTTTCACGGCCCTCTCACTCAACTTTATTGCTTCCAACACACAAACACACAAACAAACTCATAAAACCATTTTCAGTATAAAAATAAAGTTTAAAGTTTAAAAACTGTTACCAAGTTTGAAGTTAACATGGCGGGACCAGAAACCCTCACATTCTCTCAGCACAGAATTACATAAATTGTGTGTAAAAAAGGGGAAAAATGCGCAACCAAAAAATATATGCTATGAATAGTAATATAACAATGTATTATCGACAAATAAAACTGTAATTAAACACTTATAGGGCCAGTTCACACCATAGAAACGCAGTCTGGATGCGCTCCAGATGCTTTTTTTGTATGGGCGTTTTTAGTACTTCATATTCCCATCGCACACGTTCCTGGATGCATTCTCAGATCTGGGTGCTGCAGCAACAACCAGCTGGATACTGGTTCAAGTCACAGTGAAGATATTTGCCAGCACACCATGGAACGACACAGATAGCATCCAAACGGGTGATATATTGCATGATCACAACTAGGGATGAGCTCAGGCATGTTCGCATGGAACACGTGTAGAGCCCGCCAGGAAGACGGCGCAGAGCTGCGCTAATCACAGGCAGTGAGACATTGCCCGATCTCTGCTGCCGCACATCGGGGGGTCAATGTCTCACTGCCTGTGATTAGTGTTGCGCCGACTTCTTGGTGGGCTCTGCACGTGTTCCATGCGAACAAGCCTGAGCTCATCCTTAATCACAACACAAGGATAGTGCAATGTTTCGGAGCCGCGCAGGACCCCTTTGTCAGCCTCCTGACGAAGGGGTTCTGTGCGGCCCCTGAAACGTTGCACTATCCTTGTGTTGTGATCATGCAATAAATCACCTGTTTAGACGCTATCTGTGTCGTTCTATTGGTGTGCTAGCAAATATCTTCACTTGGATGCTTTTTGGTGCGTTTTTGATGCAGTCCAGTGCACTACCCCCCCCCCCCCCCGTTTTTTTTTCCTTAACCTTAAATAAGAACATTGGTGTTCCAGTGTGTTTTTGTGTGCGTTTAGGTGCATTTCGGTGCGTTCCCGTAAGTTTTTGATGCTTTTAACAGCGTTCCAGTACAGTCCAGTGCAGGAAAAATGCAGCATGTTCTACTTTTTTTTTTCTGGAACGGGAACCGCAAGCACTGGTGTGAACTATGCAATTGAAAACCATATAACCTATTTTCTATGAGTTTTTGATGCAGAGAAAAAAAACCACACTGGACTGTATGTGGTGTGAACTGGCCTTTTCATACCACATGCAGTCCAGTGCATTTCTTTTTCTGCATCAAAAACTCAACTCAAAAAAGTAGGTTATATGGTTTTCAATGGCATAGTTCATACCAGTGCTTGCAGTTCCACTGCGTTCCAGTTCCAGAAAAAAAAAGTAGAACATGCTGCATTTTTCCTACACTGGACTGTACTAGAACACTGTAAAAAGCATCGAAAGCTCACGGGAACGCACCTGAATGCACCTAAACGCACCAAAAACACACTGGAACACCCATGTTCTTATTTAAGGTTAAGGAAAAAAAAAGGGGGGGGGATGCACTGGACTGCATCAAAAATGCATCAAAAAACGCACTGCAACGCATCAAAAATTGTGCATGCAAAAAAGCATTTGGAGCGCATTCGGACTGCGTTTCTATGGTGTGAACTGGCCCTCAGTGTTATGGCCCATACACATGATCCGAATATCGTACAAAAACTGTCGTCCAAGGAAGAATCGTACAATTTTCGGATTGTGTGTACACTACTTTCGACAGCCGATCACGACAGTTCATCTGATATTATACGATCGGACGTGCACGAAAATTTTCCTCATACGATTCCAGATCGTACGATTTTCATTTAGTCAGTATAGTTTCCATGACTTTATTTACCTATTCAATTTCTACTTGCGACTATTAAGCGAAATAGGTCGTACGATATTTGGATCGTGTGTACGGGGCCATTATATCCAAAACTTCATGAGGCCTCAGAAAACATTTGAGAGGATGATATTCTGATCATCAATAATCAAAAGCAAACAGCGCCGCTTACCAGAGCAGGTGGATCTCACACAAGAGGAATGGGATTGTCAGCAGATGAAACGATCAGCAATGACAGAAATCCTCCTCCACACTGTTGCGGTACTGGACTCCTGGATCCTCCAAAGGAAAACACTCCAAGCTAGGGTATATCAAAAGGTAGAAGAGAGAGGCTTCATGGTGCAGTACTTTTAAAAGGTTTTATATCTCATTAGCACTGACATCCAACACGAGCGGCATACAAACAATTCAAACACAGCCGTGGCTCAAGCCAGCCAGCTGATGTGTGATGACGTCACGGTCTGAAGCTCCACCCCACGCGTTTCCCGTAGAAGGCATCAACTGGGAAAGGAGGCGGGATTTCCTTTTGATTATTGATGAACAGAATATCATCCTCTCAAAAGTTTTCTGATGCCTCCATGAAGTTTTGGATATAACACTTATAGCAGTTTGTGGACTATATTACACGGGAATGCTTCTTTTCAGATATTGCTACTAAATGTTTTAAAAACATTTAAAGAGGAAGTAAACCCTGATGGGTTTACTTCCTCTTTCATTCCCTGCAAAGGCAAAGCATAATGGACTACTATGCATCGCACTTACCTGACACAAGAGCCAGCGATGACGTCACTCCCGCGCATGCGCACAGGAGCCCACACGCTCTTTGTCGTTGACGATGCCTTGCTCAGTGCGCCTGCGCGCCCCTGTCTACGGCGCATGCCCCTAGACATCGGTGCCTGTCTTCAGGCAAATATCTCCTAAACCAGTGATGGCAAACCTTGGCACCCCAGATGTTTTGGAACTACATTTTCCATGATGCTCTGGCACTCTGCAGTGTAGTGGAGCATCATGGGAAATGTAGTTCCAAAACATCTGGGGTGCCAAGGTTCGCCATCACTGTCCTAAACCGTGTAGGTTTAGGAGATATTTCTTGGACCTACAGGTAAGCCTTAATATAGGCTTACCTGTAGGTCAAAGTGTGTTGTAAGGGTTTACAACCACTTTAAATTGCTATATTGCTACATTGTTGGCAACATTTGTTCACTTTCTAGAACTGCACGGAGCAGACCGAAGGGTAGGCGGAGAAAAGGCATGACAGAGGGCTGGGCAAGGATTGGCCAGTTCCATTTTAAGGGGCGGAGCCTGAGCGTGCAGGAGAGCGCGCTCCACGCCCCAGCGTCAGTCGGCAAAGGAGAAGATTACAGGAAGCATGTCGTCCTCGCTGGGTGACCTGGTCCTGCAGCTGCGGGCCGCGGCCGCGGCGAACGGGGAGCGCTGGCTCCGAGAGCAAGTGGAGGAGGTACTCGGGGGCCGACCTGAGGATTCTAGGGCAGCGGCGGATGGAGCGGTCCGGGCGCGGCGCTCCCGCCCGCCGGAACGTTTCTCCCCGGACACGCGCGGGGCTCCCGCCGCCCGCCTTACTGCCGACACTGGATCCGCCCCCCGCGAGCCGCCCGCGAAACGGCCGGCCGTTCGGGCAGGGGAGGCCTTTGGGCGCAGTGGGGGCCATGGAGGACAGTATGAGGGGCCGTCCGCCGGACCGGCGGTGGCCTCAGGACAGGTGACCAGGCCCAAGAAGCTGGATGCGGGCCCTGCTCCTGTCGCGGCCGCGGCGGGGGCGGGGTCCCGCTCTCAGACAAGGTCAACGAATGTGCCCAGGCGCAAGACGGCCTCCAAGATGGCGGCCAAGCCTACAGAGGGGCGGGGGGCGGTACACAGCCCACCCTCTGCGACATCAGCTTACCGGTACCAGGGACGGGGTAAAGCAGCGCGGAAGTCGGCCACGGGGAGGAACAGAGGACGGCCCAGGAGCAGCCCACCGCGGACGGAGCACATGTCGACTGTCGAAGGGGAGGAGAGCCCTGTCCGGTCGGAAGGGGAATTGTCATCTTCAGATGAAGGACCGAGAGGCGTTCCGTCGGCGGTCGGGAGAGGATCGGCGGCTGGAGGCGAGTCTTCCGGGCGGCCCGGTAAGTCAAGTTTGCTTCTGGGTTCTTGGGGGGAGGGGGAGGGGTCAGGCGGAGAGGGGGGGGTCTGGAGCTCTGGAGTTGCACGCGGCGGGGGGGATCCCTCCCCGTCCGCCCTCCCTCTGGCAAGCGCGGTCGTTGACCGCGCCCCGGCGGATGGGGGGCTTGCGGGTCTCCTGGCGGGGTTGCGGGAGCTGGTGGGTAGGTTGGAGGCGGGCGGGGCCAGGCCCGGGGCGCCGGGGGCGGCGTGGGTTGCGCCGGGGGAACGCGTCGGGAGCTGCGCGGTTCCTCAGGGTGTGTCTGGGGTGGCGGGTGTGTCGCCAGCGGGGGATGGTGGGGGCGTGGGGGTGTCAACGGCCTCCGCGGGGCCCGGCTTGGGGGACTCTGTGGTGGCTGCGTCGCCCGCAGTGCCATCGGGGTCCGTTGGGGATAAGGTGGGGGATGCGGGAAAGAAACAAGATTTGATTCGGTTGGCGGATGCGGCGCGGTGCGAAGTGTATGTGTGCTTCGAGGGGCCGTTGGGCGCCCATCTCAAGCAGGAGGTTAGGGAGAAGATTTGGAAAGGGGAATATGTGGAGATATTTTCTCTGTTGCCCCTGGAAAAATTCAACTTGGACAGAGTTAAGCCGGAGGACAACAAGAAGGAGGACGAGGAGAAGCGGAGGTACCGTCTGATTCCGCGGACGTTCCCGAACTGGCTACAGGCGTTTGCGATTCTCGCCAGTGTGATAGGGGAAAGGAACCCGGAGCACTGTTCCGCTCTATTCTGCTACTTGGACGCGATTGGGGAGGCACACAGAGTCTACGGGGGATTGGCATGGCTGCGGTACGATGAACAATTTCGTCAGCGGAGGGCGATTCGACCTGCTCTTCGCTGGGATCATAAGGACATCAGCCTGTGGATGCGCCTCATGTCGTCGGCGCGGATGCCGAATCAGTTTTTTCAGGGGGGGGCCGGTGGATCAGGGACTTCCGGACCGTCGGCCGCTCGCAAGAAGGGAGTCTGCTGGCAATACAACGAAGGGGGTTGTAAGTTTGCCGGGAGTTGCAAATACAAACACGAGTGCTCCGGTTGTGGGGGGACCCATCCGGTTTCTCGGTGTTTCAAGCAAGGCAAAGGCAGAACTGGGGAGCCTTCGCACAAGAGGGACGACGCCGGTGAGACTGGAAAGGATGCGTCCTTTTCTAGATCGGTATCCGGATAGGGAGGCTGCGTTGATGTTGGGTTTGGGGTTTGCGGAGGGGTTTCGGATCCCGGCACTCCTCGGGACGCCCCCCCGGTGTCCAAGAATTTGCGATCGGCGTTGCTTCATCCGGAGGTGGTCTCGGAAAAACTACGGAAGGAGGTGGCGCTGGGGCGGATGGCGGGCCCATTTGCTGACATGCCGTTGCCGGATTTGGTGGTGTCGCTGTTAGGGGTGGTTCCCAAGAAGGAACCGGGTAAGTATCGGTTGATACATCACCTGTCCTATCCCAAAGGGGGTTCGGTAAACGATGCCATCGACCCCCGGCTTAGCGCAGTGTCGTATACGTCCTTCGATGCTGCGGTGGTCTGGGTTCGGCGTTATGGCCGGGGGGCTTTGATGGCAAAAACTGACATCGAGGCGGCCTTTCGATTGCTTCCGGTGCACCCCGAGAGTTTTCGACTGTTGGGCTGCCGCTGGCAGGACGAATATTATGTCGACCGGTGCTTGCCCATGGGGTGCTCTATCTCGTGCGCTCTGTTTGAGCGTTTCAGCTCCTTCGTGGAATGGGTGGTCAGGGACGTCGCGGGAGTTCATTCGGTCATACACTACCTGGATGACTTCCTGTGCGTAGGGCCGGCTTCGTCGGCGCTGTGTGCGGTGCTGTTGACGACGCTGGAACGGGTGGCCGAGGCTTTTGGGATCCCGCTGGCCCCCGAGAAGACCGAACGGCCGACGACGGTGATCAGTTTTTTGGGCATTGTGCTGGATTCGGAGGCGATGGAGTGTCGGTTGCCGGAGGATAAGTTGGGGGCGTTGAAGGAGGAGGTGCGTGGTTTGGTCGGCATGCGGAAGGTACAGCTCAGGACTCTTCAGTCTGTGCTGGGTAAATTGAATTTCGCGTGCCGGATCATACCCATGGGTAGGGTTTTCAGTCGGCGGCTGGCAGCCGCTACGGGGGGTGCGGTTTCCCCTAAACATTTTGTGCGGTTGTCCAGGGACCATCGTGCAGATCTGCAAGTTTGGCACGTGTTTCTGGACAAATTCAACGGCAGGGCGTTATGGATGGCGGGTCCGGTGAGCAATTTTGATTTGGAGCTATTTACGGACGCTGCGGGGTCAACGGGGTTCGGGGCCTTTTTTCAGGGTCGGTGGAGTGCGGGTCCCTGGCCCGACTCCTGGAGGGCCGAGGGACTGCTGAGGAACATGGTGCTGCTGGAACTCTTTCCGGTGGTGCTGGCGGTTGAGCTGTGGGGGGAGTGCCTCCGGGACCGGAAGGTTCGTTTCCATGGGGACAACCTGGGGGTTGTGCAGGTCATTAACCGGATGTCTGCGTCCTCCCCGCCGGCGGTGCGGCTGCTGCGGCATTTGGTTTTGCGTTGGATGCAGTTGAATATTTTTATACATGCAGTACACCTTCCCGGGGTGGAGAATGTGGTGGCTGACGCACTGTCTCGATTTCAGTGGGACAGGTTCCGGGAGCTGGCACCTTCGGCGGACGCTCAGGGGGTCCCCTGCCCAGAGGAGTTGTGGACGATTGCGTTGGAACGGCCTCCGTCTGGATCCAGCGGTCGGTGAGTGGGGGCACTTGGGCAGCGTATGAGAAGACCTGGGAGGAATGGGAGGCTTTGGGGTTGCAGGTGGGGGCTGGAGTGCGAGACCGGCGTTTGATGGTACTCTACTTTGTGTCGCGGAATTTGGAGGAAGGAGTATCTATTTCGCGGATGGGGAAAAAATTGGCTGGCTTGGCCTTTTGGTTTAAGCTGCGGGGGGAGGTGGATTACACGAAGGATTTCTGGGTGCAACAAGTGATGAGGGGTTACCGGCGGGGCCGACAGGTGAAGGACACCAGGAGACCGGTGTCCTTTGATCTGTTGGGTAGGCTGTGCGATCGGCTGGGGGTAGTGTGTTTTTCGGTTTATGAGCAAATTTTGTTTAAAGCCGCCTTTGTATTGGCATTTTTTGGTGCTTTTCGGATCGGCGAACTGGGTAGCCCTTCCAGGAAAGGGCAGGGGGGTGTGTTTTTTGAGGATGTGGTTTGTGGGGACGACCGGGTGAGCATGCGGATCCGTAGGTCAAAAACGGATCAGGGTGGAAAAGGGAAGGAAGTGGTGGTGTTCGGAATTCCGGGCAGCGGGCTATGCCCGGTTGTGGTGTTGCGTGAATTCTTGGAAGTTCGGCCGGCGTGTCCGGGCCCTTTGTTGGTACATGTTAATGGGGAGTTTGTTTCCCGGTTCCAGTTTATCGGGGTTTTTCGGAAGTGCCTAAAGGCATTGGGTTTGGGGGGGGAAAAGTTTTCTTCTCATTCTTTTCGGATTGGGGCCGCGACGGAGGCGGTGAGGTGGGGTTTGGACGAGGCGGCGGTGAAACGGATTGGGCGTTGGGAGTCGCGGAGGTTCAAATCGTACGTGCGGCCGGAATTGATGGGCGTTTAGCTGCAAGGGTGTGGTGGTGTTGGCATGGGTTCGTGTGACACAGGTGTGGTTATTGTTATTTTGGTGTGTTTGTTTTCTTTTTTACAGGTGCTGCGCCAGGTTTGGTCTGGATTATGGGCCATTCTTACGTCTGCTGGGGTGCCAGGAGGGGTGATGTGCGACCAGATGGCAGACAGTTAGGCATTTCCCGGCTAGAGGCGCTAATAAAATGGTTTGGTTTTCCGGGCATGCTATGGAGCAGGATGGTGCACGAGGTGCATCGTTTTGCGGGGTTCGATAGGGCCCCGGACGTGCTAGTTTTGCACGTGGGGGGCAATGATTTGGGCCTCCGCACTAAGCTGGACGTCACCAGGGACATTAAGTATGATCTCTTGCGCCTGCGTGCGGCTTTTCCGCAAATGATTGTTGTATGGTCGGATATAGTGGCTAGGACTCAGTGGAGATTTGCGCGTTCGGTGGAGAAGATCAACAAGGCTAGGAGGAAGGTGAACCAGGAGGTTAGCCGTTGTAGTGCGCAATGGGGGGTTGGCTGTTCGACATTTGGAGCTGGAGGTGGACACGTGGCGGTACCTGAAGGATGATGGGGTACACCTCAATGCGGTTGGCATTGATTTGTGGACTCTTGGCTTACAAGACGGTATTGAGCGAGCTTTGAGGGTGTGGAGGTGCTCTCAAGGATAAGGTTTTATCCTTGATTGCGGTGGCGGATGTTGGTAGGTGCAGGCAAAGGAAGATAACCCCTCCCCACAGAGAATTGTTGATGCGGGACCCATTGGAGATATGGGCTCGCTGCTGATATGCCATATAGCGAGGGTCTATATGGTAACTGGTAATGGGGTGCACTGCGGTCAAGAGTTGGGATGTCTTTGAGCTAGCATGTCAGCTTGAGGCCTAGTTACAGTAATATCACCGCAGTGCCTGTTTGATTAATATGATAATGGGTGAGGAGGGGGAATGTCCTGTGGAAGACCAACGTGCTCAGTGTTAAGTTAAAATTATGTGGTTATATCGTTGTTTTTGGTTTACATGTTAACTATATTTTGATAATAAAGGGGCTGCTACGGCCACTAACTGCTCCAAAACATGTGTGGTCTTTTAATGGGAACGGGTATGGTATGCAGGTGGGCATTTAGAATAACAGCCCAGCATCAGCCATACTATAGTCAAGAACTGCACGGAGCAGACCGAAGGGTAGGCGGAGAAAAGGCATGACAGAGGGCTGGGCAAGGATTGGCCAGTTCCATTTTAAGGGGCGGAGCCTGAGCGTGCAGGAGAGCGCGCTCCACGCCCCAGGGTCAGTCGGCAAAGGAGAAGATTCCCGCCCTCCCTCCCTTACATTATTTAGTTACATTTTATGTTTTATATTTTCAGGCAATTATTGGTTGGTGGGTTGTCAGCGCAAGGTGGTGATCGCGGGGCATGGAGGGGTGCACAATGTTTGGATACACGGTGGTTTTCATTGGGTTTGATGTATTTTCATATGGTGTTCCGATTTTAACTTATTTTCCTTGCAGGACTTAGTGCGGGATGTCGTAGCGGTGGCGGATGTTGGTAGGTGCAGGCAAAGGAAGATAACCCCTCCCCACAGAGAATTGTTGATGCGGGACCCATTGGAGATATGGGCTCGCTGCTGATATGCCATATAGCGAGGGTCTATATGGTAACTGGTAATGGGGTGCACTGCGGTCAAGAGTTGGGATGTCTTTGAGCTAGCATGTCAGCTTGAGGCCTAGTTACAGTAATATCACCGCAGTGCCTGTTTGATTAATATGATAATGGGTGAGGAGGGGGAATGTCCTGTGGAAGACCAACGTGCTCAGTGTTAAGTTAAAATTATGTGGTTATATCGTTGTTTTTGGTTTACATGTTAACTATATTTTGATAATAAAGGGGCTGCTACGGCCACTAACTGCTCCAAAACATGTGTGGTCTTTTAATGGGAACGGGTATGGTATGCAGGTGGGCATTTAGAATAACAGCGCAGCATCAGCCATACTATAGTCATGTTTTGGACACTATCAGAGCATTCCTTGGACGATCAAATATAGTCTTTCCCCTGCCCGATATAATTTTTTTTCACTAAGTGTTTAATTACAGTTTTATTTGTTGATAATACATTGTTATATTACTATTCATAGCATATATTTTTTGGTTGCGTTGTGCATGTAGCACTGACCCCCGAAGGAGCGGCTGGTTTTGCTGGGCTTACCATTTACCTTCTCCACCTCATAGCTCATTGTTCTTGTCTAGGGGTTCCTGAGGTTTATGGCCCAATAACTGCAGAGACCAACACTTGAATTCCCTTAGGAATTTTTATTTGCATAAAACGTTGAAACAGAAAGTCTCTCAGTTGGGAATAGAGGGTATGGGTAGGAAAGCTTTTGGAAACTGCTGACATTTAAAGTCTTAAAGTTTTAATGTCTCTCTTTACATAATCCAGGGAATAGCCACTCGCAACTGGATATTTCAACTGTTGGATAAATCCTTGATTGTGGATCTAGCAGCCAACAAGTGATTTTAGCTTAGCAAAGTCTCTGCCACAGACTTGGTTGTAAAACTTTAGATGAACACTGAAAGTCTCTCACGGGAACTTAGGTGTAACCGAAGGATGAAATTAGGAACTTGCTTACAGTACCAGTATTTTGCAGCCGGTCCGGCGATACCGTAAGAAATGTGGATTCAATTAGTGTCCTTACAGCTGTTTCCAGCAGTGGCGTAACTAGAACCTTCAGGGCCCGATGCAAGAAACCATGAAGGGCCCCCCTGAACCCCAGCCAGGGCCCTTCCCTCCGAGTCCGGCAGTGGAACTCCTGGGCGTGGTCACAGGTATGACCTTTGTGAGCCCTGTAGTTCCACCACTGGCAGCAGTAGTTTTATTAATTAGTTTTTATTTTTATTTTTAGGTGCCCCATTGGGGGACTGTCCCTAGGCAGGATGGGGTCCACCATCCCCAGAAGAGATGAGGTCCTTTTTTCCAGGGCAGATGAAGTTACTGCCATCAGGTGAGAAGGGGTCCCTGTCCCCACGTGAGAAGGGGCCCCTGTCCCCAGGGGGAGATGGAGGGGGTAAGTAATGGTGTGTGGGGGATGCAGACCGCACACTCATCCATGTTGGCCTGGGCTCCATCCAGTGTGCTGGACAGGTGATCAGCATATCTCCCAGAAAAACCTTTAATCATCTGAGTATGACGGGGGAGGAGGAGGGCTGGCAGACAAGCCTGCAGTGTCCTCCGGGGAGCCGGCTCTCATAAGGCTGCACTGCATCTGTGTGCTTAAAGTTTGTTTACCCGGGAGAAGTATGCAGTGCAGTGTGGGCCGGACTCAGGGGGGGCGGGACTCTGGCTGGGGAGAACAGACATTGGACTGAGCAGCAATGCATGGAGCAGGAGAGGGGTACTCTGAGGAGCCGGCCGAGGACACAGGTCATGCGGGGAATGCACAACTAAAGAGCAGCCAGTGCGATAGTCGAGCATGGAGCTCTGCTAGTCACCCTCCACCTCCAGCCACCCGTGTGCATGGTGCACTGGTACCCCTAGCTGCCTATGCTGCTGCCGGCCATATGTAGAGGGGGCTGCATGGGCCCCCTGCAGCACAGGGCTCAGTTGCAGTGGCGACTGCTGCACCCCATATAGTTACGCCCCTGGTTTCCAGGCTCTTACCGAGCAGCCAGCCTCGTGTGTGGCCCTCTTCCAAAAAGTCCTCCCCTGGTTGCGTGTTGAGTTGCTGGGCCTCTCCAAACCCGAGACGGCACCGGACCACTTTAGAATCCTCCTTCCAGTTACAGTGCCTCGGACTAGCCAGTCCCGAGACTCGGAAACAAATGGATCCGCACCCCAGGCCATGAGGGCCTCTGGGGGCTGGTCAGGAGGACCAGGACCATGGAGTAAGAACATACTTCTGGACCGGAACCCAAAACCAGGTGACTTCAGCACCTTAAGTACCCTCTCCAGGGAATACACAGTGAGACAACGCACCCACTGATTGGCTCAGAGAGAGAGATTAGTACCCAATGCATCCAACCAGACTGCGTTTCCAATGCCTGCCAAAAGTGATACCCATGACCAGGCAGAACATAGTACAGTCCAGCCAAACTGATGCCAAAACCACAATTTAGTGAAATTAACCCCAAGACCCAACTACAGTCTTAGGAAAAAACTAAATTTACAACACATAGCGCAAGCTCTTTAGGAGCCCGGCGCTACATGCATTTTACACATTTCTATAAACTGGATATTCTGGTTTTGTTTGATGCTGCACCTTCCCCTCCTCGTTGCATTTTTTCAATTTTTTTTAATGCACATATTTAAGGTTTAGCACAGATGTTTTTCCTTTTTATTTAATTACATAAATTGTACCAGTACATAATAGAGAGACGTACACCCTACACTGTACCAGTACATAATGGGGAGACGTACACCCCAAAGAAAGTAAAAATAAAAAACAAATTTCCAAGTGAGCATTATCTCCTTCTAATCTAAGAAAATTTGGTCCCCGTTATTACAGAAAACAGAATATTTACAGACAGATAGTTCGCAGAAGTTTATCTCCAAACATTCTCTGATTAATTGGTGTTGCAGAAGAGAGTGGATGGACATGAAAATAAACTTTTAGAGTGTGTCTGGAAGATGGAATTTTGCCGGCCGAAGAATGTTTTCTGGGTTTAACGTCAAGGAGGAATTCCAATTACTTCTTACTGGGTTGGAAAAGGAAAATTAACGTTCTCCAAACGTTATCGTCTCCCAGAAAAGCGGCCAAAACACATTAATATTCCTCGTATTAAATATGAATAAATACTCTCAAATCTTCACTGTACTGTGGGGTCCACTTTAACCACTTCAGCCCCGGACAGTTTTACCCCCTTCCTTACCAGAGCACTTTTTGCAATTCGGCACTGCGTCGCTTTAACTGACAATTGCGCGGTCGTGCGACGTTGCACCCAAACAAAATTGACGTAATTTTTTCCCCACAAATAGAGCTTTCTTCTGGTGGTATTTGATCACCTCTTCGGTTTTTATTTTTTGCGCTATAAACAAAAGAGCCACAATTTAAAAAAAAAAAAAAAAAAAAACAATATTTTTTACTTTTTGCTATAATACATATCTCATAAAAAAAAATAATAATAATTTTTTCTTCAGTTTAGACCGATACGTATTCTTCTACATATTTTTGGTAAAAAAAAAAAAAAAATCAGCAATAAGCGTATATTGATTGGTTTGCGCAAAAGTTATAACGTCTACAAAATAGGGGATAGGTTTATGCCATTTTTTTTTTTACTAGTAATGGCGGCGATCTGCGATTTTTGTGTGACTGCGACATTGTGACGGACATACCGAACACTTTTGACACATTTTTGGGACCATTTACATTTACACAGCGATCGGTGCTATAAAATTGCACTGATTACTGTGTACATGTGACTGTCAGGGAAGGGGTTAACACCAGGGGGCGCTGCAGGGGTTATGTTCCCTGGGAGTGATTCTAACAGTGGGGGAGGGGACTCGCAAGGGGAGGAAACCGATCGGTGTTCCTCTGTACTGGGAACACACCATCGGTCTCAACTCCTCTGACAGGACTTGGATTTGTGTGTTTACATACACAGATCCACGGTCCCGCTGTGTTCCCGGGCAATATCGGGTGCTCGGCGGACATTGCAGCCACCGGGCATGTGCACCGGGTTCCCGAGCAATGCCGCGGGCGCCCCCTAGATGGCCGGAAATGGGAGGCCATCATATGACGCCTGCCCAGGATGGGTGATCCCATCTGCAGGCATCATATTACTATGGGCGGATAGGGAAGTGGTTAACCTGAGCGCTCCAACGCAGGAACTTTGGTCCCCAACAATAAAAGTACCCTGGCCAACGGGAAAGGGTTTGGAGAGACCGAAGGACCTTTCTTAGCTTAAAGCGGTAGTAAACCCGCACATTTTTTTTTTTTTTTTTAAACCTGCAAAGCAAAAGGCATAATGAGCTAGTAAATATTGAAATACTTACCTTAGAACGAGGCCCCGACATCTGGCCCGATCCACTCCGAGGGAGCTGAAATGCTCCCTCTGCGTTTCTTCCGGGTATCGCGGCTCCGGCGCTGTGAGTGGCCGGAGCTGCGATATCGTCAATCCCGCGCATGCGCGCGGGAGATTTCATTCCGGATTTTCAGGCCGAGAATCCCCTTGTGCGCATGCGCCGCTGCAGTCAGCGGTGCATACCGAGGAGAATATCTCCTAAACCGTACAGGTTTAGGAGATATTTTTTTTACCTACAGGTAAGCCTTATTATAGGCTTTCCTGTAGGTAAAAGTTAAAAAATCGAGTATACAACCACTTTAAAATATTTAGTTAGGACCTCCCTAGTTTCAGGGTTTCTGGTGCAGAGACACTTGTTCCTCTTATTGTTTATGGTGTTGTGCCAATTTATTATCTGTTATTGTTTATTGCTATTGCTGCTCTGTTTTGTTGCCTTGTTCAAAGTATTTCCCAGATAAATCCTCCTTATTCAGCCTTGGTGTTTTAGAGGGTGTGGCATTAACTGAAAGCTAAAGAAAAAAGGTTTCAAAGAAAGAAAACCTATGGTCGGACTACAACGGACAATGGAGAAAAATATTAGCATTTATTGAAATATACATAAAAGTACAAAAGACATGAAAGAAATATAAATAAAAATCATATATACAAAAAGCAGTCTATATATGATGTGAGCCCTAATGAGACGCATTAGGGCTCACATTGTATATACGATTTTTATTTATATTTCTTTCATGTCTCTGTCTTTTGTACTTTTATGCATATTTCAATAAATGCTAATATTTTTGTGTATCTCCATTGTCCGTTGTGCCTTTAACCACTTGCTTACTGGGTACTTATACCCCCTTCCAGACTTTAGACTTAGAACATGTTTCCAATCTTTCCGACGGACTCAAGTCCGGTCAAAAAATCCGTTAGTCTGTATGCTAGTCTGACAGACGAAAACGACACTAGGGCAGCTATTGGCTACTGGCTATGAACTTCTTTATTCTGGTCCGGTCGTACGTCATCACGTTCAAATCCGTCGGACTGTGGTGTGATGGTGTGTGGCCAAGTCCGTTCGTCCGGAAAGTCTGTCGAAAGTCCGTCGGGAAGACCATCGGACCTAGTCTGCCGGAAAGTCCGGTCTTGTGTACACGGCATAAGCAGGGCAATTTTTAATATTGATCGGACCCTGGGAAAAAAACTTTTGGGATTTGGGATTCCTGGGTTAGCTCAGACCGTACCATACCACCTGCCCCCGATCTGTGGGTTGAAACGATAACATTCGATTAGGTTAAATGTATGCATATACCTAGATTCCATAAGGATCAAAACAAGCAGATTAGCTTTGTAATTGTCAAGTCACTTTGTGCATATTGACTGGATACCTGAAGACTGTTTTTGTTACGATCTGAGCAATGTTCGCTCGAATGAACACCTATGAATTTGATATTTGTGTATAAAACAATAAAAAAATTACACTAAACATTTGGCGGGCATGATGAAATCACATGTTTGTGGCCCCGCCCAATGCGTTTCACCTCACAGCGTGTTGTCAGGGGAACAGGAGCATGCTCCTGTTCCCCTGGCAAGGTTGTGTCGACTGTATTGGTGATTATCATATGTCATTATCACATGCCTAGCTTCTTAAGTGCCCTTGATCTCTGTAATTGCCGATCATGACCATCTGATGAAAGGCTTTATTACGGTGGAGGGCACGTGTGTATGGTGTAATTCTCTAACATTTCACATGGCTTGATAGATAAGGGGATACATTATTACTTTGAGAAAAATTAAAAACACTTTCATTCCACTATACCTTTGCTTTTGGCACATGGACTAATTACATTCATATTCAACTTTATGGATTTTAATTCACTTTTTGATTGTATATTGATACATTATCAGTACTGTATTTGTTTGCATAGTAACAAGAAGCGCACCATTATTGATGTGTATGTATAAGGTGTCACAGCTGGATAATTTCCCTTTTTCCCTTCATAAGTTTATTTATCTCTTGTCAGCACGCCAGCTAAAAGTTTATTACAGTGCTGTGAATGGGAGGAGCAGCAGAAATACAGAAAGAGAAAGAGAGAAAAAAAACTTCAGTTACTACTGCAGACACCAGAGCACGAGAGAACCACACTGCACCAGAGGCGTTGTATAGTGCCGGAGAACCAGCACCTGCATCAGAGACTGTGTATAGTGCTGGGGAACCAGGGCCTGCACCAGACGCTGTGTATAGTGCCGGAGAACCAGCACCTGCATCAGAGACTGTGTATAGTGCTGGGGAACCAGGGCCTGCACCAGACGCTTTGTATAGTGCCGGAGAATCAGCACCTGCTCCAGAGGCTGTATATAGTGCGGGAGAACCCGGACCTGCACCAGAGGCTGTGTATAGTGCCGGAGAACCCGGACCTGCGCCAGAGGCTGTGCATAGTGCCAGAAAACCAGGACCTGCACCAGAGACTGTGTATAGTGTCAGGGAACCAGCACCTGCATCAGAGGCTGTGCATAGTGCCGGAGAACCAGGACCTGCACCTGACGCTGTATATAGTGCCGGAGAACCAGGACCTGTACCAGAGGCTGTGTATTTTGCCGGAGAACCAGGACCTCCACCAGAGAGGGTTATAAAGTGCTGGAAATACCATGATCTGCACCAGAGACTGTACATAGTGAAAGAATACCAGGACTTGCACATGACCTGTATAGTACTGGAGTACCATGTTCTGCACCAGAGACTGACTATGTATAGTGCCGGAGAACCAGGATCTACACCAGAGACAGTTATATAGTGCCGGAATACCAGGATCTGCACCAGAGACTGTATATGGTGAAAGAATACCAGGACTTGCACCTGACCTGTATAGTAGTGGAGTACAACGATCTGCACCAGAGACTGTGTACTGTGCCGAAGTACCAGAACCTCCACCAGAGACTGTGTATAGTGCCAAGGCACCAGGACCTGCACAAAAGACTGTGCATAGTGCCAGAGTACCAAGACCTGTACCAGAGACTGTGTATTGTGCTGTAGCATCAGGACCTGTATCAGAGACTGCGTATGGTACTGGAGTACCAGGACCTACACCAGAGACTTTGTATAGTACTGTAACACCAGGATCTGCACAAGAGACTTTGTATAGTGTCGGAGTACCAGAATTTGTTCCATAGACTGTGTATAGAGAGGGAGTACTAGGATCTACACTAGAGAGAGTGTGTATAGTGCCAGAGCACTAGGACCTGCACAGACACGTGTGTATAGTGCCGTAGTACAAGGACCTGCAACCAGAAACTGTGTATTTAACCAGAGTAACAGGGGATTTAACCCAGGGTTTAAAAAGAAAGCACTGTATGGCACCAGGTGATGTGTGCCGAGGAGCTATACTGTTTATAATACCAGGGATGTATATCCAGGACCTGGCACCCATAGGTTGTGTAAAGTGCCAGGGGGTGTGTGCCCAGAACCTAAGACCTAGAGGCTGTGTACAGTACCGGGTAACATATGCCCAGGACCTAAAGTGAAGGCTGTATGTAGTCTTTGTGGGATTTAGGCTTTGGACCTTCAACAGAGATTGTGTACCAGGGTACAAGCAGTAGAACCCGAGAACCAGAGGCTGCTTGGACTTGTACTGAGGGTGCATATCCCACTAGGACGAGCATAATACTACACATTTGTGGATCTTGATGCTCTCTGCACAAAGAAATAATGGAAGAGGATTTCTTTGAAACAACTGTAACTGTCACCATCTTAAACAACAGCACACAGTGTAAAATAAACAAGAACTTTACTTACCTTTACTTGTCATCGGTCTACATTGCAGTGTTTATCGTTGGCTCATTGGGGAACGTATTTGGCCTGTGGAATCTATGTGTGAACTGGAAGAAATGGACATCCTTGAATGTTTTTGTCTTTAACTTGGGTATTGCCGATCTCCTCTATGTGGTCACTTTGCCATTTTTTGTGTCCTATTATTTCAATGAGGGTGTCTGGATGTTTGGCTATGGCTTCTGCCGGCTTGCCCGCATCCTCTTTCACATTAACATGTACGCCAGTATCAGTTTCCTCACCTGCATCAGCATCCAACGCTACTTGGGAATTGTCCACCCCATGAAAATGATGGGGCGACTCCACAACTTACGGTCGTCATTTTATGTCAGCATCCTGGTCTGGATTCTGGTAATCATTCAGATCTTACCTCATCTTTACTTTACTAATGCCACGAAAAATGGCACCTATTGCTATGACTCTACCATTAATGACCACGTGGAATCGTATGCACCGTACACAGTGACAATCACGGTAACTGGATTCTTGATACCGTTTGTCATAATTGTAGCATGTTACACACGCATCCTCACCGTCCTAACAAGGAACACCAATGTGGATACAAACATAAAAGGCAGAAGCATCAAATTGGTTTTCATCATCCTGGTCTTGTTTGCAGTCTGCTTTTTCCCATATTACATCTTACGAAACATCAATCTGTTTTCCAGGGTGTGGCAGCTAAAAGGAAAATGCACGCAGACCCTGAAGGACCTCTATATCTCCTACCAGGTCACCAGGGGCCTGGCCAGCATGAATTGCGCCATTAACCCTCTGCTGTACCTTGTGACCAATGAAAACTTTGTATCTAGGTTCCGCCAGATGCAGAAAAAAACCTGGCACGCATTTGTGTATCTGGGCAGACAAAATACCATGGCTGACATCAATATGCTAAACATAACACAAAGCAAAGAACAGAACGACTTCTCTGATGAATTATAAAGTAATGCGGGAAGTTCTCTCTCTTTGTAGATGGTCTCCAAGCACATGTCTTCTATCACAATCTACAATGCCTCTGCCATGTGCGTTCACAGACCATTGTGCATTGCCATATACGACCTGGAGTGAGAACCACAAACACTGGGACATGGTAGGCAACTTTTACAATCTACCACCTACAATGCTATGGCTATGTCTTCCCATAGATGCAAAGCATTGCCCAATACTAACTGGAGGAAGAACCACAACACCGAGACATGGTTTCTGTTAATGCCTACAACATTGCGGTTATGTCTTTCTATAGATGCCCAGCATTGCTATATCCCACCTGGAGAGAGAACCACTAAACTGGGACACAAGAGGCATCTTTTATAATCTACGACCTAAAACGCTGCCTCCATGTCTTTCCATAGATGCAGAGCATAGCCCTATACTAACTGGAGGGAGAACCACAACACTGAGATATGGAAAACTTCTGTTACCACCTACAACATTGCTGCTATGTCTTCCAATAGATGCCAAGCATTGCCATATCCCACATGGAGAGAGAACCCCAGCACTGAGACATGGAAGGCATATTTTACAGTCTGCCATCAACACTGGTGCTGCCATGTCTTTCCATAGAGGCCGAGCTTTGCCCTATATTAGCTGGAAGGAGAACCACAACAAAGAGACATGGAAATTTCTATTACCACCTACGACATTGCCACAATGTCTCCCCATAGATGCTGAGCATTGTCATATACTACCTGGAGGAAGGACCACAGCTCCAGGACAAGGCAGCCTTCTATTAACATAAACCAACTTCAACACTGCCCCCATGTCTTCCCTTAGATGCTAAGCATAGACGACAAGGCAGACTTCTATTCCCATCTACCAACATTTCTTCCCATTGATGCTGAGCATTGCCATATACCACCTGGGGGAAGAACCACAACACTGGGACAGGGCAGTCTTCTATTACGTTATAAAATCTACCACCTAAAATGCTGTCACCATGTCCTTCCATAAATGCCAAGCATTGCCATTTACTGCCTAGAGCTAAAACTACAACACTGGGACATAGCAGATTGTCGCCTATCTGATGGCACCCTCAAGATATTCTACTTGACCCTTACCTTGTGAGTTATGGTTGGTGCCAAGGTAAATTGGCCCACCCATAGCTTACATTGAAGCGATGACCAAGTATACCATAATCTACTCATTTTAGGTTGTTTGATTGGAAAATGAAAATACCTTTCAATCAAATGCAAGAGATATTGTTTGGAAAATAAAATAATAGATTATATGGTCAGCTTTACCATCTACTTAGACTTAATGAAAACTTTTGTAACTGACCCATTTGTTGTTTCTCATAACCTCATTCAAATTATCTGGATATCTCAGATTTCACAGAATTCCTTTACAATTTTGTGTAAATTTAGAAGATTGTACAATTATATTGAAATATGCAGAGAGCAGTAGACTGAGATCTGTTCATACACAGGCAGATGAATGTCTAGGGAAAATATACTCCTATCTGTAAAATGTATCTAAAGGGAATGTATAGTGTGTATAGTTTTTGAATGAGATCAGCTTGATGTATAGTCCTAGCAATGTTTTTTTTTAATGTTTTACAGCCTTCCTTCGATGTATACTGTATACACGGGGAAAGCCATATTTTCTCATTACATGCTTATGCTCTGTTTCTTGGTTTGCATTGATACACATTGGTTATACTTTACTGTACATTGCAATTCTATGAGCCAGCCAACGCACTGAAAATAATGCCCTCTCTGTGTGGCCAATATATTGTCTCAGCAGTTGTTAAGAGGCAGAGAATGTGATCCCACAGACAGCTCCCTTTAGTGATTAATCTAGAACAGCCTTTTTAAACCAGGGTGCCCAGGCACCATGGAGTGCCTTCAGGTTTCTTTAGGGGTGCCTTGGAAAAAAATGCCTAAAAATACTGGTCTACAAATTTTTGGAAATTGTCGACCTCCGAGATACCGCTAAATGTGCTAATTCTTATATATTTTGATTAGATGACTTAGAAAACATGTAATAAAAGGTGCTGGTTGGCTACAGTTTTCAAGATATTTTACAATAAAGATTTATACACGGGGGAGTATATTTGCCAACAAGTTAGGGAGGTTTCTGATGATCACGATGCCTCATAATTTCTCAACAAAGTATGGTAGAACAACGAAAATGGTATCACATGGAAGTGTATAAATGTAGCTTCACTTAGCCCTTGTACACACGGTTGGACATTCCGACGGAAAATGTCCGATCGGACCGTGTTGTTGGATAATCCGACTGTGTGGGCTCCATTGGACTTTTTCCGTCGGAATATCCGACGGACAAAGTTTTAGAGCTGGGCTATAAAACTTTCCGACAACATGATCCGATCGAACTTTGTCCGACTGTGTGTAGAGAATTCCGTTCGGACAAAGTGCCACGAATGCTCAGATCAAATTCCTAGACCAAAGCTATTGGCTACTATCCTGAACGTAGTCCCGTCGTAACAAAATAACGTCATCACGTTACGTACGACAACTTTGTCCGACTGTGTGTATGCAACACAAGTTTCGGACAAAATCCACCGGACAAAAGCCAACGGATTTTGTTGTCGGAATGTCCGACCGTGTGTACAAGGGCTTAGAGACTAAAGACTATTATCTAATTGTAATTTATTGTTCTTTTATTGCAAGGTACATTTTTCTTCGTCAGATCTACGCATCATTGCATTACATCTGGGGGCTTGTGAAAGTGTCATTGCCTAACATTTCCAAGAAACAGTTGTGTGATATTTTTCCTCAGAAGCCAAGATGCCTTGAAACTGTATAAACAAATTCTGCTACTTTTGTGGCAAGGTGACATTTGCATCTTAAAAGTTCAGTATGATGCAATATTTTGGATGTAATATAGGGGATCTGGACAAGAGTTAGGCCCCTCATTATTGTTGCATTACATGTGCAACTTATCTGCGTCATTGGCCTTTTGCAGTTCCAATGGTGTGGAGGGAGCATAAAAATGTTACATGAAAAAAACAATACATGAATGGGAAAGTTATGTTATTGGCATCAATAAAAAGATAGATGTATAATGATTGGTGTGATACCATTCTCGTTGATGTATTACATTTTGCAGGAAGGTTATTGAGCATAATCGCACCCCCCCCCCCCCGGGAAATTTGGTCTATTATTTTGATGCAATTTTGACCTGAAGCTGTATCTTGGAAACTGGAGCCAATTAATACTCAGGACTTCATTTTCCTTTATTAGTGACCGATTTCTGGTAAAATTTAGCTACTTTAATTTACAAAGCTTTCTCCTTATAGACCATTGAAATAGCCAAAAAATTGTATACAAGCCAGTTGGTGGATCAAACCTGCCTTTTTGCAAGCCACATTTTTATTGTGCACCATTACAACCTGCAAGACACCTATGTCCTAACAGCCAATGGTGCCATCGGTTGATAAGGAGGATATTAGGCCCTTGCACCTGTAATGTTGGGTGTCCTATGTATCCGGATGTTAGTGCATTATGTAAAACAATTTGTTTAGTTAACATTTTAGAATGGGGTGCCTCGACATTGTGCATACTTTTAAAGGGTGCCTTGACTAGAAAAAAAAAAAAAAAAGTTGAGAAACACCGATCTAGAGAGCTATATAAAATGTTATTTACTTGTTTTATTGCTGCCGTTTCCCTTCATTTCCTGTCCAAGAGACGAGCTTTGAAAAAAAGTGAATGTCAAATAAAAATTACCTGATAATGAACATTGCCCTAACAGTTTGAAATATTCATTGTACTTTCCTTGTATGATACACCTGAGATTAGATTTTTGGCTGCACCGGGTGATAATGTCCTGTCTGTAGGTCCTCTTTGTTGCTGCCACCAGATGACAATGCCTGTGTGGTTCTTACTGGTGCTGTGGCCAAATAACCATTTCTTGTCTGTTGGTTGTCTCTGGTGCTGCTGCCAGGTGATATTGTTCTGTCTGTGAGTTTTTTCTCTGATGCTTAGGGGAAGGCAACAATGCCCTGCCTGTGGGTTCTCTCTGGCACTGCCACCAAGTAAGAATTTCCTGTCTGCTGGCTTTGCCTCTTGCAGCCACCAGGTAACAATGTCCTATTTCTGAGTTCTCTATGGTGCTGCCACCAGGTGACAATGTCCCGTTGGTGGGTTTTCTTTGGTGCTGGGGCTGTTATGTTGCCATATCCTGTCTGGGGGGTTCTCTTTGGTGCTACTGCTGAGTGATAATTATGGCGGCTTATATGTGGATGGCCTTAGGTCAACCAGGTCCTTCTAAGGGTGCCCAGGATAGAGTAGCTAATGTGCATCCCCAGCCTGAACACCTATGGGAATCCACTATGATAACATGGCAGTCCATATCCCAAACACTCCATCCCAAGAAAAAACAGCCCAAATTAAAATAATTATATGTTTTGTTCTTGAAAGTAATGAACCGCTCTAGGTCCTTTCATTCTTTTAACTAGCAATGGGTGCCAGTATCGAGAATATGTCCGATCTCCCATGCCATATGTCTTCTAACAGAGGGAATCCATACAACAGCACTGTCCAACCAATATGCCCCAGCTGGACTCATCCTTCCTTGTAGACTGTACGACCTTTACAGAGTAAAATGCATCATTGGAAGAAGTCAGGTGGAGTACAGTGGGTTGGATAGTGTGTTGTAAATGTTCCTTCCTATTGGAAGACGAGTTCCATGCTTTGTCCTCTGCTGGCAGTGCAACAGACATGATACTCATGTACCATCTATGCAAGACACTCCTGTAACCTCCATGTAAAGAGCCCCAGCAAGAAGTTTTGTTTTGGTATGGAGGATCTGGGCTGCCATGGTATCATATTAGATTTCTTTAGGGGTTCAGGCTGGGGATGCACATTAGAGCTGCCTTGTCCTGGAAATCTTTACAATGACCTGGTTGACCTAAGGTCATCAACACACAGTCCATCAAATTAGAATGGTGTGACTGAAGGTTGCTATTACTTATTAAAGGGTAGACTCCAATAAAAAAAGGGCATCCAAGAGGCGCTGAGACTTTAATTTGAGTTTAAACAAGGTAATGAGGGGGCAAAAAACATTTGAAGACTAGAGCCCACTAGCTCAGGTTAGGCTGCTCACAACAGTCAAGTCTACCCTACTATGGGTACTCCAGCAGGTTACCAGGAAAATACTTGCATATACTGTATGGAAGGAGCGCCAGACCAAAATATAAAAGAGTCCATTACTGATATTGTGTTAAGAAACAGCCAATGCGTTTCGAGGGCCAAAGGAACTCCCCCCTTCAGTTAAAAATGAGAGCCTTCAGTGGCCTCAAATTAAGGCTTTCCTATTTGAATCTGTGCACGGAAGCTGATTGCTGGATTAGGATTCTTGGCCAGCAGTATCTGCATCAGAAACAAAAGAAAACATTCACGTAACCTGCATGTGAAGAGCCCCAGCAAGATGAGGCTGTTTTTTGGGGATGAAGGGTGTGGGCTGCCAGGTTAAGATATTTGATGTCCTTATGAGTTCTGTCTGGAGATGCTTTAATGTGCCACTAATGAGGTGCCTTGTCCTGTCCTTGGGAATGTTTAGATCAGGGGTCTCCAAACTAAGGACCAGTTTACTGTTCTTAAGACTTTTAGGGGGATGGCCGTTGGGAGTAGAAAAGGTCCAGATGTCAGTGGAAAACAACAATGCACTATCTTTGGAGTCAGCGGGAAGAATTGTGCCCTATTGGTGTGATTGGAATTGTGCCCCTTCATTGGGGTCAGTTGGGGGAAATTATTGCTCTGTTGTTGGTATCAGTGGATAAAATAGTGCCCCAAGGGCCAGGTAAAAGCAAGCAACTGGCCACATCTGGCCCCGGACCTGGTTGACCTAAGGTCATCCACACACAGTCCACCAAATTAGTCTTGTGTGAAGGAAGGTTACTATCACTTATTAATGGGTAGCTCCACTTAAAATAGATTTTTTCATCTTTTTGTAGATAGAGAAGGGATAAACCACCTAACGGTTTCCTCTATATCCTGAGAACGCTACAGTGTTATCTCTGTTCTAAGTTTCCAGATCCAGACGGTCCCACCATCCTGTGAAGGTCCCACCATCCCGTGGTCCCACATCCATGTTGAATGTCTTTTCATATTGTTTAGAACGTCCTGGAAAGAGATTGGTCACCCCAATGTAGGATAAGCAAAAGCAGGGCTTTTTTTCAGCGGGAACGCAGTTCCGGCACCTCCAGCACTGACTGTATGTAATGGTAAGAGGTGTTGCAGGGTCTATTGATGCTGGCTACTGAGAGATCTATTCTACCTGGAGGAGATCTATTATTTTTGCAGATTGTCGCCTATCTGATGGCACCCTCAAGATATTCTGCTTGACCCTTACCTTGTGAGGTATGGTTGGTGCCAAGGTAAATTGGCCCACCCATAGCTTACATTGAAGTGATGACCAAGTATACCATAATCTACTCATTTTAGGTTGTTTGATTGAAAAATGAAAATACCTTTCAATCAAAATCAAGAGATATTATTTGGAAAACAAAATAATAGATTATATGGTCAGCTTTACCATCTACTTAGACTTAATGAAAACTTTTGTAACTGACCCATTTGTTGTTTCTCATAACCTCATTCAAATTATCTGGATATCTCAGATTTCACGGAATTCCTTTACAATTTCGTGTAAATTTAGGAGATTGTACAATTATATTGCAATATGCGGAGAGCAGTAGACTGAGATCTGTTCATACACAGGCAGATGAATGTCTAGGGAAAATATACTCCTATCTGTGAAATCTATCTTATGGAAGAGCCCTGGGGCCATCAAAAAAAAAAAAAAAATCTGAATTCTGAGTTTGAAAGTCAGAATTCTGACTTTGAATCTCAGAATTCTGACTTTAAAACTCAGAATTCTGACTTTGAATCTCAGAATTCTGACTTTCAAACTCAGAATTCTGAGATTCAAACTCAGAATTGTAAATTAAATTTTTTTTACAGAATTCTGAGATTAAAAGTCAGAATTCTGAGATTAAAAGTCAGAATTCTGAGATTCAAAGTCAGAATTCTGAGTTTGAAAGTCAGAATTCTGAGATTAAAAGTCAGAATTCTGAGTTTGAAAGTCAGAATTCTGAGTTTGAAAGTCAGAATTCTGAGATTGAAAGTCAGAATTCTGAGATTAAAAGTCAGAATTCTGAGTTTGAAAGTCAGAATTCTGAGATTCAAAGTCAGAATTCTGAGTTTGAAAGTCAGAATTCTGAGATTCAAAGTCAGAATTCTGAGATTCAAAGTCAGAATTCTGACTTTCAAACTCAGAATTCTGAATTTTTTTTTTTTTTGATGGCCCCAGGGCTCTTCCATACTTCCATACTTCCATACTATCTAAAGGGAATGTATAGTGTGTATAGTTTTTGAATGAGATCAGCTTGATGTATAGTCCTATCAATGTTTTTTTTTAATGTTTTACAGCCTTCCTTCGATGTATACTGTATACAAGGGGAAAGCCTTATTTTCTCATTACATGCTTATGCTCCGTTTCTTGGTTTGCATTGATACACATTGGTTATACTTTACTGTACATTTTCACAGTGCAATTCTATGAGCCAGCCAACGCACTGAAAATAATGCCCTCTCTGTGTGGCCAATATATTGTCTCAGCAGTTGTTAAGAGACAGGGAATGTGATCCCACAGACAGCTCCCTTTAGTGATTAATCTAGAACAGCCTTTTTCAACCAGGGTGCCCAGGCACCCTGGAGTGCCTTCAGGTTTCTTCAGGGGTGCCTTGGAAAAAATGCCTAAAAATACTGGTCTACAAATTTTTGGAAATTGTCGACCTCCGAGATACCGCTAAATGTGCTAATTCTTATATATTTTGATTAGATGACTTAGAAAACAGGTAATAAAAGGTGCTGGTTGGCTACAGTTTTCAAGATATTTTACAATAAAGATTTATACACGGGGGAGTATATTTGCCAACAAGTTAGGGAGGTTTCTGATGATCACGATGCCTCATAATTTCTCAACAAAGTATGGTAGAACAACGAAAATGGTATCACATGGAAGTGTATAAATGTAGCTTCACTTAGCCCTTGTACACACGGTTGGACATTCCGACGGAAAATGTCCGATCGGACCGTGTTGTTGGATAATCCGACTGTGTGGGCTCCATTGGACTTTTTCCGTCGGATATTCCGACGGACAAAGTTTTAGAGCTGGGCTATAAAACTTTCCGACAACATGATCCGATCGAACTTTGTCCGACTGTGTGTAGAGAATTCCGTTCGGACAAAGTGCCACGAATGCTCAGATCAAATTCCTAGACCAAAGCTATTGGCTGCTAGCCTGAACATAGTCCCGTCGTAACAAAATAACGTCATCACGTTACGTACGACAACTTTGTCCGACTGTGTGTATGCAACACAAGTTTCGGACAAAATCCACCGGACAAAAGCCGACGGATTTTGTTGTCGGAATGTCCGACCGTGTGTACAAGGGCTTAGAGACTAAAGACTATTATCTAATTGTAATTTATTGTTCTTTTATTGCAAGGTACATTTTTCTTGGTCAGATCTACGCATCATTGCGTTACATCTGGGGGCTTGTGAAAGTGTCATTGCCTAACATTCCCAAGAAACAGTTGTGTGATATTTTGCCTCAGAAGCCAAGATGCCTTGAAACTGTATAAACAAATTCTGCTACTTTTGTGGCAAGGTGACATTTGCATCTTAAAAGTTCAGTATGATGCAATATTTTGGATGCAATATAGGGGATCTGGACAAGAGTTAGGCCCCTCATTATTGTTGCATAACATGTGCAACTTATCTGCGTCATTGGCCTTTTGCAGTTCCAATGGTGTGGAGGGAGCTTAAAAATGTTACATGAAAAAAACAATACATGAATGGAAAGTTATGTTATTGGCATCAATAAAAAGATAGATGTATAATGATTGGTGTGATACCATTCTCGTTGATGTATTACATTTTGCAGGAAGGTTATTGAGCGTAATCGCACCCCCCCCCCCGGGAAATTTGGTCTATTATTCTATTATTTTGATGCAATTTTGACCTGAAGCTGTATCTTGGAAACTGGAGCCAATTAATACTCAGGACTTCATTTTCCTTTATTAGTGACCGATTTCTGGTAAAATTTAGCTACTTTAATTTACGAAGCTTTCTCCTTATAGACCATTGAAATAGCCAAAAAATTGTATACAAGCCAGTTGGTGGATCAAACCTGCCTTTTTTCAAGCCACATTTTTATTGTGCACCATTACAACCTGCAAGACACCTATGTCCTAGCCAATGGTGCCATCGGTTGATAAGGAGGATATTAGGCCCTTGCACCTGTAATGTTGGGTGTCCTATGTATCCGGATGTTAGTGCATTATGTAAAACAATTTGTTTAGTTAACATTTTAGAATGGGGTGCCTCGACATTGTGCATACTTTTAAAGGGTGCCCTGACTAGAAAAACAAAAAAAAGTTGAGAAACACCGATCTAGAGAGCTATATAAAATGTTATTTACTTGTTTTATTGCTGCCGTTTCCCTTCATTTCCTGTCCAAGAGATGAGCTTTGAAAAAAGTGAATGTCAAATAAAAATGACCTGATAATGAACATTGCCCTAACAGTTTGAAATATTCATTGTACTTTTCTTGTATAATACACCTGAGATTAGATTTTTGGCTGCACCGGGTGATAATGTCCTGTCTGTAGGTCCTCTTTGTTGCTGCCACCAGATGACAATGCCTGTGTGGTTCTTACTGGTGCTGTGGCCAAATAACCATTTCTTGTCTGTTGGTTGTCTCTGGTGCTGCTGCCAGGTGATATTGTTCTGTCTGTGGGTCCTCTCTGATGCTAGGGGAAGGTGACAATGTCCTGCCTGCGGGTTCTCTCTGGTGCTGCCACCAGGTGACAATGTCCCGTTGGTGGGTTTTCTTTGGTGCTGGTGCTGTTATGTTGCCATGTCCTGTCTGGGGGGTTCTCTTTGGTGCTACTGCTGGGTGATAATTATGGCGGCTTATATGTGGATGGCCTTAGGTCAACCAAGTCCTTCTAAGGGTGCCCAGGATAGAGCAGCTAATGTGCATCCACAGCCTGAATGCCTATGGGAATCCAATATGACAACATGGCAGCCCAGATCCCAAACACTCCATCCCAACAAAAAACAGCCTAACTCAAAATAATTATATGTTCTGTTCTTGAAAGTAATGATCTACTCTAGGTCCTTTAATTCTTTTAACTAGCAATGGATGCCAGTATCGAGAATATGTCCAATCTCCCATGCCATATGTCTTCTAACAGAGGGAAGCCATACAACAGCACTGTCCAACCAATATGCCCCAGCTGGACTCATCCTTCCTTGTAGACTGTATGACCTTTACAGAATGAAATGCATTATTGGAAGAAGTCAGGTGGAGTACAGTGGGTTGGATAGTGTGTTGTAAATGTTCCTTCCTATTGGAAGACGAGTTCCATGCTTTGTCCTCTGCTGGCAGTGCAGCCAGGGCTGGTGCAAGGATTTTTGACACCCTAGGCGAAACCTAATTTTGCCGCCCCCCGGCTCAACCCCTGATCCCAACCCCATTGCCCTGCCCATGTACACCCCACCTTTTTAATGAGGGGACCAGACCACACCAGAGGTTTTAGTGTGTGTAAGGGATGCATTTTGTGTTTCGGTGTCTGTGTGTGACTGTAAGGGATGCCCATCAATGCCACTTCACCAATGCCAATCAATGCAGCCTCACCTGTGCCCAACAAATTCAGGCAGTTTCACCAGCGCCCATCAAAGGCAGCCTCACCTGTGTCCATCAAATGCAGGCAGCCCCATCAGCACCCAAACGCAGTCTCACCAGCGCCCATCAAACGTAGCCTCACCTGTACCCATCAAATACAGCCTCACTCACCTTTGCCCATTAATGCCAATTCACCTGTGCCCATCAAACGCAGTGACACCCATACCCATTAATGCTCCTTTACCTGTGCCCCTGAAATAGTTTCATATGTGCCCATCAAATAGTCTCACCTGAGTCCATCAAATACAGTCTCAGCTGTGCCAATCAATGCTGCTTCACCACTGCCAATGCAGCCTCACGGGGGGGGGGGGGGGGGGGCTCGGTACATACTTGGCATTTTGGCAAATCAGTGAATATAAATACATATGCACACATAACATTTGCAAATTGCATGTCATTGTCAATATATACAATATCATTATTATCTAAGACAGCAACAGTGTTTACTCACCACACACTAGGTGATGGTATTGGGCTCAGCAAACTTGTATCTGAGGACATGAACCTGTCTAAAATTCATGTGTACGCCTGTACCTGCCTCTGTCTGTGCCTCTTCCAGGCTCTGCCAGGCGCCATGCTATGCTCTCCACTCCAGTGTGACATGGCCAGTCCAGGAGAGCGTCTTCGGGGGAGGGGGGGGGGTTTGTAGTCATTGGACACACACGTCAGAGTGGAGAGCGTGGGATGGGCTGGTGCTGCTGGACACATGTCACTGTTACTCAGAACTACTCAGAACTATCTCCACTCTGAGTCAGAGCGCAGAGCGGAGAGCGGGCTGGGGGGTGGGATGGCCGCTGGAACTTGTCAGGGGGGGGGATGTGCTGGACAGTGTGAACACATATTATGTCACTGATGTGTCAGCGCGGAGGGGTGGGGCGTAGACCGGGGACCTGGGGCGCTGCTTCACACATGTCAGAGGCTCAGAGCGGCTGCCTGGTGTATAGTGCAAGCTCTATGGACAGTGCGGGAGTAGGATAACCAGCGGCCGGCCGCCCTAGGTGGCAGTACGCCCTAGGCGGCTGCCTAGTCCGTCTAGTGGTAGCACCGGTCCTGAGTGCAGCAGACATGATACTACATGTAAAGAGCCCCAGCAAGAAGTGTTGTTTTGGTATGGAGGATCTGGGCTGCCATGGTATCATATTGGATTTCTTTAGGGGTTCAGGCTGGGGATGCACATTAGAGCTGCCTTGTCCTGGAAATCTTTACAATGACCTGGTTGACCTAAGGTCATCAACACACAGTCCACCAAATTAGTATTGTGTGACTGAAGGTTGCTATTACTTATTAAAGCGTATGCTCCAATAAAAAAAGGGCATCCAAGGCGCTGAGACTTTAATTTGAGTTTAAACAAGGTAATGAGGGGGCAAAAAACATTTGAAGAGCCCACTAGCTCAGGTTAGGCTGCTCACAACAGTCAAGTCTACCCTACTATGGGTACTCCAGCAGGTTACCAGGAAAATACTTGCATATACTGTATGGAAGGAGCGCCAGACCAAAATATAAAAGAGTCCATTACTGATATTGTGTTAAGAAACAGCCAATGCGTTTCGAGGGTCAAAGGAACTCCCCCCTTCAGTTAAAAATGAGAGCCTTCAGTGGCCTCAAATTAAGGCTTTCCTGTTTGAATCTGTGCACGGAAGCTGATTGCTGGATTAGGATTCTTGGCCAGCAGTATCTGCATCAGCAGTCAAAATAAAACATTCACGTAACCTGCATGTGAAGAGCCCCAGCAAGATGAGGCTGTTTTTTGGGGATGAAGGGTGTGGGCTGCCAGGTTAAGATATTTGATGTCCTTATGAGTTCTGTCTGGAGATGCTTTAATGTGCCACTAATGAGGTGCCTTGTCCTGTCCTTGGGAATGTTTAGATCAGGGGTCTCCAAACTAAGGACCAGTTTACTGTTCTTAAGACTTTTAGGGGGACGGCCGTTGGGAGTAGAAAAGGTCCAGATGTCAGTGGAAAACAACAATGCACTATCTTTGGAGTCAGCGGGAAGAATTGTGCCCTATTGGTGTGATTGGAATTGTGCCCCTTCATTGGGGTCAGTTGGGGGAAATTATTGCTCTGTTGTTGGTATCAGTGGATAAAATAGTGCCCCAAGGGCCAGGTAAAAGCAAGCAACTGGCCACATCTGGCCCCGGACCTGGTTGACCTAAGGTCATCCACACACAGTCCACCAAATTAGTCTTGTGTGAAGGAAGGTTACTATCACTTATTAATGGGTAGCTCCACTTAAAATAGATTTTTTCATCTTTTTGTAGATAGAGAAGGGATAAACCACCTAACGGTTTCCTCTATATCCTGAGAACTCTACAGTGTTATCTCTGTTCTAAGTTTCCAGATCCAGACGGTCCCACCATCCTGTGAAGGTCCCACCATCCCGTGGTCCCACATCCATGTTGAATGTCTTTTCATATTGTTTAGAACGTCCAGGAAAGAGATTGGTCACCCCAATGTAGAATAAGCAAAAGCAGGGCTTTTTTTCAGCGGGAACGCAGTTCCGGCACCTCCAGCACTGACTGTATGTAATGGTAAGAGGTGCTGCAGGGTTTATTGATGCTGGCTGCTGAGAGATCTATTCTACCTGGAGGAGATCTATTATTTTTGCAGGGGTGGGGGGAGGGGGCTATTCTTACTGGTGGGGGACTTATTGTTGCTGGGGGTGGGACTTATATCACTGAGGGGTCAGTTATGGCTGGGAGAGATCTACTGTTGAGAGAGGGGACTATTGTTGGCGGCTGCTGGAGAGTCTATGGATCCTGGCTTTGAAGAGGTCGGTTGTTGCTGCCAGGGGATTTTGTTTTGGGTGGCCCATTGTTAATGGGGGGATCTATTGTTGTTAGAGGGGGCTTTATTGTTACTGGCTACAGGGGATAAATTGGACTGCTTTTCTCGTTATCATTAACAAATTCCATACAAATTACTTATCAGCACAAAATTACTTGGTTCTGTATTCTCTAAAAGGGCAGTAATTGGAGGTAGGTAGAGGGTGCTCGGAGGTGGGTAGAGGTGGAGAAAAGGGGCGACTCAGAAAGGGGGAGTTCGTGCTCCTATTCTCTGAGGAAAAAAAAGCCCTGAGCAAAAGTCAGAAGGATATTCATGTGCTACAGTTGGGGAATGGACTTGAACTACCAGACTAAGTCAATAACTGAAATATCACTCGTGTTTGGGCTAATGCTCCCATATTTATAGATGAATTCTGAAGACGCAGATGAAGTGTATTTCACAATATTATTTCACCTTGCAGGCAGGGTATGACTGTTTATTTCTGCAATTCCCGAATTTAAAGGAAACCTATCATTAAATTAAAAATGCTAGGTGCCTAACTGCCATGCTTATCCGATGCCTTCAATACTATGTGTACCTACTCTTAAAGAGGCACATGGTGGGCTTGCCCAAGGTTGGTGGGGTTCTGGTCTAGGGTTTTTGGCTTACTGCAGACACTCTTTCATCTAACGATCCGAAGGGAAGCTAAGCTAGCCCTCCTACATTGCCCGCTTCCTGGCTTGCGCGGCCCTCAACAGAAGCTGGCTACCTATCTATTTATAGTGGCCAAGCGGGCCATTGCCCAAGCCTGGAAGTCACAACGGGTAGATTTTCAAGGGGTTAAGACACGCATGACTGCTATGTTACTTCAGGAACGTATGTCCAGTATTGTCCACGATTCTCATGCTAAATTTCTAAAAATCTGGGAGCCGTGGATCTCCTATGAGTTCCCCGCGCTCCAAGCGGCATGCCTGGGTTTGGTCTATATTCTCCTGGCGGGGCGTCCGAGCCCGAGCTTCTCCCCCTCCTTTCCTCCCCCTTTCTTCTCTTTACCCTTCCTTCTTCTGTTCCCTATCTCTCTTCACTCTCCTTAGTAATCTCTCCCATTGCTAATAAAAACTTCTGCCACCCATGGACGGGGGTAGTAGGAAAAGGGCTTACCCTCAGGAAACAACAAAGGAACGAGTTGTTTGGTACTGAACCAGTCTCGATTTCATCCCTTGCTCATTTCCCTTCCTTATCTCGAGTTTACTAGAAGTATACTGTGATGGTTTGCCCTTTGGGTTTGTATTCATGATTAGTGGCCCCTGTGAGGGCTCACAAGGAGTAGATTGTAATCTCTTGTTTATTACTGTTTATTCAAAAATTCTCAATAAACATATTGAAACAGAAAGAGGTGAGAAGCTAAAATTCCACCCAAGTGTCATTTTCAGGAGAAGCTCAGCAATGACAGTCTGGTATCACGACTGGTTCTCCTTAGTATGTCACTGACTGTAATAGAAGTGTTGTTGGCAGACTGCACCTAGAGGTGTATAGATAATCCTGGCGGGAATTGTATTCCGGAGATGTTAATGTTCTTCAAGTGGTTTACATTCCCTCTTCTTGTTGAGGACACTTTGCTCCAACTCATAAATCATGGTTTGGCCTCAAAATGTAAACGTAGAAAAGAGCGCAGACTCATCCCATCAATTACATGGTAGTAAAGGCAGAGGAGCAAACTTCTGTACAGATGAGGAGGGGGTGTACTGTACACGTATTGATCCGAATTTCCGCCAGCCAAAAATTGATAGCATGTTTTCAATTTTCCAGACGGGAAAACTTTCTATCAGAAATTCCGATCATGCGTATGCATTTCCGACACGTTAAAAATCACACATGCTCAGATTCAACTACGAGACAGAAGCTATTGGCTACTGGCTATTGAACTTCCTTTTTCTAGTCCCGTCATACGTGTTGTACGTCACCGCGTTATAAACTATCAGAATTTGGTGTGACCGCGTGTAGGCAAGACAGCTTGAGCCGAATTCCGTCGGGAAAACCATCAGAGCTTTTTCCGACGAGAATTCCGATTGTGTGTACGCGGCATAAGTGTATTTGAATTTAAGATTGATTGATTAGAGGGTGAGTTATCAGCCTTGCTTTGTTTGTTTCCTCTTTTACTTCTAGTTATATTGTCTATGGATTTGGATGGAGATGGCAAGGATGAGCAGCTTGTCCAGGGGCAGGCAAATGCGTTACGTTTGAAGATTCTACTGATAAAATAAGAGATTCTTAGAGCAAAACACATGATAATGACTGGCCTGTTGCTTCCGGGTCCGCGGACTCCGGCTCTGTGACTGACCAGAGCTGCGATGATGTCACTCCTACACATGCATGTGGGAGCTGCCAGTCACAGCATAGGGCTCCGAAGGGCCAATAGAACCCGATAGAACATCTTTGGGATGAATTTGAGCGGAGACTGCCAGTCAGTCCTTCTCTTCAACATCAGTGCCTGACCTCCCAAATACGCTGCTGGAAGAATGGTCAAACATTCCCATAGAAACACTGCTAAATCTTGTGGACAACCTTCCCAGAAGAGTCAAAGCTGTTATAGCAGCAAAGGGTGGGCCAACTCAATATTGAACCCTACGGACTAATGCCCTGTACACACGATAGGATTTTCTGACAACAAAATCCATGGGATTTTTTCTGACGGATGTTATCTTAAACTTGTCTTGCATACACAGGGTCACACAAAGTTGGTTGGAAATTCCGAATGTCAAGAACGCATTGATGTACAACACGTACGATGAGCCGAGAAAAATGAAGTTCAATAGCTAGTGCCGCTCTTCTGCTTGATTCCGAGCATGCGTGGCACTTTGTGCGTCAAAATTGTGTACACGCGATCGGAATTTGCGCGATCGGATTTTGTTGTCAGAAAATTTGAGAACCAGATCTAAAATTTTGTGTGATGGAAATTCCTATCGAAAATGTGTGATGGAGCCTACACACTGTTGGAATTTCCGACAATAACGTCCTATCACATTTTCCATCGGAAAATCCTATCGTGTGCATAAGACTGGGGTGCCATTAAAGTTCATTTGTGTAAAGGGAGGCGTCCTAATACTTATCGTAATAGGTTCTAGATTGTTTCCACTGTCCATTCACACCTACCTCCTAGATTGGAGCCATATTAAAGGTGGAATACATAATTTGGCAGAAGTAATGTACCAAGAGCTGCATGGTATCAGGTGTTGAGACTATTTGACTTGTAATGCAAATGTACAGAGAACCAGGATGGGCCTGTAAAAGGTAATACTTTTGGTAATATAGTGTATTTAATGGGGTGTGGCCTGAAGCGGCATGGTGTAGGGCGCCTGAACGAGAGCTCCGCCGGCCATTGATCCTTAATTCACCGATCCTTGGGATAAACCTTCCAGCATTTCAGACAAATTCCACAGTGAACTCTCCCCGCATCGATCTGCAGTGATGTCACCCCCCCCAAGCGTGCGACTGAAGCCGCCAACAAGCTCAGCAGGTTCCGCCACGAGGAGAAGGAGACCGGGAGGGAAGATGGCACTGAGCCACACGCTGAGCCGGAACAAAGTGCTTGAGGCTATAGCGAAATGTCATGGGGCCATCTCACAGTGCCAAACTACATTGACATCTAAAATCGAGGAAGTGAAGGTGGATTTATCTTTACTACGGCATGACTTCCAAAAGCTGAGAGAAAGGGTGACTAAGACAGAACGGCGCATTGGACAAGTGGAGGATGACATCCCTCCTTTACAGATCACCACTGAGCAGCTGCAGCACCAACTCCAATTTGTCATACAAAAAAAGGATGACATGGAGAATAGATTGTGAAGGTGCAATCTCCGCTTCGTAGGTATACCGGAGGGAGCTGAGGGCTCGGACCCACCATCTTTTTTGGAGAATTTGCTCACTACTCCATACGGTAGGGATGCCTTTTCAGCCTCCCTTGTAGTGGAGCCCGAGATAGTGTGGGAGTCCTTCAAAATGTATGCCACGATGCTGCTCTCAAATCGCATAGCCAGATAAAAGCAGTCCTCTGGACACGTCCTGAGACAAGCAGAGGCCCAGCTAGATACTCTTGAGCAGCAATTTAGGTCTTCCCCAGATAATGCACGCTCTGTCAGGGTACAATCCCGGATAGTCAACACACTTCATTTCGAGAAAGCTAAACTAAAAATGTTCTTTTGTAAACAAAGGATCTTTGAACATGGTGAGCATGCGGGCAGATTACTGCCATATCTCGTGCATTTGGAACATAAGCCCCCCTTGGTGGTATCCCTGGTAGACTCAGGGGGTGGCCAAATTACGGACGCTGCATTGGTAGCCGGAGAATTTCATAAATTCTTCTCTAATCTGTACTCCTCAATGGCCAATTACACCTCAGAAGAGCTGGAGGACCTGCTGCAGACTGAGCTTCCCCTCACTGTCTCTGACTCAGGTTGCTCAGTTCGAAGCCCCCATCACTGATGAGGATATGAGGAGGCCATTTCGTGCCTGGCCACAGCCAAGGCCCCAGTTACGGATGGCCTCCCTTTAGAGTTTTACTCTCAGTTGTTCCAATATATGTTTGACACTTCCACCCTCCCACAGTCTATGAGAGAAGCCCTGACAGTCCTGATACCCAAACCTGGAAAAGATCCCTCCCTCCCAGAATCCTACCGCCCTATCTCATTACTTCAATTGGACATCAAAATTCTAGCCAAAATTCTTTCGATCCTCTTAAGCAAAGTTATCCTTATTTTAATTCAGTCAGACCAAATAGGATTTATGCCCAACAAGAATACAGCCTTTAACCTGAGACGCATGTTTATGAACCTACGTTCAACGCATGACTTGGTGGGATCTCGCGCAGTCATTAGCCTTGATGCCGCTAAGGCGTTGAGTGGGAGCATTTGTGGGAATGCCTGCGCGGATACGATTTTTGGGCCCGAATTCATAACATGGATTAAACTGCTCTATCAGTCCCCCGTAGCAAAAGTTTTGATAAAGGGCAGAACAGACACATTCCCACTGTCCAGGGGTACACGACAGGGATGCTCGCTTTCCCCACTACTGTATGCCCTGGCAGTGGAGCCCCTAGCAATAGCGATTAGGCAACACCCAGACATTAGAGGTCTTAGTATAGGTCCCATAGTCGAAAAATTGAGCCTCTATGTCAATGATATGTTACTATATCTGGAGGATGCAGGCCCCTCATTATCAGCAGTACTGGGACTTATTGAAAGCTTTGGCAGGTTTTCCAGGCTCTGGATAAACTGGGACAAATCACAGATCCTTCTCCTTGACATGGGGCCCCCGGGTTTAGATCAAGCACACCTACCGCTATGGAGGACTAGCCAAATTAAATACCTGGGGATCCAGATCACTGGAACACCAGGAGAATATGCCAAATTAAATATAGAACCCCTATACGCACTAATAAAAAATAAAACACAAAACTGGGCTCGCCTCCCTCTTGGAGTGATGGGCCGCATAAATTTACTGAAAATGATCTTGCTACCGAAACTTCTGTATGTTTTTTGGCATTTTCCAAGCCCCTCCGAATATTTAAAACCATGGACTCCATCCTTAACCCATTTGTTTGGGGAGCATCCAGACAGAAGGTATCCTGGAAAGTCCTAAAAAAAACCCCGTAGAGATGGGAGGCGCTGCGTTACCCAATTTGCATGCGTATTATCTTCCATCGCAGCTTTCTCACTTACTCTATATAGACAAGGAGGAAAAAAAATAGATACCTGGCTCTGGCGTGTTTGAGGATACCCACTCAGGTTGTGCACCCCTTCCAGCACATTTTTGGGAATCCACGCAGTATGCACGGACTGGGAGGAAGAGAGGGACAAGTATATCATCAGTGTAGGATATGGGCGATGGCGTTATGCAGATTGAGGAGCCCCTCCATACACATCCACATGCCACTATGAAACAACTATAATCTCCCCGAGATACTTACTATCCCAGATGCAGACCCCTGGATTACACGGGGGGTACTATATCTCCACAAGGTAATAGACGACCTGGGAGTCAAATTGTTTCAGGCCCTCAAACTGGCCTTTGATCTGCCCAATACAATGTTCTTTCGTTTTCCTCCAGCTCCGCCATGCCCTGCAGACTCAATTTGGAAACACCATACCCGATATACCATCAGTGCACTTGGTAGACGTACTGACTGGGGAAGACCCCAAAAAACTGACATCATTTTGCTATCGGTCCCTAACTCTGCCCACAGCTGTGGAAATATCCGAAGGGCTGAGGGGAAAATGGGAGGCGGAGATGGGCGAGATGGAAGAAGACAAATGGACGGATGCTTTGGCGGCCGGTGGGCTGGTTTTCCCCAGGTTGTCGGATTACTCAGCTGTACATTCTCCATCGAGCGTACTTGTCCCCAGCCCAAATAGCGAAGTATTCCCAGCAGGGGATACTCGGATGCCCCACATGTGGAGACCGAAATAGCTCTTTCTTCCACTTGATCTGGACCTGCCCACCTGTTCGCTCATATTGGGAACAGCTGGTCAAGTTCTTGCCTGACGAGATGGGCTCTCCGTTATCCCTATGCCCAAAGCAGTGCTTGCTGGGGATACTCCCGGACAGCGAGCAAAATAGACCTCTCCACATCTTTATGCAAGAGACACTGTGGCCAGACTACTAATAGCCAGAAAGTGGATGAGGGTTAACACGCCGAAATTCAGTGAGTTGATGGCCGCAGTCAACCAGTCCCTACCCTACAAAAGAGTAATATACAAACACAGGGGATGCCCAATAAAGTACCATAAAATATGGGACCGATGGCTGGAATCACCAGCAACAACGACAAACTCTTGTGATGCCTAAAGGTGATCTTGAGCATTGAGGGAAGAGCCCCCAAGACAACATACACCCCTATTATAGTAGCAATGGCTATACAGCCTAGTGGAGCGCGCCCATTATAGTCAAAGTTAATAGCCCGAGTGGAATGTTAAAGACTCTATGAGCTGACTTGTGTTATGTATAATATGCACTTGCATGTTGCTTGTTGTAATTGATGCGACCACTGATTGTGCCCAGACATTAGGGATGAGCCGAACACCCCCCGGTTCGGTTCGCACCAGAACTTGCGAACGACCCCCGCGTTCGGTACGAACGTTAGAACCCCATTGAAGTCTATGGGACTCGAACGTTCGAAATGGAAAGTGCTAATTTTAACGGCTAATATGCAAGATAGTGTCCTAAAAAGGGTTTGGGGACCTGCCTCCTGCCTCAGGGGACATGGGTCACTGCAAAAAAAAGTTTTAAAAACTGCCGTTTTGGTGGGAGCACTGATTTTAATGACGATTAAAGTGAAAAAAAAAAGGTGAAATATTCCTTTAAATATGGTGCCTGGGGGGTGTCTGTAGTATGCCTGTGAAGTGCCACGTGTTTCCCGTGTTTAGAACAGTCCCTGCACAAAATGACATTAAACGGAAATAACACCATTTAAAACTGCTTGCGGTTTTAATGTTATATCTGGTTCCTGCAATATGGTTGAAAATCATTGAGAAACATGGCATGGGTAGCCCTCCCTGCCCATTACCAGCCTATTTGGGTCTTGTACGCATATTAAGGGGAACCCCGTACCCATATTAAAAAAAGGAAATGCGTGTGGCCCCCAGGCCCTATATACTCAGAACAGCAGTATACAGGCGGTGCAAACAAGACAGGGACTGTGTAGGTTTGTTGTGTTAAGTTGAACCTGTTTGTCATTTTCAACCGGTACATTTTTAAAGTGTAGCTCCAGTCAAAAAAAAAGATTTTTAAGCTTTTTGGAAAACATAGGGAAGGGTTATCACCCCTGTATAATTAGTTTTGTCGTCCATCTTTTTTCATCTCACTTGCTGCTGTCTCCTTGCGTTTGCAAGTAGGAGATGTTTGTAAGTTGGATGTTTAAAAGTAGGGGCCTGCCCTATATTATAGCGGTATGTACTGGGTACAGAGCACGCAGACGCACGCACTATCTCCTAACACTACTGACTGCAAGCTCTATTATTAACCACTTGACCACTGGGCACTTAAACACCCTTAATAACCAGACCAATTTTCAGCTTTCGGTGCCCTCACATTTTGAATGACAATTACTCAGTCATGCAACACTGGACCTATAGGAAATGTTTGTCCTTTTTTCACACAAATAGAGCTTTCTTTTGGTGGTATTTAATCACCTCTCAGTTTTTTATTTTTTGTGCTATAAAAGAAAAAAGACCGAAAATTCGGCGAAAAAATGAATTTTTCTTCGTTTCTGTTATAAAATTTAGCAGATTAGTCATTTTTTCTTCATAAATTTTGGCCAAAATTCATACTACTACATATCTTTGGTAAAAATAAGTACAAATTGGTGGATATTATTTGGTCTTTGTGAAAGTTATAGAGTCCACAAGCTATGGTGCCAATATCTGAAAATTGATCACACCTGAAGTACTGACGGCCTATTTCCTTTTTTTTTTTTCCACAAAATTGTCATATTATCAGGTTATTTCTAACACACAGCATATGCATACCACAAATTACACCCCAAAACACATTCTGCTATTACTCCCGAGTACGGCGATACCACATGTGTGAGACTTTTACACAGCGTGGCCACATACAGAGGCCCAGCATGCAGGGAGCGCCATCAGGCGTTCTGGAGCACCCAGGCCAATTCTGATATTTCTCTCCTACATGTAAACATCATCATTTATTTGCTAGAAAATTACAGAGAACCCCAAAACATTATATATATTTTTTTTTTTAGCAAAGACCCTGGAGAATACAATGGTGGTCGTTGCAAATTTTTATCTCACACGGTATTTGCACAGCAATTTTTCAAACGCGTTTTTTTGGGGGAAAAAACAGTTTTGTGCTTAAAAAACAAACAAAAAAAACAGTAAAGTTAGCCCAATGTTTGCATAAAGTGAAAGATGAAGTTATGCTGAGTAAATAGATATCAAACATGTCACTCTTCAAAATTGCACATGCCCGTGGAATGGCGCCAAACATCGCTACTTAAAAAATCCCCATAGGCGACGCTTTAAATTTTTTTTTACTGGTTACATGTTTTGAGTTGCAGAGGAGTAGGGATGAGCCGAACACCCCCCGGTTCGGTTCGCACCAGAACTTGCGAACGACCCCCGCGTTCGGTACGAACGTTAGAACCCCATTGAAGTCTATGGGACTCGAACGTTCGAATTGGAAAGTGCTAATTTTAACGGCTAATATGCAAGATAGTGTCCTAAAAAGGGTTTGGGGACCTGCCTCCTGCCTCAGGGGACATGGGTCACTGCAAAAAAAAGTTTTAAAAACTACCGTTTTGGCGGGAGCACTGATTTTAATGACGATTAAAGTGAAAAAAAAAAAGTGAAATATTCCTTTAAATATGGTGCCTGCGGGGTGTCTGTAGTATGCCTGTGAAGTGCCACGTGTTTCCCGTGTTTAGAACAGTCCCTGCACAAAATGACATTAAACGGAAATAACACCATTTAAAACTGCTTGCGGTTTTAATGTTATATCTGGTTCCTGCAATATGGTTGAAAATCATTGAGAAACATGGCATGGGTAGCCCTCCCTGCCCATTACCAGCCTATTTGGGTCTTGTACACATATTAAGGGGAACCCCGTACCCATATTAAAAAAAAGGAAATGCGTGTGGCCCCCAGGCCCTATATACTCAGAACAGCAGTATACAGGCGGTGCAAACAAGACAGGGACTGTGTAGGTTTGTTGTGTTAAGTTGAATCTGTTTGTCATTTTCAACCGGTACATTTTTAAAGTGTAGCTCCAGTCAAAAAAACTATCTTTAAGCTTTTTGGAAAACATAGGGAAGGGTTATCACCCCTGTATAATTTGTTTTGTCGTCCATCTTTTTTCATCTCACTTGCTGCTGTCTCCTTGCGTTTGCAAGTAGGAGATGTTTGTAAGTTGGATGTTTGAAAGTAGGGGCCTGCCCTATATTATAGCGGTATGTACTGGGTACAGAGCACGTAGACAGCACGCACTCCTAACACTACTGACTGCAAGCTCTATTATTAACCACTTGTTAGCCCAATGTTTGCATAAAGTGAAAGATGAAGTTATGCTGAGTAAATAGATATCAAACATGTCACTCTTCAAAATTGCACATGCCCGTGGAATGGCGCCAAACGTCGCTACTTAAAAAATCCCCATAGGCAACGCTTTAAATATTTTTTTACTGGTTACATGTTTTGAGTTGCAGAGGAGGTCTAGGACTAGAATTATTGCTCTCGCTCTAACATTCTCGGCGATACCTCACATGTGTGGCACATGCGAGCACATGGGGACATGGGCGCTTTAATTTTTATTTTATTTTTTTATTGTTCATTTTACTTTATTTATTTTAGTTTGACATTTTTTTTCCCAAAAATATATTTTTGATCACTTTTATTCCTATTACAAGAAATGTAAACATCCCTTGTAATAGGAATATGGGGTGACAGGTCCTCTTTACAGTGAAATCTGGGGGGTCAATATGACCCCACATCTCACCTCTAGGCTGGGAAGCCTGAAATAAAAAATAAAAAAAAGATTCTGGCTTTGATCGTACTGGCGAGTTGGTAGAAGCACCGGAGGGCGGTGAGGGGTGGGGGGCGTCTATGGCTGGGTATTTCAGGGTATCACCGAGTATGGCTGGGTATCTCTGAGTATGGCTGGGTATGGCAATTTATGGCAGGGTATTACAGAGTATTGGCGGGGTATTGGCGGGGTACTACAGAGTAATAGCAGGGTACTGCACTGCAGAGTAATGGCAGGGTACTGCACTGCAGAGTAATGGCGGGGTACTGCACTGCAGAGTAATGGCGGGGTACTGCACTGCAGAGTAATGGCGGGGTACTGCACTGCAGAGTAATGGCGGGGTACTGCAGAGTAATGGCGGGGTACTGCACTGCAGAGTAATGGCAGGGTACTGCACTGCAGAGTAATGGCGGGGTACTACAGAGTAATGGCAGGGTACTGCACTGCAGAGTAATGGCGGGGTACTACAGAGTAATGGCAGGGTACTGCACTGCAGAGTAATGGCAGGGTACTGCACTGCAGAGTAATGGCGGGGTACTGCACTGCAGAGTAATGGCGGGGTACTGCAGAGTAATGGCAGGGTACTGCAGAGTATGCACTGGTATTGCAGAGTATTGGCAGGGAATTGAGGGGTTAAATTCGGTGAGCAGCGATGTGGGCACTGCAGATGCAGCCCACATCGCTGCTGACACCGATCTCTTTCCCCTCCGCTGTACCGATCGGTACAGAAAGGGGAGGTAGGAACAGGCGTCATAACATGACGCCGGTTTGTTTCCAAGTGATCACTCCGTCATTTGACGGAGCAATCACGTGGTAAACGGCCGCTATGAGCGGCCGTTTACCGTGATGCGCCGGGTCCTATGGACCCGGCGGTCACGGATGCTCTCGAGTGCGCACACCTCGGGGCACGCGAGAGCAGAATTCTGGGAGGCCGTTAATTAACGGCCTCTCTGAGTTAAACAACCGCCCTGAAGCCGTTAATCGGCAATGGGCAGTTGTTAAGTGGTTAAAGCTAGATCACTAGCTATATAGGTGAGGTGAATATAGTGGTGTATACTGCAGTCAGGGCACAGACAACAACCACTACACAGCAGCAAGATAGAAAATCAGCCAAAAACGATTGGTGTGTACTGTGTTGAAGGTACACAGAACACCCACTGCTTCAGATGCAAAGTAACACACTACAGGAGGCCGCCTTAAAGGCGGCCTTATATAGTGTGGGGTGTGCACTACACAGCCTGAGCTATGATTGGCCACAGGCAGGATGCCTGTGGCCAATCATGGCTCTCCTCGCTGCCGGCGCTGCGATTGGCCAAGCATGCGGGGTCACAGTGCATGCTTGGCCAATCATCGGGCAGCAATGCACTGCGCCAACGCAGTGCATTGTGGTCCGCGCGCGCGTCACTCGAATTTTGACGCGAACGGCCAAAACGTTCGGAATTCGCCGAACGGCCGAACAGCCAATGTTCGAGTCGAACGTACGTTCGACTCGAACACGAAGCTCATCCCTACAGAGGAGGTCTAGGACTAGAATTATTGCTCTCGCTCTAACATTCTCGGCGATACCTCACATGTGTGGCACATGCGAGCACATGGGGACATGGGCGCTTTAATTTTTATTTTATTTTTTTATTGTTCATTTTACTTTATTTATTTTAGTTTGACATTTTTTTCCCCAAAAATATATTTTTGATCACTTTTATTCCTATTACAAGAAATGTAAACATCCCTTGTAATAGGAATATGGGGTGACAGGTCCTCTTTACAGTGAAATCTGGGGGGTCAATATGACTCCACATCTCACCTCTAGGCTGGGAAGCCTGAAATAAAAAATAAAAAAAAGATTCTGGCTTTGATCGTACTGGCGAGTTGGTAGAAGCACCGGAGGGCGGTGAGGGGTGGGGGGCGTCTATGGCTGGGTATTTCAGGGTATCACCGAGTATGGCTGGGTATCTCCGAGTATGGCTGGGTATGGCAATTTATGGCAGGGTATTACAGAGTATTGGCGGGGTACTACAGAGTAATAGCAGGGTACTGCAGAGTATTGGGGGGTACTACAGAGTAATGGCAGGGTACTGCAGAGTAATGGCGGGTACTGCAGAGTAATGGCGGGTACTGCAGAGTAATGGCGGGTACTGCAGAGTATTGGGGGTTACTGCAGAGTAATGGGGGTTACTGCAGAGTAATGGGGGTTACTGCAGAGTAATGGCAGGGTACTGCAGAGTAATGGGGGGTACTGCAGAGTAATGGCAGGGTACTGCAGAGTAATGGGGGGTACTGCAGAGTAATGGCAGGGTACTGCAGAGTAATGGCAGGGTACTGCACTGCAGAGTAATGGCGGGGTACTGCAGAGTAATGGCAGGGTACTGCAGAGTATGCACTGGTATTGCAGAGTATTGGCAGGTAATTGAGGGGTTAAATTCGGTGAGCAGCGATGTGGGCACTGCAGATGCAGCCCACATCGCTGCTGACACCGATCTCTTTCCTCTCCGCTGTACCGATCGGTACAGAGAGGGGAGGGAGGAACCGGCGTCATAACATGACACCGGTTTGTTTACAAGCGATCACTCCGTCATTTGACGGAGCGATCACGTGGTAAACGGCCACTATGAGCGGCCGTTTACCGTGATCCGTGATGCGCCGGGTCCTGTGGACCCGGCGGTCACGGATGCTCTCGAGTGCGCGCCCCTGAAGCCGTTAATCGGCAATGGGCAGTTGTTAAGTGGTTAAAGCTAGATCACTAGCTATATAGGTGAGGTGAATATACTGGTGTATACTGCAGTCAGGGCACAGACAACAACCACTACACAGCAGCAAGATAGGAAATCAGCCAAAAACGATTGGTGTGTAACTGTGTTGAAGGTACACAGAACACCCACTGCTTCAGATGCTAACTAACACACTACACGTGTGCCTTATATAGTGTGGGGCGTGCACTACACAGCCTGAGCTATGATTGGCCACAGGCAGGATGCCTGTGGCCAATCATGGCTCTCCTCGCTGCCGGCGCTGCGATTGGCCAAGCATGCGGGGTCACAGTGCATGCTTGGCCAATCATGGGGCAGCAATGCACTGCGCCAACGCAGTGCATTATGGTCCGCGCGCGCGTCACTCGAATTTTGACGCGAACGGCCCAAACGTTCGGAATTCGCCGAACGGCCGAACAGCCAATGTTCGAGTCGAACGTACGTTCGACTCGAACACGAAGCTCATCCCTACCAGACATATACCGCATACTGGACTCTGTAAGATGTGTATATACATTGCTCTATTCTCTCTCTGTACATATGTACCTTTACCCAGAAATAAAAGTTTTTGTTTAAAAAAATATATATATATATATAGTGTATGTAATATCCGTACTTTTGGTAATATAGTAACAAGTTTCTTTCTTGCTTCGCTCTTTCATATGAATTTGTCTATATTTTCCACACCTAAAACCACACCAATGAACCTTCTGGGGAGGAAATGATTGACAGGAAACTTTACTATACAGAAAAACACACCCAAACATACAGAAACCCATAAAACCACCTTTAGAGTGTGCTGGGGAAAGCACGTCTTCTTTATGAGCTCTGCAGGCCATGGTGGTGACGATTTATGGTGGATGTGCAATGTGAATTATAATTCTGAAAATATGGAATAAAGTCATAGTGAGTTCCTGCTCTCATATACATGAATCTTTTATTTTTCTACGCCAGAAGATCAAACACAAGAACATATTTTGGGGGAAGTACGGAGCCAGATTTCATATTTTTTTAGATCTTGTTACTATCTACAAGGCGGCGACATATTGGTTGGCAGGGCAGCAAAGAGTTTATAGCGGATGATTCATTTCTATGTCTGTTGTATGTTAATTATTATCTAGTGCGAATAGGGCAACCGGCTAATGTAAACTGCAGGAGACATCGCTGTGTCTTGCCAAGTCTCGTGTGTATGGACAATGTCAGACACCAACAGATGTCAGGGGAAATAAAAATCCTGCATGTCTCTGCCAGTAAGCTGATGACCTTCCATGGGTGACCCAAGGTGACCCAAAAAAAAAAAAAAAAAAAATCTATAAAATTTGGGCTGAGAACCCAAGCTACACCGTGTATACTTATGCTGGCAGTATTATCCGAGTATGATTGTAGTCTCAGACGGTTGGCATAAGAAAAACAGTCAGTCAGTGCTGTCTTTATGGACCTTGCTTTGTGCACTGGTGCGCAGTCATGTTGGAACAAGAAGGGGCCATCCCCAAACTGTTCCCACAAAGTTGGGAGCATGAAATTGTCCAAAATGTCTTGCTATGGTGACATCCTAAGGCCGCGTACACACGGGCGGATTGTCTGCCCAACTAAGTTCGTCAGACAATCCGTTCAACTTTCACGTACGACGGGACTAGAAAAAACAACGTCCAATACACTGCAATGCAACCTTCGGCCGTGTAAACCCTTTCTGAGCATGCGCCATACTTAGTCCGTCCAACTTGCCTACACACGAGCGGACTGTCCGCTGAAACCAAGTTTGGACGGACAAAACCAAGTTTCAGCGGACAAAATTACGGAAATTCCGAAAGACAAAGTACGTCAGACTGTCCGCTGAAAAAGTCCGCTGAAGCCCACACATGAGCGGATTGTCCGCTGAAACACGGTTCAGCGGACTAAGTTGGGCAGACAATCCGCCCGTGTGTACGCGGCCTAAGGCCGCGTACACACGCGGGGACTGTTCGCCCAACTTTGTCCGTCAAACAGTTTCGGCAAACAGTCCGCTCAAAATTAGCATGGACGGACATGGCCACACACGACGGACGAACAGTTTGCTGAAACCGTGCGCGATGACGTGAACGGCACGTACGACGGGACGAAAAATACGACGTCCTATACACTGCATTATAACTTTCGGCATGTAAATCCTTTCTGAGCATGCGCGGAACTTAGTTTGACGAACAAGCCTACACACGAGGGGACTGTTCGCTGAAACAAGGTTTCAGCGGACAGTTTTTCGGAATTTCCGAAAAACCTTGTTCAGCGGACTGTTCGCTGAAACTGTCCGCTGAAAGCCCACACACGAGCGGACTGTTTGCCGAAACACTGTTCAGCGGACAAAGTTGGGCGAACAGTCCCCGCGTGTGTACGCGGCCTAAGAGTTCCCTTCACTGAAACGAAGGCCCCTTTCACACTGGGGCGGTGGGCGCGTCGATGGTAAAGTGCCATGGCGCTTTACCTTACCGTCAATTTCATTGGGCTATTCGGTCGCTAGCGGGGCGCTTTTACCCCCCATAGTGGCCGAGAAAGGGTTAAAACCACCGCACAGGGCTGGTGCATCACATTCTGCATCGCATGCCAGCACATTACGAAATACTTACCTTAGAACGAAGTCCTCCAGCAGTGCACTGTCACCACTGACAGGGCTTCCATCTTCACCCGGTCTTCCTTCTGAGTTTGCACACTCCAGCTGCCTGACTGGCTATGACGTTACTCCCGCACATGTGTTGTGAGGGAGTCACGGGTACGGCACACAGCTCTGAAGTATGACGTTCCTTAAGAGTGCATGTGCCATCATCGGCTGCATGCTGTGTGAATATCTCCTAAACACCGCAGGTTTAGGAGATATTCACTGCACCTAGGGGTAAGCCTTTTTATAGGCTTACCTGTGGGTACAAGTCCAAAAAAGATGTTTATGACCACTGAGTTCTCCAGACCAGTTCCTTAGCTCCAGAAGGATTTAGAAATAGGACCCCCAGCTATGTCATAGCTGAGACCACAATGAACATGTAGCAAACTCCAGCAATCTGCCTCAGATGGGCAGAGCCCCTGAGGCTGGCAACTCCTCCAGCAGGTCTAGACTCCAAACTGTTTATGTCCCTCTCCAGCCACCTACTGAGCACACCTCCCAAGGAATTGGCTGAAGCACCATACTTTTTAAGGCCTCTCATTTGACATTCCTTTCCACTATGTTCTAGAAACCTCTAGAAGGCAGGGAGGAGCAATCAAACCACAGCCTGTGAACTCTAGAACAGCCCAAAGCAATCAGTAGATGCTCAATTGGTTACAGAGGAGCCAAAAATAACTAACTCTTCCTAACATCAGATTCCTAGCAACCTACCTAGGAGGGTGCTACATATAAAAATGCAGTTGGTTGGTTTGAACCCTCCAGGAACCTGTCACTATACAACAGATTACATAAAAAAACATGCCAACATGCATAAAAACACAACACAATGCACAATGTAGTATAGTGTGAAGGAACCCTGAACGAGTCCTTAAAGTAGAACTCCAGTATATAGCAAGCTGTACTTTTATACTTTCCCTTTGCTTGCTATGCAGTCTTTTTGCATATTTTAGCATTGATTAGGAATTTTTTTTCTGCATTAAAGCAGAACTCCAGGCGAAATGTTCTTTACATGTCCTTGTTGCTGATTTCCCACCTTCTGGTTCTCTCAGTAGTTGCTCTGAAATAGCCTAATCATTTTCAAATCAAACTGTTATTCCTCTTTGGTTTCCCGTTTGTAAGACCGGTGGCTTCTATGCCTCCTATCCCCCCAGCCACTGATCTTGGCAAACCCCTTCTGTAGTTCTTTCTCCGGGAAGCAGTAATGTAATTCAGTCCCACTTGCAGTGATGGGGGGGGGGGGGGGGGGGCCGGGACACTCAGACACATTGAACATGTACAGGCCAAGTGTAACCACCCACATACACTACCATTCCCTGTGGTTGATGGGAACTGTAGTTTGCTTTTACTGCAGAGAGAGAGAGGAGAGGATGTGATGTAATCCCTACTGTTATACCTGCTCCTTTGAATTACAGAGATGAGGTCATGAAAATTCATTTAGACTTTTCCCGTAAATTGTAAGGATTTTCAAAATTGTATTACCTGTTTCGTGTTTTGTGTAGGGGGGTGTACTAATGGGTGATTTTTTTTTTGCCTATCCCAGAGTTCTTCAAAACTTAAGAAAAAAGTCACATCCTTGGTCTTCTCCATCCTGCTCTGGAATGACTGGTGGGAGGAGAGGGGTGGAGCCAGAACATCACTGTAGTAACGCCCTCTGCTATAGTGATTGATATTTTGTAGCCATTGTTGCCTATACAGGGCCTTGAAAAAGTATTTATACCCCTTGACATTTTGCACATTTTGTCATGTTACAACCAAAAACGTAAATGTATTTTATTGGGATGTTATGTGATAGACCAACACAAAGTCGCACATAATTGTGAAGTGGAAGGAAAATGATAAATGGTTTTCAATATTTTTTACAAATAAATATCTGAAAGGTGTGGGGGGGCATTTATATTCAGCCCCCTTTACTCTGATACCCCTAACTAAAATCTAGTGAAACCAATTGCCTTCAGGAGTCATCTAATTAGTAATTAGAGTCCACCTGTGTGTAATGTAATCTCAGTATAAATACAGATGTTCTGTGAAGTCCTCAGGGGTTTGTCAAAGAACCTTAGTGAATAAATGGCATCTTGAAGGCCAAGGAACACACCAGACAGGTCAAGGATAAAGTTGTGGAGAAGTTTAAAGCAGGGTTAGGTTATAAAAAAAAAATCTCCCAAGCTTTGAACATCTCACAGAGCACGGCTTAATCCATCAGCCAAAAATGGAAAGAGTATGGGCCAACTGCAAACCTACCAAGACATGGCCATCCACCTAAACTGACCGGCCGGCCAAGGAGAGCAGTAATCAGTAGTGATGGACGAACTTCCGACGGGACGTTTCGCGAACGCGAAACGCGAACGGACACAAACGTTCGCGAAAACGACCGTTCGCCGCGGGCTCCATTGACTTCAATGGGAGGCGAATTTCGCAAACCTTTAGGTCGAATTTGCGGCCACGGGGTAATTATTAGGGGGTAGCACGTAGTCCCACCACCTGGACAATAGCATAATACATGTATGAGGTGAATTTGGGATCGATAACTACAAGCATTTTTTTTTTATTTGGGAAATTGTTCTGACAATTCAGGACTATGGAGCTAATGAAGGCAATGGAGGAGAGGGAAGGTCAGGGACCAGGGTAGGCAAACAAGAGGGTGCAGGAGATACAGAGCACTGACAGCAGCACCGTAATACAGAGCACTGACATCAGCACCGTGACATACAGCGCTGACAGCAGCTCCGTGACATACAGCGCTGACAGCAGCTCCGTGACATACAGCGCTGACAGCATCTCCGTGACATACAGCGCTGACAGCAGCTCCGTGACATACAGCGCTGACAGCAGCTCCGTGACATACAGCGCTGACAGCAGCACCGTGACATACAGCGCTGACAGCAGCTCCGTGACATACAGCGCTGACAGCAGCTCCGTGACATACAGCGCTGACAGCAGCTCCGTGACATACAGCACTGACAGCAGCTCCGTGACATACAGCGCTGACAGCAGCTCCGTGACATACAGCGCTGACAGCAGCACCGTGACATACAGCGCTGACAGCAGCTCCGTGACATACAGCGCTGACAGCAGCTCCGTGACATACAGCACTGACAGCAGCTCCGTGACATACAGCGCTGACAGCAGCTCCGTGACATACAGCGCTGACAGCAGCACCGTGACATACAGCGCTGACAGCAGCTCCGTGACATACAGCGCTGACAGCAGCTCCGTGACATACAGCGCTGACAGCAGCTCCGTGACATACAGCGCTGACAGCAGCTCCGTGACATACAGCGCTGACAGCAGCTCCGTGACATACAGCGCTGACAGCAGCTCCGTGACATACAGCGCTGACAGCAGCTCCGTGACATACAGCGCTGACAGCAGCACCGTGACATACAGCGCTGACAGCAGCTCCGTGACATACAGCGCTGACAGCAGCTCCGTGACATACAGCGCTGACAGCAGCACCGTGACATACAGCGCTGACAGCAGCTCCGTGACATACAGCGCTGACAGCAGCTCCGTGACATACAGCGCTGACAGCAGCTCCGTGACATACAGCGCTGACAGCAGCTCCGTGACATACAGCGCTGACAGCAGCTCCGTGACATACAGCGCTGACAGCAGCTCCGTGACATACAGCGCTGACAGCAGCTCCGTGACATACAGCGCTGACAGCAGCTCCGTGACATACAGCGCTGACAGCAGCTCCGTGACATACAGCGCTGACAGCAGCTCCGTGACATACAGCGCTGACAGCAGCTCCGTGACATACAGCGCTGACAGCAGCTCCGTGACATACAGCGCTGACAGCAGCTCCGTGACATACAGCGCTGACAGCAGCTCCGTGACATACAGCGCTGACAGCAGCACCGTAAGCAGCCCCAGGAGGAAGTCAGCACAGCACAGGGATGGTGTGATCCCCTCATAATAAGAACCCCCAGGAGGAAGTCAGCACAGCACAGGGATGGTGGGAGCCCCTCATAATAAGAACACCCAGGAGGAAGTCAGCACAGCACAGGGATGGTGGGAACCCCTCATAATAAGCAGCCCCAGTAGAAATATGACACCGCTCAACCTCTTCAAAGAGGAGGGTAGGGGCATATAGTACGGTGTGCTTTTTTGGGTCAGGGAAGTGAGCCAAATGAATTAAGAAGGTCTGTGTGCTTGATTCCAAAAATTGTTTATAGACATATACATGGTCTACTGATCACATGTGTTGAATTCCTCCGAGATCCATGCCTCATTCATTTTTAGAAATGTGAGGTAGTTAACACTGTGGTGAGCTAGGCGAGTACGCTTATCGGTCACAATCCCCCCTGCTGCGCTGAACGTCCTTTCGGACAGGACACTGGATGAGGGGCAAGCCAACAGTTCGATTGCAAATTGGGCAAGCTCTGGCCAGAGGTCAAGCCTGCCCACCCAGTAGTCTAGGGGTTCATCACTCCTCAGAGCGTCCACATCGGCCGTTAACCCAATGTAGTCGGACACCTGACGGTCTAGGCGTTCCCTGATGCTGGATCCGGATGACACCTGTCGATGGGTCGGCTGAAAGAATGACCTCATATCCGAAGTCACCAACACATCTTCAAACCGGCCTCTTCTTGCAGGCGCTGTTGGATTGGTACCCGCAAATCCTTCTCTGGGAGTGGGAATTGCTCCTCTGCCAGCGCACGCAAAAGCAGAATGCAGCATTTCTCGAAGCAAGGCCTGGAAGTGCTGCATTCTGACAGCCCTCTGCGACGGCGGTAACATTTCCGCCATTTTGTGTTTGTACCGGGGGTCTAAGTACGTTGCCACCCAGTACTGGTCCTTGACCCTCATGCTTTTTATACGGGGGTCCCTATTAAAACACTGGAGCATGAAGGCCCCCATTTGCACTAAAGTGGAAGCGGTGTGGTGGCCTGGCTCCTGCTCATCATCCAGGATAATGTCGTCCTCTTCATTCTCCTCTCCCCATCCTCGCACAACAGGGATCCCAGAAAGGTTTAAAGCATGCTCTTCTTGCTCCTGCTCATCCGCCCCGGCACCATCCTCCTCTGACTCCTCATCAGACTCCTGTTGTTGACTTGTCTCAGATAGAGTAGCCCCCCCTGGGAATTCATCCAGCATTGCGACTTCCTCATCTTCCCGCTCCTGCTCCTCCACAGCCTGATCAATGACACGACGCAATGCACGCTCCAGAAAGAAGGCATAAGGTACCATGTCACTGATGGCGCCATGGCTGCGACTGACCAGTTTGGTGATCTCCTCAAATGGCCGCAGAAGTCTGCATGTGTCGCGCATGAGCAGCCACTGGCGCGGTGAAAAAAAACCCAGCTCCCCAGAACCGTTTCTTTCGCAGAGTTCATACAGGTAGACGTTAACTGCACGTTTCTGCTGGAGCAGCCTATCAAGCATATAGAAGGTTGAGTTCCATCGCGTCGGGCAATCGCAAATAAGACGTCTGACCGGCAGATGGTGTCGCCGCTGAATGTCAGCAAGGCGAGCCATGGCCGTGTAAGATCTTCTGAAATGGGCCGAGATTTTCCTTGCCTGCCGCAAGATGTCCTGGACCCCAGGGTATTTGACAAGGAATCGCTGCACGACCAAGTTTAAGACGTGTGCCATGCACGGCACGTGCGTGATTTTGCCCTGTTTCAATGCGCTAAGCAGATTGGCACCGTTGTCACACACCACTTTACCAACTGTCAAATTGAGCGGTGTTAGCCACTCATCTGCCTGTGAACGCAAAGCTGAAAGGAGTGCCGGGCCAGTGTGGCTCTTTGCTTCCAGGCACAACAGACGCAGCACGGCATGGCAACGTCTCACCTGGCATGTGGAATAGGTTCTGGGGAGCTTGGGCGGTGCAGTGGAAGAGACGCTAGCAGCGGAAAAGGAGGAGGCAGCTGAGGAGGAGAGGGAGGAGGATGGAGTAGGAGGAGGAGAAGAAGAGTCAGGCCTGCATGCAATCCGTGGCGGTAAAACCAAATCTACACGGGTGCCACGGGTTACATGCTTGACGGCCGTCAGAAGGTTCACCCAGTGGGCAGTAAAACTGATATACCTTCCCTGCCCGTGTTTGCTAGACCACGTGTCTGTGGTCAGATGTATCTTGGCACCGACACTGTGTGCCAGAGATACATTCACTTGCCGCTGAACATGGCCATATAGCTCTGGGATGCCCTTCTCTGAGAAATACTTCCTTCCTGGGACCTTCCATTGTGGTGTTCCAATGGCCACAAATTTGCGAAAGGCCTCCGAGTCCACCAGTTTATATGGCAGTAGTTGGCGGGCTATGAGTTCTGACAAGCCAGCCGCCAACCGTTGGGCAAGAGGGTTATCCGGCGTCATCATTTTTTTACGCTCAAACATTAGGCCCACGGAAGCCTGCCTTTTTGCAGAAAAATGTGAGCTTGGCGTGATGGAAGGTGGAGTGGAGGACAATTGTGAGGAGAGAGGAGAAGGAGAAGTAGAAGACGAGGCTGGACGGTGAGAGCCTGCAGTGTGGCTTTGTGTGTTCCGTTGCTCCCACTGGGCTCGGTGATGGCTGCTCATGTGCCTTCTTAAGGCGGTCGTCCCTAGGTGAGTATTGGGCTTACCGCGACTAACGCGTTGACTGCAAAGATTGCAGATGGCAACGCTATTGTCAGCAGCGGACACGTTAAAAAAAGCCCACACTGCGGAGCCATGTGCCGGTGTCCTGGGAGCGCCAGATGTGACCGTACATGGTCGATGACTCGCTCCTGATACATTTGCAGTCTGCTTTGTCCCTGCTGTGCAATGTAAGTCATTGCTGCTTCTCCTCCCTATCTGCTGGTCCATATCTCCCTCTGAACTCCCCTCCTCTTCCTCTCTTGTGGGCACCCACGTGACATCACTAGACACGTCATCATCAACGTCACCTTCCCCACCGCTATAAGTAGAGTAGGCAGCAACACCGGGGACCAACCTCCTCCTTGGGCTGATCTGGGTACTGGCGTCAGACTGCTGAGTAGCGCTTGTTGCTACCTCCTCTTCCTGATCCAATACCAAGAGTGGCTGCGCATCAGAAATGTCCTCTTGATATGGATCGGAAAATAATTCCAGTGACTCAAGCGGAAGGTATGTGGTGGTGGTGGTGGTGGTCGTGTTGTTGGTGGTAGTGTCTTTGGGGGTGCACATAGCAGAGAGTGAAGAAGAGGGTGCAGATCGAGAGGATGAGGAGGGTGCAGAAGAGTAAGGCTGAGCGAGCCACTCAACCAAGTCTGGTGCATCCTTTAAAGTAATTGAACGCACCTTCTGCAACTTCCCACTTTGGCTCAAGCCTGTTGCTCCTGCCCTACCCCTACCACCCCTGCGGAAGGGCCTGCCTCTTCCTCTGCATGTCATTTTTTAAATGACCCTGTGACAAAACTCTTAGTCCCTATACCGCTGAAGGACTGCTGCAGTATAGGTGAGCGGTCAGCAGTGGTGCACGTCAACCCTATCTATTGTGGACCTATAGCGGTCCTTACAGAACAGCAGACTGTACCGCACTCAAGCCTATGTACCGTAGCACCCTATACCAAGTTACCAGTCCTTATAAGAACTTTTGTGGACCAAGCAGGTTGTGTATTAGTGTTTAGCAGACTGTACGTCAGTCCCTATACCGCTGAAGGACTGCTGCAGTATAGGGCAGCGGTCAGCAGTGGTGCACGTCAACCCTATCTATTGTGGACCGATAGCGGTCCTTACAGAACAGCAGACTGTACCGCACTCAAGCCTATGTACCGTAGCACCCTATACCAAGTTACCAGTCCTTATAAGAACTTTTGTGGACCAAGCAGGTTGTGTATTAGTGTTTAGCAGACTGTACGTCAGTCCCTATACCGCTGAAGGACTGCTGCAGTATAGGGCAGCGGTCAGCAGTGGTGCACGTCAACCCTATCTATTGTGGACCGATAGCGGTCCTTACAGAACAGCAGACTGTACCGCACTCAAGCCTATGTACCGTAGCACCCTATACCAAGTTACCAGTCCTTATAAGAACTTTTGTGGAACAAGCAGGTTGTGTGTTAGTGATTAGCAGACTGTACGTCAGTCCCTATACCAATGAAGGACTGCTGCAGTATAGGGCAGCGGTCAGCAGTAGTGCACGGCAACCCTATGTATTGTGGACCGATAGCGGTCCTTACAGAACAGCAGACTGTACCGCACTCAAGCCTATGTACCGTAGCACCCTATACCAAGTTACCAGTCCTTATAAGAACTTTTGTGGACCAAGCAGGTTGTGTATTAGTGTTTAGCAGACTGTACGTCAGTCCCTATACCGCTGAAGGACTGCTGCAGTATAGGGCAGCGGTCAGCAGTGGTGCACGTCAACCCTATGTATTGTGGACCGATAGCGGTCCTTACAGAACAGCAGACTGTAACGCACTCAGGCCTATGTACCGTAGCACCCTATACCAAGTTACCAGTCCTTATAAGAACTTTTGTGGACCAAGCAGGTTGTGTGTTAGTGATTAGCAGACTGTACGTCAGTCCCTATACCAATGAAGGACTGCTGCAGTATAGGGCAGCGGTCAGCAGTAGTGCACGGCAACCCTATGTATTGTGGACCGATAGCGGTCCTTACAGAACAGCAGACTGTAACGCACTCAGGCCTATGTACCGTAGCACCCTATACCAAGTTACCAGTCCTTATAAAAACTTTTGTGGACCAAGCAGGTTGTGTGTTAGTGTTTAGCAGACTGTGCGTCAGTCCCTATACCGCTGAAGGACTGCTGCAGTATAGGGCAGCGGTCAGCAGTGGTGCACGTCAACCCTATCTATTGTGGACCGATAGCGGTCCTTACAGAACAGCAGACTGTACCGCACTCAAGCCTATGTACCGTAGCACCCTATACCAAGTTACCAGTCCTTATAAGAACTTTTGTGGACCAAGCAGGTTGTGTATTAGTGTTTAGCAGACTGTACGTCAGTCCCTATACCGCTGAAGGACTGCTGCAGTATAGGGCAGCGGTCAGCAGTGGTGCACGTCAACCCTATCTATTGTGGACCGATAGCGGTCCTTACAGAACAGCAGACTGTACCGCACTCAAGCCTATGTACCGTAGCACCCTATACCAAGTTACCAGTCCTTATAAGAACTTTTGTGGACCAAGCAGGTTGTGTATTAGTGTTTAGCAGACTGTACGTCAGTCCCTATACCGCTGAAGGACTGCTGCAGTATAGGGCAGCGGTCAGCAGTGGTGCACGTCAACCCTATCTATTGTGGACCGATAGCGGTCCTTACAGAACAGCAGACTGTACCGCACTCAAGCCTATGTACCGTAGCACCCTATACCAAGTTACCAGTCCTTATAAGAACTTTTGTGGAACAAGCAGGTTGTGTGTTAGTGATTAGCAGACTGTACGTCAGTCCCTATACCAATGAAGGACTGCTGCAGTATAGGGCAGCGGTCAGCAGTAGTGCACGGCAACCCTATGTATTGTGGACCGATAGCGGTCCTTACAGAACAGCAGACTGTACCGCACTCAAGCCTATGTACCGTAGCACCCTATACCAAGTTACCAGTCCTTATAAGAACTTTTGTGGACCAAGCAGGTTGTGTGTTAGTGATTAGCAGACTGTACGTCAGTCCCTATACCAATGAAGGACTGCTGCAGTATAGGGCAGCGGTCAGCAGTAGTGCACGGCAACCCTATGTATTGTGGACCGATAGCGGTCCTTACAGAACAGCAGACTGTACCGCACCCAAGCCTATGTACCGTAGCACCCTAGACAGACCAAGTTACCAGTCCTGATAAAGAGCTTTGTGGAACAAGTGAGTTGTGAATGATTAGCAGACTGCAGCAGAAGGGCAGCAGTCAAGTATAATATTCTTTCTATATTTGGAAGAAAGAATATTATACGTGTACAAGCCTATTACCGTACCACTGATACCAGTCCTGAAAAGAACCTTTGTGGAACTAATAGTAACAGCAAGTCTTTAAAATTATCCTCACTGCCTGACACACTGCTTCCTGCCTGTCCCTATACAAATTGGCAAAAAAGAGTAGGCTGGAACGATTAGCTGGAACAGCTCTTTTGTGGACCTGATAGTAACAGCTAATGATGATGATGATGATGATGATGAAGAAAGACTAATCTGGCTGAGCTGTCCCTAAAATAGCAGCATACAGCGCTCTGTCCCTTTATCTAAACTGACAAAAGAAACTCAGGCTGCTGACCTAACACCTATACCAGTCCTGAAAAGAACTTTTGTGTACCAAATAGCTAGCGTTTTCTCTGTCCCTACTCCACACAGGATCCTTTCCCTACAGTGACAGAAGAAAGAATGTAAAATGGCCACCGGATCGGGTGTATTTATAGGTTAGGGGGAATGTCCAAGTGTCCATGAGCTGTCATGTCTCAATTGGTTGTCCTGTAACACATGATAAACGTGTCACGAAAGGTTAAAGTTCTTGTATACATTAAACACGTAAGTCCGCCGGGGCGAACGACGGAAAAAGGCGTTCGAACCCGCGGACGGCGAAAGTCGGAAATTCGCCGCGAAACGACCGCCGGGCGAACCGTTCGGCCATCACTAGTAATCAGATAAGCAGCCAAGAGGTCCATGGTAAGTCTGGAGGAGCTGCAGAGATCTACAGCTCAGGTTGGAGAATCTGTCCACAGGACAACTATTAGTCATCCACAAATCTGGCCTGTATGGAAGAATGTCAAGAAGACATCCATTGTTGAAAGAAAGCCATAAGAAGTCCTGTTTGTAGTTTGCGAGAAGCCATGTGGAGGACACAGCAAACATGTGGAAGAAGGTGATCTGGTCAGATGAGACAAAAATTTTACTTTTTGGCCTAAAAGCAAAACGCTATGTGTGGCGGAAAACTAACACTGCACATCACCCCAAACCCACCATCCCCATCGTGAAACATGGTGGTGGCAGCATCATGTTGTGGGGATGCTTTTCTTCAGCAGGGACAGGGAAGCTGGTCAGAGTTGATGGGAAGATGTATGGAGCCAAATACAGGACAATCCTAGAAGAAAACCTGTTTGTTGTCGGAAAATTTGAGATCCAGCTCTCAAAGTTTGTGTGTCGGAAATTCTGATGGAAAAAGTCTGATGGAGACCACACATGATCAGTTTTTGCCGACAATACCATCCGATCGCACATTTTCCGTCGGAAAGTCCGACCGTGTGTACAGGGCTTAAGAGTCTGCAAAAGACCTGAGACTGGGGCGGATGTTCATCTTCCAGCAGGACAACGGCCCTAAACATACAGCCAGAGCTACAATGGAATGGTTTAGAGCAAAGCATATTCATGTGTTAGAATGTCCCAGTCAAAGTCCAGACCTAAATCCAATTGAGAATCTGTGGCAAGACTTGACAATTGCTGTTCACAGACGCTCTCCATCCAATCCGACAGAATTTGAGCTATTTTGCGAAGAAGAATGGGCAAAAACGTCACTCTCTATACAAATGCACACCACACTTTTCACATATTTATTTGTGAAATAATTTGAAAACCATTTATAATTTTCCTTCCACTTCACAATTATGTGGCACTTTGTGTTGGTCTATCACAGTGATGGCGAACCTTGGCACCCCAGAACTACATTTCCCATGATGCTCAACTACACTGCAGAGCGCAAGAGCATTATGGGAAATGTAGTTCCAAAACATCTGGGGTGCCAAGGTTCGCCATCACTGGTCTATCACATAAAATCCCAATAAAATACATTTACGTTTTTGGTTGTAACATATAGTAGGTGAGGTTGAAATAAGACACAAGTCCATCAAGTCCAACCTATGTGTGTGATTATAGGTCAGTATTATGGTGACAGTGAAAATTTTAAAATCAGCGATGCACCTCCTCTTGTATGAGTGTGTATCCATAATCATCACACAGAAATATAAGTACAAATAAGGCCTCATGCACACGAGACGCAGATGAAACCTCTGTTAAAAAAAAGCTGAAACGCGCGTTTAGAAACGCGCGTTTTGCTGCGTTTGCATGCCGCGTTTAGACGCGTTTGCGTTTAAACGCGTTTATAAAGATAACATCATGTAGACCCTCCCCAAGCTCTCAAAGCATTTTTTTTAACTATTTCTGCTATTTTGATCAGAGTGAGCAGCAGCAGCATAGAGAGCAGTTGTACACTTGCATTTGCCGTGTCACTTGCCACGGCACCTGCCACAAGTTGTGGATTGTCCACTTGCCACGTCACTTGCCACAAGTTGGGGATTGTCCACTTGCCACATCACCTGCCACGTCACCTGCCACAAATTGTGGATTGTCCACTTGCCACGTCACTTGCCACATCACCTGCCACGTCACTTGCCACAAGATGTGGATTGTCCACTTTCCACGTCATCTGCCATGCCACCTGCCACCAGCTGTGGATTGTCCACTTGCCACGTCACCAGCCACATCACCTGCCACAAGTTGTGGATTGTCCACTTGCCACGTGACTTGCCACATCACCTGCCACGTCACTTGCCACGAGATGTGGATTGTCCACTTGCCATGTCACTTGCCACGTCACCTGCCATGTCACTTGCCACGTCAGCTGCCACGTCACTTGCCACAAGATGTGGATTGTCCACTTGTCACATCACCTGCCACATCACTTGCCACATCACCTGCCACGTCACCTGCCACAAGTTGTGGATTGTCCACTTGCCACGTCACTTGCCACATCACCTGCCACGTCACTTGCCACAAGATGTGGATTGTCCACTTTCCACGTCACCTGCCATGCCATCTGCCACAAGTTGTGGATTGTCCACTTACCACGTCACCAGCCACATCACCTGCCACAAGTTGTGGATTGTCCACTTGCCACACCACTTTCCACGTCACCTGCCACGTCACCTGCCACAAGATGTGGATTGTCCACTTGCCACGTCACCAGCCACATCACCTGCCACAAGTTGTGGATTGTTCACTTGCCACGCCCCTTGCCACGTCCCCTGCCACGTCACCTGCCACAAGTGGATTGTCCACTTGCCACATCACTTGCCACATCACCTGCCACAAGTTGTGGATTGTCCACTTGCCACGTCACCTGACACAAGTTGTGGATTGTCCACTTGCCACGTCACTTGCCACATCCCCTGCCACAAGTGAATTGTCCACTTGCCACATCACTTGCCCCATCACCTGCCACAAGTTGTGGATTGTCCACTTGCCACGTCACCTGACACAAGTTGTGGATTGTCCACTCGCCACGTCACTTGCCACATCACCTGCCACAAGTGGATTGTCCACTTGCCACGTCACTTGCCACGTCCCCTGCCACAAGTGGATTGTCCACTTGCCACGTCACTTGCCACGTCACCTGCCACAAGTTATGGATTGTCCACTTGCCCCGTCACATGCCAGTCACCTGCCACAAGTTGTTGATTTTCCACTTGCCACGTCACCTGCCAAGTCACTTGCCGCGTCACCTGCCAGGTCACTTGCCACAAGTTGTGGATTGTCCACTTTCCACGTCACTTGCCACTTCACCTGCCATGTCACTTGCCACAAGTTGTGGATTGTCCACTTGCCACATCACTTGCCACCTGCCATGTCACTTGCCACAAGTTGTGGATTGTCCACTTGCCACGTCACTTGCCACAAGTTGTGGATTGTCCACTTGCAATTGCAATTGTTTAAAATATTTTTCTAATGGTTTTTCATCATTTGCAATCATTTTTGAGATTTTTAATGTAAAAAAAAAGGTCACCTTTAAAAACGCATATAAACGCAAACGCGGCTAAACGCGGGTGCCGCGTTTAGCCGCGTTTTTTGCATCTGAAACGCAGAAATTTTTGTTTCTGAACGCATTTTTTTGCTTCTGGAAAAACGAGATTAAACGCAACTGCATATAAACGGAAAAAAACGAGACTGTGTGCATGGACACATAGGATAACATTGAATGAGTCCAGGTGCAGTTGAAAAAACTGTCCAACTGCATCTGAACGTGCGTTTAACTGCGTCTCGTGTGCATGAGGCCTTAAAGTGCTATACAAAATAAAAATATGGCCAATTAAAGTGCTATGTGCCAGACTACAATATGCATTCAATAAATCAATCATAAAAAAATAAAAAAATACATGTGAAGTCTATGTATAAATATCCTGTGTTGTCTGAGGAAGTTCATCCAAATGTATCCTCTATGCATAAAATGTTAATGATAGTGAAAACATATCACTAATGTGCTTGGAATAGTTCATCAAACATGCGATTCATGGTAAACACAGATATCAGGTGCGATTCAGGTGGTTTCTTGTGCTCCCCTCCTGGCTCCCCACTCACCAGATGAAGCAGACAAAAAATCCTGTATATCACAGATGGCCTCCATCCACCAGATAGGTCGGTGTGCTCCGTCCACCGGGTAGGTGGGTGTATTGGTATATCCTTCTCCGGAAAACTATCCCTCCTCCTTCTCCACTATATCATAGGTCCTACACACACTTTACACGGTCATAGACAGTAAAGGTAAAGTTTAGACAAAGATGGAGGAAAGGGATATATAGTGTAATACTGAGTTTATTTAAAAAAAAAAGGTTTAAAATCATTACACTTACATCAATTCATAAAAAAAAAAAACTTTAAAAATTGCCACCTTGGCATCCAAACAGTCCTCACAGATGCTTTCTCTCTTGACTAGTTTCGCCCCTCCCTCTGGGCGTCATCAGAAGACACAAAAAAGACACAAGTCCATCAAGTCCAACCTATGTGTGTGATTATATGTCAGTATTACATTGTATATCCCTTTATATTGTGGTCGTTCAGGTGCTTATCTAATAGTTTTTCAAAATGCCCTGAGACCACAGCCTGTGGAGGGGAATTCCACATCCTTGTCGCTCTTACAGTAAAGAACTCTCTACATCGTTTAAGGGTAAACCTCTTTTCTTATCATTTTAATGAGTGGCCACGTGTCTTGTTAAAAAACTCCCTTCCGCAAAAAAGTTTTATCCCTATTGTGGGGTCACCAGTACGGTATTTGTACATTGAAATCATTCCCTCTCAAGCGTCTCTTCTCCAAAGAGAATAAGCTCACTGCTCGCAACCTTACTTTATAACCAATATCCTCCAGACACTTTATTAGCTTTGTTGCCCTTCTTTGCACTCGCTCCATTTCCAGCACATCCTTCCTGAGGACTGGTGGCCAGAACTGGACGGCATACTCCAGGTGCGGCCGGACCAGAGTCTTGTAGAGCGGGAGAATTATCGTTTTATCTCTGGAATGAATCTCTTTTTTAATGCCAATATTCTGTTAGCTTTGTTAGCAGCAGCTTGGCATTGCTGAGCCTATCATCTACTAGGACCCCCAGATCCTTTTCCATCCGAGATTCGCCCAGAGGTACTCCCCTCAGTGAGTAGATTGCATGTATATTTTTGCCACCTAAATGCATTATTTTTAATTTTTCTACATTAAACGTCATTTGCCATGTAGTTACCCACCCCATTAATTTGTTCAGACAAATTGTGGAAAATTTCAAGGGGTATGAATACGTTTTCAAGGAACTGTATAAGTTACTATACAGGGCTACGTCTACATTTGAGAAGTGAAATTCTACCGGAAAAAGTGAACTTGGCTTTTAAAGATGTGGTTTTTCCGCTTTGTGCCCCTGCCGCGTACATTTGCATTTCAGGTCAGATCTTCCAACACCCAATACTATGCAGCTTGTGGCACAAAACCACTTCTGCAAAACAATGTACCCCACAGTAATAATGAAAGGAATAAGAATGAATAGATGTAATGTTGTTTTCTCTTTCTGCACTCACCTTTTGCAGGCCCCATCCTGGGTCTCCGTACATTTGCATTACAAGTCAAATAGTCTCAACACCCGATACCATGCAGCTCTTGGTACATTACTTCTGCTGAAATATGTATTCCACCTTTAATATGGCTCCAATCTAGGAGGTAGGTGTGAATGGACAGTGGAAACAATCTAGAACCTATTACAAAAAGTATTGGGACGCCTGACTTTACACGCACATGAACTTTAATGGCACCCCAGTCTTAGTCCGTTGGGTTCAATATTGAGTCAGCCCGCCCTTTGCAGTTTCAACTCTTCTGGGAAGGCCGTCCACAAGGTTTAGGAGGGTGTCTATGGGAATGTTTGGCCATTCTTCCAGAAGCCCATTTGTGAGGTCAGACACTGATGTTGGATGAGAAGGCCTGGCTTGCAGTCTCCACTCCAATTCATCCCGAAGGTGTTCTATCTGCAGGCCAGTCAAGTTCCTCCACCCCAAATTCGCTCATCCATGTCTTTATGGACCTTCCTCAGTCTACACTCTAATTCTTCCCAAAGGTATTCTATCGGGTTGAGGTCAAGACTCTGTGCAGGACAGTCAAGTTCCTCCACCCCAAATTTGCTCATCCGTGTCTTTATAGACCTTGCTTTGGGTACTGGTCCAAATCATTGGTGGAGGGGGGATTATGGTGTGGGATTGTTTTTCAGGGAAGGGAGCTCTTAAGGCGTCAGCATACCAAGAAATATTGGACAATTTCATGCTGCCAACTTTGTAGGAACAGTTTGGGGACTGCCCCTTCCTGTTCCAACATGACTGCGCACCAGTGCACAAAGCAAGGTCCATAAAGACATGGATGAGCGAATTTGGGGTGGAGGAACTTGACTGGCCTGCACAGAATCCTTACTTCAACCCGATAGAACATGTTTGGAATGAACCTGATCCCTGAAAACCCTTCTCTTCAAAGAAGCCTATCCTGCTTCTAACACTGTTTTACTTCCTCCATCAGCTCATCCCCCCACAGCCTGGGCTGGACTTACCATTGGGCTTGACTGGGCTCAAGCCCATGGGCCCTGCCGAGTTACATAGCCAAGTGTACTCGGTTCAGCTACGCTCACAGTCACGCCCAGTCCCGCCCTATAATGGACATAACACAGGGACTGGGCGTGACTGCGAGCCGAGCCAAATAAACTCGGCTACTCTCGGCTCCGTTTGGGACTGCGAGAGGACCCGAGGAGATACACAGGACTCTGTATCTCGGCGGCGCCATTTTTAAACTTCAAGGCTGCAAATGACACTGGGGCAAGGTTGCAAATGACAAGGCTACATTGACAAGGCTGCAAATGACACTGAACAAGGCTTCAGATGGATGGACAAGGCTGCAGATGGACATTAATAAGAGGCTGCATTGATGGGCATTTAAATGGAAGTTTTTGCCTTAACCACTTTCAGACCGGACCAATTTGCTGGTCAAAGACCAGACCACTTTTTGCAATTCGGCACTGCGTCGCTTTAACTGACAATTGCGCGGTCGTGCGACGTGGCTCCCAAACAAAATTGACGTCCTTTTTTTCCCACAAATAGAGCTTTCTTTTGGTGGTATTTGATCACCCCTGCGGTTTTTATTTTTTGCGCTATAAACAAAAATAGAGCGACAATTTTGAAAAAAACGCATTATTTTTTACTTTTTGTTATAATAAATATCCCCCAAAAATATATAAAAAAACATTTTTTTCCCTCAATTTAGGCCGATACGTATTCTTCTACATATTTTTGGTAAAAAAAAATCGCAATAAGCGATTATTGATTGGTTTGCGCAAAAGTTATAGCGTTTACAAAATAGGGATAGTTTTATAGCATTTTTATTAATAATTTTTTATTATTTTTTTTTTTACTAGTAATGGTGGCGATCTGCGATTTTTATTGTGACTGCGACATTGTCGGGGACCCATCGGACATTTTTGACACATTTTTGGGACCATTGTCATTTATACAGTAATCACTGCTATATAAATGCAGTGATTCCTGTGTAAATGACACTGGCAGTGAAGGGGTTAACCAGTGGGTGGCAGTGTAGGGGTTAAGTGTTCCTAGGGGTGTGTTACTAACTGTGGGGGGGTTGGGCTTTCATTTAGTGAACACTGATCTCTGCTCCAATCACATGGAGCAGAGATCAGCGTCACTAGTTGCTAGGCAGAATGGGAAAATGTTGTTTATACAGCATTTCCTCCATTCGGCCGCTCCGTGAGACGATCGCGGGGATGCCCGCGGCGATCGAGTCCACGGGTCCCGCGACTGGACTCACAGGGGTCCCGACCAGCGCGGGAGCGCGCCGCCGGCGGCAACGAATATTGGACGTACATGTACGCCAATATGCCTGCCCGTGCCATTCTGTCGACGTACATCGTCGTGCGCTGGTCGGGAAGTGGTTAAACTTCCCTCCTAAATTTAGGGTGGGTGTTATATGCCGATAAATATGGTAATGTATAGAAGGTAGGGACGGAAAGTGACTCAAGCCCAGGGGCCCCCACCACCTTAAGTCCTGCCCTGCCGACAGCTATTACCTTTTGTATCAATTGACCCTTCCTTTTTAGATTGTAAGCTCTAACGAGCAGGGCCCCCTGATTCCTCTTGTACCAAATTGTAATGTAACTGTAATGTCTGCCCTCATGTTGTAAAGCGCTGAGCAAACTGTTGGCTCTATATAAAACCTGTATAATAATAATAATAATTAGACCAGAGACTGCACGCCAAGCCTCCTAGTCCACAATACCTGACCTCACAAATGCTCTTCTGGAAGAATAGTCAAACATTCCCATAGACACACTCCTAAACCTTGTGGACGGCCTTCCCATAAGAATTGAAGCTGTTATAGCTGCAAAGGGTGGGCCAACTCAATATTGAACCCTACGGACTAAGACTGGGGTGTCATTAAAGTTCATGTAAAGGCAGGTGTCCCAATACTTTTGGTAACAGTGTATATACCACAACGTGAGGCGTTTTTTGTTCTACTTTTGACACATATATGGCGATTTGAACTTTGGAGAGATGATTCTAGTAGAGATATCAAGACTGAACTACAAAACTTTGTGCAGGCCATTGGGAACCAGATCATGCCAGATGGGAGGGTTGAGCGCTCTTTGGGTGCTCTCCTTGGATTTATAGGGATCACTTTGAAGGACTTTTGTATATTTAAAAGCTCTGAATTTTATTTCTATTTTTTTGCTAATTATCACCAACGGTTTATGCTAGCTGCTTTTTACATTCACAGTTATGTCTGTATGTTTATATTTGTATAGGTTGGATTTCGGAAAAAGGCGCCAGGGCTTGTAAATCATTTCAGCCTGATGACAATTTTCCCTTCCTCAGAGTTGGTTTTCTTCTCCGTGATGTATATACAGAAATTTCCTCCGAGGTGTATTTTAGGGTCCAATGAAATCCCAAGAGGGACAGTTAAGTATATATATATATATATATATATATATATATATATATATATATATATATAAACCTGTATTGGACAAGAGCCGGCTGTCCACAAAGTGAACATTGTAATTCATATATAGGACAGCCTCCCATATCAATGATCTTGGTTGGCATGGACACAAAAATTTATTTTCCTGTGTATTATCAAACTCTAACATCACCAGACGTTTCATGAAGCCTTCTGGAGCCTTTGGTGCTAAGTTGATGCATAATGTTTTGGTTGGTCCCTTACGCAAGGGAAAAAGAATATGTTCTCCTAGCGTAAAAGAGCATCTGTGCTTTTATAAAACAAGAAGTTCAATTAATTACTACCCGCCTTACCCCCACTGCTTACAGTCAGCCTGCCAGGGTCCGCGACCAAGAAGCAGATGCAAAATGAGAGAAAGGTGATGGCACATCCAGCATAAACTTTATTGTAGATCCATGAAAAGGGAGGATATGCACTCACAGCTCAAAAAAATTCAGCAGACGCGTTTCACACACCGGTGATTCATCATTGCAATGACCAAGCACAGGTGTGTGAAACGCGTCCGCTGAATTGTTTTTTGAGCTGTGAGTGCATGCATGTCTTCTCGTTTCGTAGATCTACAATAAAGTAAGAAGATTTTCTGCTGGATGTGCTTTCACCTTTCTCTCCTTTACATCTGTGGAATCAGCAACCTGTTCTAGTCTTGGCTGTTTCAACCCCCTCCTAGACTGAGAGACTCACAGCAGAAAATTATAATCAGTTCAAACAACCTGATGGTGGCGTCTCCTGCTGCTTTTTGTAAATCTGTTTATTAAAATGTCTCTCATTGTATAATTCCCCCATTGTGTTCTTCCTAGATGTGAATTCCCATTGTTAATTGAGTTAATTGAGTCACCTATTGTTTCTGTCTATCTGCTAATACTCTTGGAGATGTGATTAGTGTTGTGTCCACTTTACCTAGTTACCGAACCATTTTGGGATGGTTAGCTGTTCATTAGATTCACTGTTAAGCTCCGTACACATGGGCCGAATGTCGGGAGACATCAGCTGGTTAAAAAAAATGGCCAACATTCGACCCAAGTGTATGCTGGTCTGTCGAACGAGCAGGCAGGAAAACGAGTAACCGACTGACTCCCGATCAGCACTCTCAGCCAATGGCAGAGAGCGCTGATCGGAGTGTTCTGGTGGGGGAGGGGGGCTTTCCCCCTGTCAGAACACAACAGCTCAGAGGGGGAGATCGCTGTACTAACTTTGCATAGTGAGTACAGCGGCTCCAACCGGAGCGGACATTTTTTTTTTTAAACTTGTAGTGTGCACCAGGCTTTAGATGTACGGATGATAATACGGTTTAAAGTTTGCATTGTTTACGATAATATGATCAGGCTCTTATCTGATTTTGTGTGGTAAAAATTCTGGGTGAACCTACAAGAGTTCCAGTTTGCACCTAAGCTAGTGTCACCTAGTTCCTGGGTGCAATTCTCAGCTATAATACCTGGTTCCTAGTTCCAGAGTGAAGGAAGCTGTATCTTGGCGGAGGCGCCCAGCAGGGGTGCCAGGCAGTCTGTCACACCTGCATTAGAGCAACCTTTCTCAACCCTAAGACCCCTTTCACACCACACCGCCCATTGCGTCGGCGGTAAAACGCCGCTATTTTTAGCAGCGTTTTACCACCGGATTTGCGGCGGATTTGCGGCGCATCTCGGCCGCTAGCGGGGCGCTTTTACCCCCCGCTAGCGGCCGCGAAAGGGTTAAAAAGCAATAGCAATAGCAGCGTTTTGCCGGCGGTATTACAGCGCTGCCCCATTGATTTCAATGGGGAGCAGCGGTGGAGGAGCGGTAAACACACCGCTCCTTCACCGCCCCAAAGAAGCTGCTGGCAGGACTTTTTTCTGACGTCCTGCCAGAGCACCGCTGTAGTGTGAAAGCCCTCGGGGCTTTCACACTACACACAATGGTGCCGCTTCTTTAGGGCGGATTGCAGGCGCTATTTCTAACGCTATAGCGCCTGCAAAACGCCCCGGTGTGAAAGGGGTCTAAGGTTGCACCAGAGGTTGCTAGTTGTTCCTTGAGCAATGAGCAATTTCTACCTCTCAGATACTGTAAGTAGCCATTGACACCAATGGTCTTTTTAGTCATCAGTAAGAGGATGATTTTTACCAATGACAACAAATGTAAAAGAGCATTCTTCCCATTGACAATCCCACTAACGAACCATGAGCTGTAGGTACAGTAATTATTAGAAGGGGTTCCCTGAGACCGGAAAATTATTTTAAGGCTTCCTCTATGTTAAAAAAAAAAGTTGAGAAAGGCTGTGTTAGAAAGTAAAAAGGAAGACTTTTGAAGGGCACAGATCCTTGAAATGATAGATAACCAATCAGGTGAGAGCCCATTATTGGCTGTGACCCAATCTCCTTTGTTGGTTGCAGTATGGCAACGCTCTCCCCCTGACTTCCCATTGTTCTCCTGCTTTGTCATCTTCTCACTCAGCTTCTGACAGAGACTACAAGTGTCCGTTTCAATAAACATTACGTGGGCACGGTCCATGTTGCCACCATCAGGAGACCAACCCTGAGAAATGGCATGCAGCCATCGCTAAACTGCATGTAGACAAGGAGTGGCTTCAAAGAGGTCACAGGACAACAGCAGCACTGACATATAACAAAGGAGGAAAAAGATGAAAACAAAGAGTTTAATAAAAAAAATGGCAGTTCATTATAATACATAGTGCACATAGCAAATAAAGTATTCTCCAGTTATATAGTTCACATCTACTGAATTACTTGAAATTGGCTTTGGGCTGGCATTGAACTTCCTACCCACCAAGAACAACTTCCTTCTGTTTTCGATTTCTATCCCAGCCCATTGGCTAATCTAATCACTTGGCCTAGACAACTAGAAGAGTATGACACGCTGTCACCCCACTCTGTTTGCAGTTCCTACAAGCACAGAGAAGGTAAAATGTAAGTATATGGTACAGTCTTCTACATAAACTGTGCAGGCTCAGCAAAAATGAGGACCTGGCTGTATTGCATTGATAGGCATGGCAACAGTCTGGAACCTTCCATAATACAGAGCAATGCTTTCCTTACAATCTGCAGCTTGACCTGTTCCTAGGAGTCTTACCACACTGGGCCATGGCGGATGATGGTTAGTTATCCTTCATCAGATTATTTTTTAGAACCGATAACAAGTAAATGAATCCAGGATGTAATGTCTGCCCTCTCTTCTGGGTAGAGAAGAGAGTTTCTGTTCCTACACCCCGATACACCCAGCATACACCCCAATACACACAACACACCCCAATGCACTCAGTGCTTCCTCCATATACCCAACACTGTTTACACCATACACCTTGATACACTTAGCACTCCCTCTATATACCCCAATACACAAATCACACCATCATACACCCCAATACAAGCACTTCATACACCCTGATGAACTCAAATCACACCACGCATACACCCCAATACACTCAGCACTCCCTCCATACACTCCAGTACTCTCAGCACTGCTGCATACACCTCAATAATAGCACTGGCTCCATACACTCAGCTCACACCACCCATACACCCCAAAAACACCCAGCACACCCCCATACATGAAGCTCACTCACAACCTATATACATACTACCATACTCACAGCACATCTACCTTTAGACACTGCCACAGAAAATTCCTAATAGACCTAGCTCCCTTCCCATGTCCACCAATATGCTCAACATACAGTACACCTCAATACGCTTAACATACATCTCAGTACATTCAATACTCCACACCATACACCCCAGTATTTAAGTACATGAGCAGATGGTCCTGGCGAGGCCTTGCAGAGCTCCATGTCTGTATACATGAGCAAGTGAACCAAGTGGAGCCTTTCCAGAGCGCTCCACATCTGTATACACGAGCAGGTGATCCTGCTGGGGACTTTCCAGAGATCCATGTCTGTGTACAGGAGCAGGTGATCCTGCTGGGGACTTTTCAGAGGGCAATGTCTGTATACACAAGCAGGTGTTGATCCTGGTGGGGACTTTCCAGAGATCCATGTCCGTGTACATGAGCAGGTGGTGATCCCGGTGGGGACTTTTCAGAGTCTGTATACACCCAGTATAAAACCAATGGCCATTACTCCATACTCATACACTTAGACCACTCTGCTTCCTTCGAAACAGTTGACCACCCACTCCCCCTCAGGGAACTGCACTCCCTTGGCCTGTGTGATTCTACTTTATCCTGGTTCTCCTACCTATCTCAGCGCACTTTAGGTGTCACAACTCCATCTCTTCCGCTCCTCTTCCCCTCTCTGTTGGGGTACCCCAAGGCTCCATCCTTGGGCCCCTCCTATTCTCGCTCTTTACCTCTTCCCTGGGCCAGTTGATAATCTCCCATGGCCTCCAATACCACCTCCTCTACGCCGATGACACCCAGATCTATCTCTCCACCTCTCAGTTCACCCCCTCGATCTCCTCACTGATCTCATACTTACTGAATGACATCTTGGTATGGATGTCACACCGCTTTCTCAAACTCAAGCTTTCTAAAACTGAGCTTTTTATAATTTTATAATATATATTTTTTTAATATGTTATATTTCCGCCTTCCAGGTGCCTCCCCCATGACTTTACTATTAAGATCAACAGCAAACCATTGGTCCCTCCACACATGCCAGGGTCCTGGGTGTAATCCTTGACTCTGACCTCTCCTTCAGCCCCCACATCCAATCGCTGGCTAAATCCTGCCGCCTTCACCTCCGCAACATCTCCAGAATTCGACCCTTCCTGACTAACGAGACCACAAAACAACGTATTCACGCCTTGATTATTTCCTGCCTTGACTACTGCAGCTCTCTCCTTAATGACCTACCCTTACGCAGGCTATTCCCCCTTCAGTCTATTATGAATGCTGCTGCTAGACTAATACACCTCACTAACCGATTCGTGGCTGCTGCCCCTCTCTGCCAATCCCTTGACTGGTTTGCCCTACCCCACCGTATAAAATTCAAAATGCGAACCACAACATACAAGGCCACCCACAGCATCGCCCCCAGCTACATCACCAACCTCATCTGCAGATATCACCCAAATCCTCCCCTCCGCTCCTCCCAGGACCTCCTGCTCTCTAGCTCCCTTGTTACCTCCTCTCATGCTTGCCTTCAGGACTTCTCCAGAGCCTTTCCCATCCTCTGGGACTCCCTGCCCCGGTATATCCGATCAGCCCCTAACCTGTCCACCTTTAGGAGATCCCTGAAAACTCGCTTATTAAGGGAAGCCTATCCCACACCCACCTAACAACTGTCCCCGAGCCACCCCCATCAAATCATTCCCCTTATCTATTACATTGTACCACCACCCCCTCCCTTTAGAATGTAAGCTCTATGAGCAGGACCCTCCTGTCCCTTCTGTATTGAACTGTACTGTAATTGTGCTGTCCCCCCTCTACATTGTAAAGCGCTGCGTAAACTGTTGGCGCTATATGAATCGTGTATAATAATAATAATAATAATATACACAAGCAGGTGATCCTAGTGGGGACATTCCAAAGCTCCATGTCTGTATACATGACCAGGTAAACCAGGTAATGGACTGGTGCGTCCATAGTACACTTCATTTTTCTAATTTTGTTATTAGCAAACACAGGACACTATAAACATCATCAACTTCATCCTCAACCCTGCAGTGCACTGGAATGCAACCAATTCATTTACAGTCTGATAGGGGACACAGTGCCTCCTGCCGCAGGAACCACAAAATGTAGGCCAAAAAGTTCTGATGCTGATGCAGTCCTGAGTCTCCCACCTAATTGGATGGGAAGACACTAGGGTTGGCTTGCAGGCTGTGATCCCCTAAAAAAAAAAAAAAAAATCTTTGTCAGTAATTTTTCTCCTCTGTATGTACAACTTTAATCTGTATATACAAATTTAAGTTCTCGACTTTTATACTGACATCACAGACTCTACTACTATCCTCCAGTCACCTTGCTACTAACCACCAGCCAATCTACTACTATCCTCCAGTCACCTTGCTACTAACCACCAGCCAATCTACTACTATCCTCCAGTCACCTTGCTACTAACCACCAGCCAATCTACTATTGTACTTTAGTTACCTTGCTACTAACCACCAGCCAATCTACTACTATCCTCCAGTCACCTTGCTACTAACCACCAGCCAATCTACTATTGTACTCTAGTTACCTTGCTACTAACCACCAGCCAATCTACTATTATCATCTAGTCACCTTGCTATTAACTTCCAGCCACTCTACCACTAACCTCCATATGTAGCTGATGTCCTCTAGTGTAGCCTCCTATAATCATACATATGACATGTGATATGACACACAAGTCATATGAAGCTGGGGTTGAGTTCCTATAATTATATAAATGTCATGGAGTTGGCACTGTAGGAAGTTAAGGTTCTGGGTTTTGTAGTGCAGACTTACAGTTGCAGCTGATGGGGTTCCACAGGGTCGCACCATGCACAGGCGATGCTGACTCTCCAGTCTACAGTATGGGTTCTGGTTGGTCACACGAGAGGAGATGCCCATGCCACAAAGAGCAGAACACGCTCCCCATTCTGTGCTCCATTCCGGGCAGTTTATTGGTGCCGTCTGTGTCAGTCCTTCTGCACCAAAACAAGACAAAAATGTAATATTCCATTAAAATGTAAAATTCCATAAAGATCCCCATTCTACGAAACACATCAATATATTCTTATAACATGAATGAAAGGTACTATGCTGACAATAGCCCCCCCTTTTATTGCAGGTTCTAAAATGCCAGTCTCTTCTGTAGCATCCTTCCAGGTAGGCTGCTAGTTTGGGTAGGTACATTTAGTGCTATGGCTCTGCTGTAATCAGCAGAGCAGCATATTAATGCTTTGGTCTACTCTGGGCTCTACAGGCTGCAAGTTTGATTGCTTCCCCCTATCTTCTGGAGGCTTCTAGAATATAGTGGGTGGGAAGATTCAAATGAGCAGCCTGAATATTTATGCAGCCCTAGCCAATCACTGGGGAGGTGGGCCCAGATGGTGGCTGGGGAGTGCAAAAATAGTTTGGAGCTTCAGATAGTGTTCTTCCCAAGGGGAGAGGTTTCCAGACAGACAAGCAACTGTTTTTTTTCAACAGAGCAGCTATATAGACAAAAGATTATTGTGAAAGAAGGCTTTCATGGTAAATAAAGTACTGTATATGAATATATTACATTAGTTTTATGAGGCAGATAATTCGCTTTATCAGTAACATGCATTGCCTATTTTGTTATGTTTTGCTGGTAATGCCAATTGTGATCACAGTAGACTATGCAAAGAACTCTCATAATGACTGTGCATGTGAATTTTTTTGGGGCAATTTTGGATTTATTTTTTTATTGGTTTAACATTTTCTGAATATTCTGCACCAGGGATATGCAATTAGTGGACCTCCAGCTGTTGCAAAACTACAAGTCCCATCATGCCTTTGCCTCTGGGTGTCATGCTTGTGGCTGTCAGAGTCTTGCTATGCCTCATGGGATTTGTAGTTCTGCAACAGCTGGAGGTCCGCTAATTGCATATCCCTGTTCTACACCAATCTGACAGTTACAACTTTAATAATCACCCAGCTGAGAGGAACAAAACAATTCAAGTTGCAGTGGGAATCAATGAACCACTGCAACTGCAGTTAAGTCAGCTGCGGTTGGAAGACTGACAACTGTTTCCTGACAGTTGGCTGTAAACCAAGCTGTTCTGTGAAATCAAAAAAACTGTTTGACAACTTACAAAATTGCCACACAAGTGACCTTGTGTGTGTGGTTAGTGACACCACAAGCCTGAATTTACATAGAGTGTCTTGGCCTATATCTAAAACCATGGTTACCTGTCTCCAGACTGCTTGGGTGTCCATCACATCTCCACTGCGGACAGCACTGTCCTGGAACCGTTACTCGGCGCGGGAAGGGACATGTTGGCGTTGGGAGCTGGACATCTTCACTGCAAAGTGGGACGCATGTCACCCCTCCATCCTCACATTTACACTGGAGTTTACAGCTTGGCTGAAATGTTTCTCCATCTTGATACACCTTCCCATCCAAGTCACAGCTGTCATCGTCATTATCTGGGGAAACACCATATTGTGACATCATCATTATCCTGCTACAAGTGACATCTAATGATCAATTCATGTTATCTGATTCTAATAATAAATAAAAGAGTAGGGTAGATATTAAACTGGGAGAAGATCTTGCTTGCTGGCTTGTATATTGAATGGACCTAGGGCAGATCATATGCTATATCAATGTAATGGTTATGAAATGAAGGGATGTTTCAAAATGGGGACCGCTAAGGTATCTTACAGTTGCAGGTTCCACTTCTTCCTCCATCCTTGCTTGTAGAATAATCACAAACAAGCTCCTGGGTCTGATCACATAGGTAGATCTGGTTACATGGTTCACCAAGTCGGCGTGCACAAATCTTACAGCATCCGCAGCCATCCAGAAGAAGTGGGACGCCTGGAGGACATCTTGTTGGAGCCCAGGAACATGTGCATTGGCTGGGGCAGAGCTGAGCCGAAATCTGATGGAAATATATCATGAGATATTGTATGGTTGGAGAGAAGAAAATTCTGCAGCTGTGACCTTATTTCCTACACATGCATATAGAGCCGTTGGAAAATATGCTCTGGAATGGTACAATTATAATGTATATAGGATTTGGAGGCATTTAAACAGACAACTCTAAATGCACACGGATGTGAAACATGCTCTTGATAATTGTACCAAAATTGTGTGATATATACGGTAGTATATTATTGTTTTGTTTCAATAAAAATCTTTATTGTTAAAAAAAAACAAAAAAAAAAACATTGCGAACAAAAACTTTCATATTCGCATTTATAAGTGTTTACATATAGGCTTGAAAATGCATACCGATGTGAAACATGCTCCTGATAACTGTACCAAAATTGTGTGATATAGTATTGTATTGTTTTGTTTCAGTAAAAATCTTTATTGTTAAAAATAAATAAACAGGCAACTCTATGTGATTTGAAGATTGTTTTGTGTGTGCCTTTCTACTCTCCTGGTTGTATTACCTTGGTTGTTACCCCCCCCCCCCCCCCCTGTAGTGTCTTGTACACATCTTAATGTACCATTCTGCAATGTTTTGTAATCTTCTGGTTGTACCCCCCTGCAGTGTCTTGTACTCTTCTGGGTGTACCCTCCTGCAACCCTCCGTTGTCGGAAATTCCGATCGTGTGTACACAATTCCGACGCACAAAATTCCACGCTTGCTCGGAACCAAGTAGAAGATCCGCACTGGCTATTGAACTTCCTTTTTCTAGTCCCGTCGTACGCATTGTACGTCACCGCGTTCTTGCCGATCGGAAATTCTGAAAACATTTGTGCGACCGTGGTATGCAAGACAAGTTTCAGCCAACATCCGTCGGAAATAAATCCACGGTTTGGTTGTCGGAAATTACAATCGTCTGTACGCAGCAAAAGTGTGACACTGCTGAAAGCTGAAAAGTGGCCTGGGGCAGGAAGGGGGTGAAAGTGCCTGGTAAGTGGTTATAAGGGGAACTGTTTATCAGAAAGGTTTGGAACTCTATGTGATGACAGTGATCATATAATAGGATTTCCAAATGTAAACTGTCCCGGGAAGATTACAGCACTATGACAGCTAAGAGCTGGACTGCTACAGGAGGCTACACACCTACGCATTAGGTTGTTCGATGGCCCCTTGCAATGGCAGTGCTGCCATAAGACATCTGTCCCAAAGTGCCACTTACCTGTGACAGGGCGACGAAGAGCAGAAAACATTCAGCTGTGAGCATAATCCGTCTGTGCAGAGCGTAGAGCCTGAAGAATGGCTTCTGTTCTCACGGGGCTGGGATATTACTCACAGGCTGCAGCACAAACATTGGACACTCGTCCAAATTTCCACATTCCACATGATGTTTTTCACTCACCTCTAAACTAAAAATATATTCTTATTATTATTTAAAGGAAATAGCTGACTTGTGAGCTGTCGGAGGAAGCTGGCCGTGCAGCGGTGGGGAGAATATGTCTACATATAGGTGGAACTGTGCAGCCCTCACCTGAATGTGGCTGCCTGAACCCTCCACACCAGACACACTGGTCATTCATGAATGCTGGAACCACGATTCTCGGACACAGTTCAAACTGGCACCACTTTGTGTCCCTGGGCCATGGAACTCATCAGTTCCGGAATTAACTCTGACCAGGAAAATTATACAGCAGCACCTTTCTTCTTTAACCCATAGATCCATTTCTCCTTCCAAGCTATAAACCCAGCTTTCCTGACAGACTCCATGGCAGTCTACGCCCCCTCTCCAATACCATATGACCCCATTCTAGGGTTGCCACCTGTCCGGGATTCACCTGGACAGTTTGTGTTTTGAATCAGGTGCCCGGGTTTCAGGACTAAAACCCAGACACGGTATTCAGACAGGGTTGTGGCTCCCCAAGTAACCAAGAAAGTCACACACAAATCTGTTGCCGTCCAGGAGCTGTAGGCGGCTGTCTGGGGGCAGGTTTGGCATCACTGGGGGGCAGAGCGATTATGTTAGCAAGAACAATTTGGCCACACCCACTGTCCGCTGTAGCACCCTATGCGCACTGCATTACTACTACTCTCCTTGGGGGCACCCAAATGTGTCCCAGGGCACTAAAGTGTTCGGGTTTGGCTTGAAGAAAAAGGGTGGCGTATAAACATAAACATTCCCATAAACATGAGCTCACAGCCAGAGACTGCGTTCATTTTTTGTCCTCCTCATTGGACCTACAAACAATGCACTCACGTTTATGGATGTCCAATTGATTGAGGTTGGTGCCAGGCATACGTTCCAGTTGTGGGGACGGCCTAAGTATGCCCGCGAGTGGAGGATTGGCTGGCAAGGTCTGAAGCTTTCCTCCATGGCAGCAGTTTGTGTATATATGTCTTTTCTTTTGTCTCTCCCTCATGGCTTCCCTTGCCCTGTTTTCTTCTTTTCTTTGTTCCATGGTCTTTCTACGGTGACTGGAACGCCTCCTGTGTTCCAGGACGTGGCTCCCCTTTCCGGGTCACGGCTCTGGCGAACTTCCAAGCATGCGTGATCCTCGGACTAAACCGAGGCTTGGTTTCACGCATGCGCAATGGGACCGGGGACGGGACACGGTGGTGACTTTAAGTCCCTGTGAGCCCCTGTTACATTGGGGATTCCTGTGGGCAGTTTGCGACAGCTCATCCAGGCACCAGGTTCTCAGGTTAAAGAGGGATTCCACCAAAAAAATAAATATTAAAAGCCAGCAGCTATAAATACTACAGCTGCTGACTTTAAATAAATGGATACTCACCTGTCCCGGGTTCCAGCGATGCCGGCAGCCGAGGCCGATCGATCGCTCGGCTCTTGGCTGCTGGAAATGGCGTAGACTCCCACGGGAGTCTATGCCCGGAAGTGGGTGAAAATACCTGTCTTTGACAGGTATCTCCACCCCCCTCCCCCCTGAAAGGTGTCAATTGTGACACCGGAGGGGGGGAGGGATCCGATCAGCGGAGGTTCCACTTTAGGGTGGAATCCCGCTTTAAGGTAAGCTCCAGCCCAGGGTCATGGTGCACGAGTGAGCGGGGTAGATTGTTCTTAAAGGTGAAGCTCTCTCTGCTGTCACTTGTACTCCTTTCTTCTAGGACATGTGGGTGTTCCTACAGGGCTGCAGGATCATCACTTATTTGTCCACCAGGGTGCCATAGACAGGTCACCACCTCCGTGTGGCCAGCCCTCATGCTCTAGGTATGTAGGGTCTGTGTGTGTGTGTGGGGGGAAGGGGGGCAGGTCCACAGTTGAATGGACATATCCCCAATGTCATGCTTTTTACCCTTCACCTTTTAGCCCGTCCAGGTCAGACCACCAGTTTACCATTCAAGATGACAAAGACCTTGCCAGGCCGCAACATCAACCTTCCTCATCTAGGTCCAGACGTGACTCTCCATCTAGGACCCATCGCAGAGCCTGCTGGGAATATGGGGCGCAAGTTCTTATGTGACCCATGTTATGCCCAGGCGGTCTGGGAAAATAAGAGTCTGAAAGCCAACAGATGGAGTCATTAGTTAAGCGTGTGGTGCAGCAATCCCTCAAGGAGTGGGGTACAACTGGCACACGGAGCCATTCCACCACTCTATCAGGCTTCCTGGCTGACGAGGTCCATAAGGATCCGGGCCCATCTCAGCCTTATGACGCATCTCCCGGGTCTTCAGACAGCAAGATAGAGGGAGATGAATTTGTAGGTGGCTTCAACTTCGCCCTGGTTTCACCACTGATTAAGACAGTCAAAGAGGCCCTTAAGTGGGAAGATTCTTCCATTCCCCTGGCTAAGCAGAAGAAATTCTTTAAGCACCTGGGGAAGGAACGCTACAATTTCCCTCTCCTTTCAGAGTTAAAGATTATCATTGACAAAGAATGGAGCAGAGTAGACAAGAAAACCTCTTTGTCAGGCAAGACCTCCAGATTATACTCCTTCAATGCAGAAGTGAAGTATCTTGAAAATGCTCACCTAGTAGATGCAGCATTAATGCGATTAGCCAAACATTTTACTCTCCCTTTAGAGGATGCTGTGTTCTTTAAGGACGGTCGTGAGAGGAGAATGGATCAAGACCTCAAGAGGATATACAGGTTAGCCGATATGGCTTGCAAACCCACTTTAGCCCTCGTGGCAATGTCTAAGGTGATGGAAGCCTGGATAGAAGATGTAGAGTCTGCGCTCAAGGGCATTTCAGAAGAACTGGCTTGGTGCGCTCAGCAGTCCAGGAATTGAAGTTGGCAGCAGCCTTCCTGAGAGAAGCGTATATCGACCTGATACGCCTGTTGGCCTGGGCTATGCTATACTCAGTCACGGCTAAGCAATTGACTATTCTCAATCGACTTAAAAGATGCCTATTTCCACGTGCCTGCAGCAGAAGAATTCCACAAATACCTATCTAATTGCGTAGAGATTTTCCACTATTCCAACATGCTGATTTGATCACCGTTATAGGGATCAATATTTTCTGGTAGGTATAACCTTGTGAGCTGCCACCCTACTAACCTCAATAAAAATAAATAGAAACTAAATAAATAAATATATAAAAATTAAATAAAAAAATGAAAATAAAACAAAAATAAAAAATAAAAATTAAATTCTAAATAAACAGCTGTCAACACTACACACACTTACCAAATGTGCGGCGCTAAACATAAATAAAATACATTTAAAAAATGAATATAAAACCAATAACTATAAAATCACCCCCCTTTTGCTGTCCATAAATATATCAAGGCTTGTTTTTATTATACTAAATGTGCGTGTACATCTATGTGGGGTTTTACGTTTAATAAAACTGTTTTAAAAGTTAATCACACCATTGCAAGCTTCCATGGTCTTTCACATGTGTGATATATGAAGAGCTGGCAGCCAGGAGGTTAGTGTCTTGTGATCAGGAGGAAGGAGTGATCTTTGTAGCAGCATTTAAGCCATAAAGAACCACTACACGAAAGAGGGACCATAGGAGAATTTTCCCAAGCTGATAATATTATTTATCACAGGCTTTTTAAAAAAGCACTTAAGGTGAGGGCACATCTGGTGGGGGGTGTGCACACCTGCATGAAGACAACACCATCATGGTTTATTACGTTTGGACTGTTGTAATACTAAGGATTTTTTTTGTGCGATACACGGAGCACGTGTTCCTATATATAGTTTTTGGACAATGCATTAAGATTATATTTTTTGCTCTATGTTTATGTTTGTATAATGGACTTTTTATATTAGAGGGTTAGGGCCAGGACACCCTTAGGTAGATTTAATGTTAATTGGCAGACTCCTATAGGTAGACAGCTATACAGGTGAAGACCTCCAGCCAGACACCACATCTGTATAGGTAGGATTGTTGTCTCCTATGGCAACAATTGTGTAGCTGTTATTTACGGTAAAGGTATTCAACTATCTATCTATCTGCAACACGAACAGTTCTCTTTACCCACTCACTCACTGTGGGTCTTCACTCAACGAGCTCCTAGCCTCTCTCACTAGACTTCAGATCCACTAGCCACTGGATCCCCTGAGCTCTTTCACTGTAGCACTCCTCAAGGATCTTCCTCAAGCGTCACCTCCGCTTCACTGCTGGGTCCCTGGCTTGGTACTCACAGATACTCCTTGAGCTTCAATCCTGCTGACAAATTAGGTCCCTGGCTTGGCACTCCACAAGCGTCACCTCTGCTATCCCGCTGGGTCCCTGACTTGGCACTTGCTGAAGTTTTCCTACTTCTTCACCGTCCCTGGCTGGCGAGAAGTCTGCTCTGGTACTGGCCTCAGCTTACTCACAATGGTCTCCGGTAGCAAGGTGGATGGTCCCTTTGTGGCGACAGCTTCCCCTCTACCTGCGACCAAGACTGAATGAATGAATGAATGAATGAAATACTTATATAGCGCACAATGCGAACTGAATTGCCTCTAGGCGCTGTGGTGAGCTTTGATCATCTGCTAAAAGAGGAAGGTCTTGAGTTTTTTCCTAAAAGCCAGGTGATTTTCTTCCAGGCGGATGTTGATTGGTAGGGCATTCCATAGCCGAGGCCCTTGGACAGCGAATCTCCGATCCCCCTTGGATTTATACCGGGCTTTGGGCACGAGGAGGAGGTTTTTTTGGCTGATCGAAGACTGCGGTTTGGTGTGTAATAATTTATTTTCTCCATTAGGTATTGCGGAGCTTCTCTATGCCCGCATTTGTGGGTGAGGCAAAGGGTCTTGAACGTGATCCGATTTTTTACGGTTAGCCAATGTAAGCTCCTCGGTGAAGGAGAGATGAATTCCCAGGGTTTTTTTACTGTTATCAGCCTTGCCGCCGTGTTTTGGATCAGTTGTAATCGCGCAAGTTGATATTGTGGTAATCCTATGTAAAGCGAATTTGCGTAGTCCAGTCGTGAATTAATGATTGTTCCAACTACCACTGCTTTATCATTCTTTGGGATAAAAGGGATGAGTCTGCGAAGCATGCGCAGCAGATGGCGAGATCCACTCACTACTGCTCCTATTTGCGCATCCATTGACATTTGTGCATCTAAAACAACCCCGAGACTCTTTGCTTTGGTCTTTGGGGAGATAGTCTGCCCAAAGACGGTTGGTGGAGACCAGGAGGTTTTGGTTGCGGGATTACGATTTGGGTGTAAGGAAGACTGGTTCCCGGCTGGCAGAACCACTACTTATGGTTGAACTACAAGCCTGCAGTCCCTGCCCTGCACTACTTATGGATAGGCTCTCAGATAGCCTAGTAGCCAGATGTCCCCAGGATAGGCCTTAGGTCTCTGGCAATCCGACACATGTCCATCCAGACAGCCTTCAAGGTGGCACAGAACCCCGATCACTTGACTCCACCCAAATAAATAGGCTCTCCCAGCAGGCCAAGAGCCCATTGGCTGAGACACCCCATTCATTCCTAATCTGTCCGTGCAATGCCCTTGTCTTATCTAATGTCACCAGATACCTGGCCATCTAGCGACAGAAGAGTGAAGTTCAGCAATTCCAGAATTAGGGTGAAATCAACTGACCTCCTAACAATTGGCCAAGGCAACTATCGCTTGGCAAATAAATTTAATAGCAACCCTGCCTAAACATCAGGGTTCTACAAGTGTACAATGCATTTGTCTATACTCTTAAACTATATTTGATTATATATACATTGTAGTAATAGAAATGTTTAAATTTGATATCACTGTTTTGGTCTGTCATCTGAAAAGTCCATCTTGCTTCCTCTTACTTTTTGACTATGCGATATAGGATGTTGGTGGCCTTGGCAGTCTCAAAGTTTACTAATTTCTAAGAATTTCCAATCCAGTGTCCGGAGAGGAGAGAGGATGTGCGTATGTAACACCTTTGGTAATGTATACCTTGCTGTCTTTAGTATGTGTGCTACATTCCTGGAGAATGCCAGGTTGCACCTCTAATACTTTCCCCCCTCGGTGTCCAGAATTCATTTCATGTAGCTATTCAACAAAGCATGACGGTGATGTCTCCACTAGTTTCGGGGTATAAAGAGGGTTAATGTTGAAAAACGAAGTGACGATCTTAGAGCCATATTATTATCTAAAGAAGTTTACTCTTGAAGTCAGTGTAATATTACAATGTGTAAAAGAACGGAGAATGAATACATTTCAGAGGTACAAGGATGGGTAAAAAAATATGTAAAGTCCCCATTATAAGGCTGATAAAAGGGCTATTTCTGCAGCATACATGGCAATTAGCTACTCTCCAACAGGACTTTGGCCATTTTCTGAGCAAAGAGAGCAACAGCAGTAGTAGAAGACCTTGGGAATTGGGATGACTGGTATGTGACCGAATGTTCACACTTTATAGGCTTTATCTTCCTAATAGCCATACGCTGACACTGGGGAGAAAAGTCCTTTCCACTGAAGTCTCTCTTTACATTTGCTTCTCTGTATGTCTTGATCAGGGCCCACTGTGAGAATTAAAAAGTGTATAATTTATTCTACCAGTGGATTCTCCATATCACCAAAGGAGTGCCAGCCTGGTATGTCAGGTCTTCACCAGATCTGTTGATATTGCACAGGAAGACCCTGATGATACCAACCAAACTAGCAGGAAACCTAAATGCAGCCTACGTATCAAATCACAGAACAGGAGCATGGTCAGAAAAGCATCTGGTGAAGCAGGCAGGGAGAGAGAAAACAAAATTCAGTCATGATTGGATCCAGAAAATAGTTCTAAAATCAAAAAAGCCAAGTTTCAGACAACGGAAACCACGATTAGAAGAAGGCTAAATAGTCTGACTTCTATTTAAACACTACTAATGAGGTCAGGTGTGGAACGGCTACATCAGGGGTCTCCAAACTTTCTACCCAACGGGCCATTTTACTGTCCTTCACGTTTTAGGGGGGCCAAACTGTGGTCAATGGAAGTAAAAAATGCTCCAACATCAGTGCTCCAGCATTGGTTCTAATGGGGGGAATAGTGCCCTATTGTTGAGATTAATGAGAAGAATAATGCCCCATTGATGGTGTTTGGGAATGGTGCCCCATTATTGGTGTCAGTTGGTGGAATAGTGCCCCAAGAACCAGATAAAAGGCAAACAAATGGCCACATCCATCCCCCGGGCCACAGTTTGAGACCACTGTGCTACATGGACCCCCATGCATCGCTAAGAGACATCCAGTCGGTGTTGGAGATGAGCATACAGATTCAGCAGCCCTAGCCTATGTCTTCAAGGAGAGGAGACTACATGTATGAGACCTGTGAATACAACGCAGTCACGAGTGGATAATTATACGATCACAGAAATTTGAGTTTATAACAATGGCACAACAAGCAGTATGTTGTAGGTCATATATTTCCTCAGGCAGAGATCCTCTAGGGTGTACAGTAGAAGCCGCCTACATTAGCATCATATACATTAGCATCAATACTTTAAGAGAACAATACCAGTAAGATAACCCTATGGGTCCAACACTGTCTTTCCCTTTTCAAATGAGACAGAGGTTTTGAATTGACTGGATGTGCCTTAGTGACATCCTAGCAACAAGGCAGGCTAGATGAGAGTTTTTTTGACCAGGATTCGGGAGGTACTGTACTTAAATGGCCTACCCCTTTAACAAAGGAATCATTTAACTTTTTATCCACAAGCACCCCTTACCTATATAGGTACTTTTTTGGTAAAGTTAAACTTACCCTTTAAGACTTCCACATTGCGATAGCTGCCCAAATCTTTGGGCATTTCAACATCCAGCAAGATATGCCATCCTCTCCAAGATGGCTGCCTGAAGTCCACACCAGGTGACAAATTAGTCTTCAATGGTCTACTGCCAGCCTAAAGAAATCACACAGTGCCCCCTTCTGGTCGGTGGATATACTGCAGCCCAAGACATACCTACACATCAGCCTGAACAGTTCCTTAGTATGTTATGGCAAATCTACACCAGGAGGCACTTCTTCACATCTTGGTGAGTATGAACAGTAGACTATCATTATTTTGTACCAGGGCTGGACTGGGACAGAAATTTGGCCCTGGACTTCATCTAGACCAGCCCACTTACATTTTGAGTGTCCCATCACCAGCCACTTACAACAGAGTGTTCCATCAGCACCACCTTACATCAGGGTGTCCCATTACCAGCCCCCTTACATCAGTGTCCTATCAGCACCCCCTTACATCAGAGTGTCCCATGAGCAGCCCCCTTACATCAGAGTGTCCCATCACCAGCCCCCTTACATCAGAGTGTCCCATCAGCGCCCCCTTACATCAGAGTGTCCCATCAGCAGCCCCCTTACATCAGAGTGTACCATCAGCAGGCCCTTACATCAGAGTGTCCCATCAGCAGCCCCCTTACATCAGAGTGTCCCATCACCACCCCCCTTACATCAGAGTGTCCCATCACCAGCCCCCTTACATCAGAGTGGCCCACTGAGCCATCGGCCCACCGGGAAACTCCCGGTAGTCCCGATGGCCAGTACATGCCTGTTTTGTACACTACATGGCCAAAAGTTGGTGGACATCGGCTCATCAGCTCTATATAGAATCTACTTCTCATTTGTGCTCACACAATATAGTATAAAGCTGTTACTCATCAAACATGTACTAAAATGTTAAACACTCAGGGATGGAATTTTTACTTACGCAAATGAACAAAAGTATAATAGCTACACTACTAAGAATTTCCATGTTTTGAGGCCAAAGTAGGAAGTCTTGGCTTGGAAATAAATTTGTTTTATGTGCAGCAAAAAAGAACAAGAAAAACATTTTCCTAAGCCAAAGAAAAAAAAATGATGTTTGGATAGATTCAGATTAGAGCAGAAAAAGGTTTTTTGAGTCCATAATTATCTAAGGTTAATGGTGGATAATGGCAATACTATCAGATACTGTATACAGTAAGAGGAGTGAAGTAGAGGGGTTATGACTGAAGTAGAACAGATGTCCCCATTCCTAATAAGATTGCCTGCTATGCCATCCCAAACCAATCATGTACCTATACCTGCCAATACCCAGACCACACCAGTGTTTGGATACAAATTGGCCATAGCAACCTTTTATCATCATGTAACAATAGTAACAAAACTAATTCCATTAAAACATAAATATATGTATTAAGGTAGCTAATCTTTGGAGGCACTACACCCAAAACTGGTCAATTGTATCTGCAGGACAATAGGCCCCCAGTTGCAAAACACAGGCTCAGAAACAATAACCAATCTATCCGCAGAGACCTCTATGTCCCCAGTTTCCAGTTAACTGGGAATGCAATCGACACCACAAATGGGTCCCCAACCATTAGACTAGAACTGATTTTTTTTACCGCCTCCAAAGACCACAACCACCAGGCTTCTGTGACTTCAAACCTCGAACCAACCAACTTCGCCATCCGATGACCACCGACTGAGGTATCCGTTTCTCTGCCTCTGCCGGTTCTTGCCCAAAGCCCTACCTGGAACCTTCGCTTCCACCAATCAGGTCGTGTATACACCATACACGCCATGCCTTAAAAGAACTCCAGTACTCCAGTAAGAGAGGAGGGTGACAGAGCAGAGAGCTGTGGCTGACAGTCAGCAGGTCTCTGCTCAAGGAGCTGTGAGAACCGAGCGACCGATGGTGTTCGATTGCTCGGTTCTCAGTGTAGATGCGCCGGAGGACAGATGCAGCACCCCCTAGGTAAGTATGATCTCTCGATCTATTCAAAAACGGCGCCGGGCAGCGCAATTACGTTACTGTGCCGCCCGGCTGAGCGTGTGCGAGCTTTCCCGAGCCTGGCCGGCGCATGCACAGTTGAATGGCCATCATTTTTACGGGCACCGGTGCCTGTAACGGACTTTTACCTGCAGCCCGAAAAAGGGGTTAAATTTACGGGCTGCCCGTAAATCTACGGGCGGTTGGACACACTGCTCGGGTGCAGGAGGGAGCCCTCCAAGAAATTGTGGAAGCTTTGAACAGGATGCACAGGAGGAGCAAGAGAGGACGGCAAGAGCTAGTACTGCCGAGCAAGTCTTCAGGAGGGAACCACCGGTTGCAACTAGGAGGTGCTGGTGAGTGACATGTGCAGGCTGGAGATGGGTGCAGAGCCAGTAGGGAAGATTGTAATGTCATGTGCAATGAACTTGGGCAGCTGCAGCCAGGAGGGCTGTGGCAGGGCCTGAAGAGGACTGACTGGGAGCAGTAGTCCACCTATAGGAGAGCTAGCACAAAATACTTTATTTTTTCTGCTACACCATGGGGGCCTGCGGTCCCTGCCTGCAAAGAGCAAGTTACTTAGCCCTGGCTGAGCCAGTGTCAGGCCTAAACATGTGCTAGCTGCTCCTGGGAGATCAAGAGCTGTGCAGGAGTAGATTGGAGAAGTGTTGTGTACATAACTGTCACTATGGATTGATATACAATCATATAATTGATTGATATACAATCCACTAGACGTGTGCGATTAGTTTCCTACGAATCAAAAAACCGTACATTCGTACGAATCTGAAATACAAATTTTTATGCATACGAATTCTGTACAAAATACGAAATTTAGTTTACGAATTTCAGATCCAAATTCATAACGAACATTCGTATTTGTTACAAAAAGTTATCGAACCTAAAAGTTAAAACCCCAGGAAGTCAGCACAGCACAGGGATGGTGGGAGCCCCTCATAATGGGCACAGCGTGTGTACACTCAGACCCAGGAACTCAGTACAGGGATGGTGGGAACCCCTCATAATGGGCACAGCGGGTGTATGCTCAGACCCAGGAACTCAGTACAGGGATGGTGGGAACCCCTCATAATGGGCACAGCGGGTGTACGCTCAGACCCAGGAACTCAGCACAGGGATGATGGGAACCCTAGGGAATTTCTATGCTTACGAATTTTATTCGAAATTTCGTTAACGAATTTTGGATCCAAATTCCGTTACAACGGAAACATGACTGGCATTTTGTTCACCAATCAGAGGAAGTCAGCACAGCACAGGGATGGTGGGAACCCCTCATAATGATAAATTCATCATAACAAACATTCGTTATTTTTACGTAAAGTTAACTAAACTAAAGGTTAAAAACCCAGGAAATTAAACACAACACAGGGATGGTGGGAGCCCCTCATAATAATAAACTAATCATAAAGAACTTTTGCGAAAAGTTTACGAATCTAACGAAAATTCGTATTTCGTACGAATTCGAATTGAATTTCGGACACGAATTAAGATTTATTTTTTGAATACGAAACAGAACGTAATGAAACAACAAATTTTTGGATGGCGCCATGTCTACAATCCACCAAACTGATTGATATACAATTTGCTGGGCATTTTATAATTCCCTTACCCCATCCACGTTAAATTCCCTAATAAAAATAACAAAAAAACAAGCACATGGACTGTTTTCTGCCTGAGAGTGACTGAGGAGTGAACGACGGGCTGGGCAGGGCGACAGGTGGGCCACATCACTTAGCAGCCCCTATAAGGGGTACCACTACAAAAGTGTAGGAGGCAACCAAATTATTTAATATTTCGGTTTTTCAACAGATACCAAACCACTGTCTAGTGAAGAAGTGATTTGTAATTTGAGTGATCCACAAGACCAGAAGTACACGACTCTTGGAAATGACTTGTTGTAGACACACCAATGGATTTCCAGTCCTATAGGACAATCCTGGTATTCATAAGTAAAGTGACATCCAGAGGAAATTTGGAATGGGTGATGTCAGTTTCCATACTGTTGGGGGGGGGGGGATAAACAGCCATTTGGCTTCATGTTTTTTTCCAGATTGGAGAACCCATTAAACCTAAACTACTGAATGTGTTGGGAGACATTTCCATTCCAAAAAAGCAATTTGGGACACTGTGCTGCAGTGTTTTCTGTGTCTCCCAATGGACATCAGCCAAATGGGTTAAAGCAGTAATAAAAGAGGAGTATGAACTTTTTTTTTTTCTCAGAATCATACTTAACTTGGTGGATGCAGCATTTGTCCCCTACCTACTCTAACACAGATAACCGAGCGATCAAACACTGCAGGTCACTTAGTTCTTAGAGCTCCCTGAGCAGAGAGATGGTGATCAGTCACCGTTGGCTGCTCTGCCCACTGACCCCCCCACCTCGCTCACTGGAGCACTGAGCTGTGGAGGGGGCGTAAGCGGCCGGCTCACAGCGGTGCCGGTCCAGCCACGTGGGTGGATCCCAACTTAATTGTTGCGATTTTGCACGAGGCCTGGACCAGCTCTGTAACGTCAGCTCTCAGTTCTTAGAGCTCCCTGAGCAGAGAGTTGGTGATCAGTCACCGCTGTCTGCTCTGCCCACTGACCCCCCCACCTCGCTCACTGGAGCACTGAGCTGTGGAGGGGGCGTAAGCGGCCGGCTCACAGCGGTGCCGGTCCAGCCACGTGGGTGGATCCCAACTTAATTGTTGCGATTTTGCACGAGGCCTGGACCAGCTCTGTAACGTCAGCTCTCAGTTCTTAGAGCTCCCTGAGCAGAGAGTTGGTGATCAGTCACCGCTGTCTGCTCTGCACACTGACCCCCCCCCCCCCCCCCCCAGAGCACTAAGCTGTGGAGGGGGTGGAAGCGACCGGCTCACAGCGGTGCTGGTCCAGCCACGTGGGTGGATCCCAACTTAATTGTTGCGATCTTGCACGAGGCCTGGACCAGCTCTGTAACGTCAGCTCTCAGTTCTTAGAGCTCCCTGAGCAGAGAGTTGGTGATCAGTCACCGCTGTCTGCTCTGCCCACTGACCCCCCCCTCCCCCCTTCGCTCACTGGAGCACTGAGCTGTGGAGGGGGCGGAAGAAGCCGGCTCAGGCTCTTAGCGGCTCACAGCGGTGCCGGTCCAGCCACGTGGGTGGATCCCAACTTCATTGTCGCGATCTTGCACGAGCCTGGATCGGCTCTGTAATGTCAGCGGGCTTCAGCCCGCTGTCTGCTGAAAACGGGTCACAGGGTGCAGAACAAACTGCACTCTTGTGATCCACAGGAGAAGTACAGCCATCCCCCCAATACTATTCCTTCTAACTACAGCCAAATAAGCTTTGGCTGTACCTCTCCTTTAAAGCCAAAAGTAAACATTTATTATATGGCAGCTTACCAATTCATAGAATGTGATGGCTGCATTTGTTTTCTTCTTTAGACTTAATTCTATTTTCACCTGGTAATCCAGCCAGCAAGTCTGTTTTTCAAAAGCACAATCTCTACTGCAGATTTATTCAGAGATATTACAGGGATAAGACAAACTATTTAACACTGGCAGGGGTGCTTATAATGATCAACTTATTTATTCATGTAAAACCTTTATCCCAAAAGGAAAAAAAAAAGAAGCTGGAACTGATTATAAAATGTAATCTGGAGTTTGGCTTCAATTTGTTAGTGTAACTAAATCTTAAACTACTTTCATGATGCAGTATTTGCTCCTTCCATAGTACCTAGGTTACTGTTTCCATTGGACAGGCTCTGTTCTTCGCACTAATGCTCGGAGATGGCAGGTCGGGAATCCGTGATCTGGGATTGCCGACCCGCCATCTTAGAGCAAGACATAGCGGGCCACGTGGTTGGGCACCCCTGGTCTATGGGTATGTTTGACCATTCTTCCAGAAACACATTTGTGAGGTCAGGCACTGATGTTGGATGAGAAGGCCTGGCTCGCAGTCTCCACTCTAATTCTTCCCAAAGGTATTCTATCGGGTTGAGATCACCCCTGGTGGGCACTGCCCGAAATACCCAACTTTTCTCCTAGTCGCGGTCGATCCCTTCCATGGATCCATTTTCGTCTCCCTTCTCTGAGCCCCATTCTACCGTTCAAAATTTCCAAATCCTCAATCTCAGCCCATCTACCTATGTCTATTCTAATGGAAAGCCCCATGTTCCAGCCCACTTCAGAAAACTCTTTGGTCTTCCAATGGTGGTCATACATTAACTTCAACACCATATACTCTCTACAATACACCTCTGACCTTATATGCTGGGAGACTGAGAACTGCACCAGCTCCTTCTAAAAAAAATACACTATTACCAAAAGTATTGGGACACCTGCCTATATACACACACATGAACTTTAATGGCATCTCAGTCTTAGTCCGTAGGGTTCAATATGGACTTGGCCCACCCTTTCCATCTATAACAGCTTCAGCTCTTCTGGGAAGGCTGCCCACAAGGTTTAGGAGTGTGTCTATGGGAGTGTTTGATCATTCTTCCAGAAGTGCAATTGTGAAGTCAGGCACTGATGTGGGACGAGAAGGCCTGGCTCGCAGTCTACACTCTAATTCTTCCCAAAGGTATTCTATCAGGTTGAGGACTCTGTGCAGGCCAGTCAAGTTCCTCCACCCTAAACTAGCTCATCCATGTCTTTATGGACCTTGCTTTGTGCACTAGTCCAAATCATTTGGTGGAGGGGGGATTATGGTGTGGGGTTGATTTTCAGGGGTTGGGCTTGGCTCCTTAGTTCCAGTGAAGGGAACACTTAAAGTGGTTGTAAACCCTTACCTGTAGGTCCAAGAAATAGCTCCTAAACCTATATGGTCTAGGAGATATTTGCCCGAAAACAGGCACCGCTGTCTACGGCGCACTGAGCGCGGCATTCTCAACGACGGAGCTGCCGCGCGTGTCGGCTCCCGTGCGCATGCGCGGAAGTGACGTCATCGCGGCTTCGCCGAATGACAGCGGCGGAGCTGCGAGACCCCACCAAGAAGATGGATGCGGCGGACTACAGGGGACAGCGGGGACTTCGCTGGCTCCTGTGTCAGGTAAGTGACACATAATGGACTACTATGCGATGCATAGTAGTCCATTATGCTTTGCCTTTGCAGGGAATGAAAGAGGAAGTAAACTCATCAGGGTTTACTTCCTCTTTAAGGCGTCAGCATACCAAGACCTTTTGAACAATTTCATGCTCCCAACTTTACGGGAACAATTTTGGGATGGCCCCTTCCTGTTCCAACAGGACTGTGCACCAGTACACAAAGCAAGGTCCATAAAGACATGACTAAGCCAGTCCTGACTTCAACCCAATAGAACACCTTTGGGATGAATTCAAGTGGAGACGGCAAGCCAGGCCTTCCCGTCCATCATCAGTGTCTGACCTCACAAATGGGCTTCTGGAAGAATGGTCAAACATTCCCATAGACACACTCCTAAACCTTGTGGACAGCCTTCCCAGAAGAGTTGAAGCTGTTATAGCTGCAAAGGAAGGACCAACTCAATATTGAATCCTACGGGCCAAGACTGGCATGCCATGCAAGGGGTTGACATTGACAAGGAAAAGTTTGGGATTTCTAGCAGTACCCACCATTGGGGATTTTTGGGTTTATGTAACTGGGGCTGTATGAGTTATGTGTATTGCTTTATAATATTTGAGCAGGTTATGCCGTGCACACACGACCAGACTTTTTGATGGACTAGGTCAGACGGAACAAATCCATGGGAAAATTCTACAGTGTGTGGGTTTCATCGGACCTTTCCCATCTGAAAATCAGACGGACTTTCGATTTAAAACAGGTTTCAAATCTTTCCAACAGACTCGAGTCCAGACGAAAAATCCATTTGTCTGTATGCTAGTACGGCGGATGAAAACCGACGCTAGGGTAGCTTTTGGCTACTGGCTATGAACTTCCTTATTTTAGTCCGGTCGTACGTCATCACGTTCAAATCCGTTGGACTTTGGTGTGCTTGTGTGTGGCCAAGTTCGTTCGTTCAGAAAGTCCATCGGAACTCCGCCCGAAAGTCAGTCGGGAAGACTGTCGGACCTAGTCCTCCGAAAAGTCCAGTCGTGAGAGACACTCAGTCCTCCAGGAAAGTTTTTGGTCCAGTTTGGTCCAAATGAACGCTTTAACACTATTTTGCATGCTTTAGCATACAAAATCTGGATAGGCCTGCAACCTATGATGCTAAAGAAGTACACACTTCATGGGGGAGGGGAATTTGGCCTTTGGTTCTAAAGGACGTTGTTCTGGAACAGAGTAATATGGACATTTTGACAGAGCGGATGCAGCCTATCCAGGAAAACTGAGAATTCCAGAAGGCGAGCATAAGTTTAAGTTTCGGGGAAAAAAAATGGGCGAGTAGTTGGATGGGTATAAATGGCCATAGGCGTGCATGAACTTTTTTAACCAAATTAATAGTGGTCCAGAATGAGAAAGATATTTATTGATCCAGGCTGTAAACAAAAATGCGGATTCTGTGGTGGTCCATGATAGCAATAATAATACAACGTACATTTAAATCTGTATATATTGTTTATAACAGGAATAATGAGGCTATAATGAGACATGGGATATGTCATGGTAATCCTTGTGCCAGACAAAACCAAAGTCAGAAGTCTCTCCTGCCATATGCTTCATACAATAACTCGAGCAGTTTTTGTTTTTCATCTTTTGGAAGGAAACAGGAACGAGCTGCATTTATATTCTGGGAAAAAAAAAATACAAATAATTACATTGTCTGATGTCATTCTACAACCGTCATCATTACACAGCGGCTCTGATGGACTCTGTAGCGCTAATCTTTTCACTGCAATGTAACTTTGGTCACTGTGTAGTGCAGTCTGTGTGCCAAGTATACAGAGACAGGACACACGGACACTGGAGAGTGAGGATCTATGAGCACAGTATACAGTGACAGGACACACGGACACTGGAGAGTGAGGATCTATGAGCACCGTATACAGAGACAGGACACACGGACACTGGAGAGTGAGGATCTATGAGCACAGTATACAGAGACAGGACACACGGACACTGGAGAGTGAGGATCTATGAGCACAGTATACAGAGAGACAGGACACACGGACACTGGAGAGCGAGGATCTATGAGCACCGTATACAGTGACAGGACACACGGACACTGGAGAGTGAGGATCTATGAGTACAATATACAGTGACAGGACACACGGACACTGGAGAGCGAGGATCTATGAGCACCGTATACAGTGACAGGACACACGGACACTGGAGAGCGAGGATCTATGAGCACCGTATACAGTGACAGGACACACGGACACTGGGGAGTGAGGATCTATGAGTACCGTATACAGTGACAGGACACACGGACACTGGAGAGCGAGGATCTATGAGCACCGTATACAGTGACAGGACACACGGACACTGGAGAGTGAGGATCTATGAGTACAATATACAGTGACAGGACACACGGACACTGGAGAGCGAGGATCTATGAGCACCGTATACAGTGACAGGACACACGGACACTGGAGAGTGAGGATCTATGAGCACAGTATACAGTGACAGGACACACGGACACTGGAGAGTGAGGATCTATGAGCACAGTATACAGGGACAGGACACACGGACACTGGAGAGTGAGGATCTATGAGCACAGTATACAGAGACAGGACACACGGACACTGGAGAGTGAGGCTCTATGAGCACCGTATACAGAGACAGGACACACGGACACTGGAGAGTGAGGCTCTATGAGCACCGTATACAGAGACAGGACACACGGACACTGGAGAGTGAGGCTCTATGAGCACCGTATACAGAGACAGGACACACGGACACTGGAGAGTGAGGCTCTATGAGCACAGTATACAGAGACAGGACACACGGACACTGGAGAGTGAGGATCTATGAGCACAGTATACAGAGACAGGACACACGGACACTGGAGAGTGAGGATCTATGAGCACAGTATACAGAGACAGGACACACGGACACTGGAGAGTGAGGCTCTATGAGCACAGTATACAGAGACAGGACACACGGACACTGGAGAGTGAGGATCTATGAGCACAGTATACAGAGACAGGACACACAGACACTGGAGAGTGAGGATCTGTGAGCACAGTATACAGAGACAGGACACACGGACACTGGAGAGTGAGGATATGTACACTGAATTATTTTTCATGTGAAAACATATACTCACCGCACGCATGAAATCCTCTTCACTGAATCCCATTTGAGATTTTGCCACTTTATAATCCGTATCGAGGGCCACGCCGCCCATGGGGAGGGAACCGTCATTACTTATGGAGTAATTGGCTCCGTCATTCTTCAGTCTGATAATAATGGGATATATTAGAGAAGAGGAATGTGAAACACGAGGACGGTAGAAGGGGGAATATGAAAATTAACCAGAAACAAGAAAGACATAACTACACCCGATTCTTGGTTATCGCTTATAGCAGAACTACAGTCAAAACTAGAAACGTGGAATTCCGTGGCCACACAGTCCCCTCTATCCAGATCACACCTCTTCCCCTTCCAGCACAAATGTCTGCGAGTTCCCCACCCAACAAATCCTCCCCCGAAATTCCCCCTTCTAGCACAAATCCCCCTCCCTCCGATCCCCTCTCCTAGCAAAAGTCCTACCCCCTTCATCCCTCCCCCTTCTACCACATATCCTCCTCCCTCCGATCTCCTCTCCTAGCAAAAGTCCTACCCCCTTCAACCATCCCTCCCCTTCTAGCATAAATCCTCCTCCCTCCGATCTCCTCTCCTAGCAAAAGTCCTACCCACTTAAACCAATATACATAATGTACATAATATAACTGGGTACTGCTATTTATAGGTAAAGTTGATCCAGGGAACATCCTCTCGGGGGATCAGGAAGGAATTTTTTCCCCTGCTGTAGCAAATTGGATCATGTTCTGCTGGGTTTTTTACCTTCCTCTGGTTCCACTGTGGGTATAGGATTGTGTATATGGGATTGTATGTTTTTTTTGTTTTTTATTTGTTGAACTAAATGGACTTGTGTCTTTTTACAACTGGACTAACTATGTAACTATGCAACCATCCCTCTCCCTTCTAGCACAAAACCTCCCCCCTCGGATCCACTCTCCTATCAAAAGTTTTACCCACTTCAAACATCCCTCCCCTTCTAGCACAAATCCTCCTCCCTCCGATCTCCTCTCCTAGCAAAATAGCTATCCCCTTCAACCATCCCTCCCCCTTCTACCACAAAACCTCCTACCTCCGATCCCCTCTCCTAGCAAAAGTCCTACCCCCCCCCCCCCCTTCAACCATCCCTCCCCTTTTACCACAAAACGTCCTCCCTCCGGACCCCTCTCCTAGCAAAAGTCCTACCTCATTCAACCCATCCCCCATGTAGCAGAAATCCTCTCCCCTCCCAAAATTACCCTCAGCACAAATCTTTTTACCAACCCACTCCTCCTCCCAGCATAAATCCACCCCCTGCACAAATGTTTGTTAACTACCCCATCCCTTCAAGTCACGTGCCCCCCCCCCCCCCACTGCAAATCGTCTCTCCCTGAAACCTTGAAACAGACCTCAGAACAGCGTGGCTCAATAAGTGCCCGTTCACACAGGGGCGGCACGACTTGCAGCGCGACTCACAGACGCGACCTGCACACGACTTCAGCGGCGACTTGCAAAATGACTTCTGTATAGAAGTCAATGCAAGTCGCCTGAAGTCGCCCCGAAAATACTACAGGAACCTTTTTCTAAGTCGGAGCGACTTGAGTCGCTCCTATTAGAACGGTTCCATAGTACAGAACGGAGCGCGACTTGTCAGGCGGCTAAGTCGCCTGACAAGTCGCGGTAGTGTGAACGGGCACTCAAGGGGGACATCCCGGCTCTTCCTCTTCTTCTAGTAGATGATACACGCCAAGGAGGTGCCTATCTTTCCTCATCTATGACACACTGTATATCTTTGTTACAGGCAACTGGCGGGGAGAAATGCCTGCGGATTGCATCGCTAGGGACTCAGGGCACCCCACAGGAGATGCGGACAAGGGCACTGGTTACAAGTGGGCCCCTACCAGGTGAATTTGTGGAGCCAAGTGCCAGGATTTGCTCCAGCACTGGGCTCTGGAATTCAGCCCGGGTCTACGAGACACCAGGATTTTTGCCCCACCCCCCCAATAATTTTTCGCCCAGGACAACCATCCCTGTGGCCTCATTCGATCACTAGTCAGAAATGGCATGCTAGCGCTGCCTAATTCTTCTCTATATCAGTTTCAGGACTGTGTAGTAAGAGCAAGTAAGGCTGATGGGTTCAATTTTTATTTAAATAATGTAGGAATTGGTGTTTTGCAGCTCTGCTTTTTGCCATTACATTATTCTGACAATATTATTTAAACTTACTGAATGAGCGGGTGCTTTGTGAAGTCCGGGTCACAAGCGCCAGTGATATAACTTGACCAAGGGCACATCTATAATTAGAAACAAAAAAAAAATGACTGACATAGCATGAATTTCACATGGTAGGATCCTCCATCAGATGCAGCTATTATTAGGACAATACCACATTATGGCCTCTAGATGGAGCTGATGATCGTAAATACTTTTTTTACGATTATTGTCAGCTCCATCTAGTGGCCATAATTTGGTACTTCATGATTCGCCCTATAACGAGCATTCCACCCAAAGAGAAAATAACTACGGTATCTAACATTTGTTTTTCCGGTTTGTACAGGATGAATAGCGCTGCAATTTTTTATTTTCATTTTTTGCTCTCCAATTGTTTTTTTTTAACCACTTACCGCAAACCGCCGTAGCTGTACGTCGGTACTTTGACGTAGAATACCAGGGTCATGGCAGCAGATATCTGCAATAACCCCAGTATTTTCTGTAACGGCGGGCAGTCCTCTTTAGGATAAAAGTGGTCTCTGCCGTGGATTTGCCACCTGAATTTTCGCATTTCCGAATATTAGGAAATCTGAACATTTGGACATTCTAAAGCTCGAAATTTTGCAAATGTGAAATCCGAAAATTCTGAGATTTGGAAATCCAAAAATAGGCATCAAAATCCAAAAATTCTAAAGAACGAAACTCTGAAATAATAACTAATAACTTAACTATTACTAACTATTAAATTATAGGTATTGAAATTTCCATTCAAATGTAGCTGTTATTGAATACAACGAATATGAATTTATGCAAAGTTACTAGTTATCCGTAATAACGCATGCCGTATCTAAACGGATGGAACGTAATGAATTACTAATAATAAAAACGTATTATTATTATTATTATTTTGTTCCATTCCATTTGTTTAGATGCAGCATTCTTTAATTTTGGATAATTCATAACTTTGCATAAATTCGTATTCGTTACGTTCACTAACAGCTAAATTTGAAAGGAAATTCCAATACCTATAATTTAATAGTTATTATTAGTTAGCATTTCTAATTTTTTGATTTTTGGATCTTTGTTCATTCTAAATTTTGGATTTTAGAGTTTCCCAATTTTCACATTTCCGAATTCACGATTTTTCAAATTTACGAATTCCGAATTTCCAAATGTTCGAATTTATGAATTCCGAATTTTTGAATTTTTCTAATGTTTGAATTTACGAATTCTGAATTTTCCGAATAAGGCAAGGGGGCCTAAAGGCTTATACTGATATGGAAGATTCTCTGCCTCCCAAAAAATGATGAACTATTAAATTATAGGTATTGAAATTTCCTTTCAAATGTAGCCGTTAGTGAATGTAACGAATACGAATTTATGCAAAGTTACTAATTATCTGTAATAACGAATGCCGCATCTAAAGGAATGGAATGTAATGAATTACTAATAATAAAAACATATTATTATTATTTTGTTCCGTTCCATTTGTTTAGATGCGGCATTCTTTATTTTGGATAATTCATGACTTCGGATAAATTTGTATTCGTCACGTTCACTAACAGCTAACTTTGAAAGGAAATTCCAATACCTATAATTTAATAATTATTAGTTATTTCTAATTTTTGGATTTTCGTTCTAATTTTCGGATTTTCCTTTCTTATTCTCCAATTTTTGGATTTTAGATTTTCCGAATTTTCACATTTTCAAATTCACGATTTTTCTAATTTACGAATTCCGAATTTCCAAATGTACGAATTTACGAATTTATGAATTCCGAATTTTCGAATTCCGAATTCACAAATTTTCCAAATGTTCGAATTTATGAATTCTGAATTTTCCAAATAAGGCAAGAGGGCCTAAAGGCTTATACGGATATGGAAGATTCTCTGCCTCCCGAAAATGTATGAAGTGGAAGGAACATTGTGACTGATTACCAGAATCCTAGAAAACACTTACCGTATATACTCGAGTATAAGCCGAGATTTTCAGCCTCTTTTTTGAGGCTGAAAGTGCCCCCCTCGGCTTATACTCGAGTCATCGCTGTCTGCCCGCTCGATCAGCGTGTCGAGCAGACAGACAGCGGCCATTCTATAATTCAAAAGCCGCGCCTCCGGCTCCGCCTTCGCCTGTGATAGGCGGAACACTGAATTTCCCAGCAGCCTGTGTTCCGCCTATCACGGACATCGTATCATCCTCGTACTACGGACGAGGATGATACGATGTCCGTGATAGGCGGAACACAGGCTGCTGGGAAATTCAGTGTTCCGCCTATCACAGGCGAAGGCGGCGGCGCAGCTTTTGAATTTTACAATGGCCGCCGAGGCGCCGACGAAGAGGGCACGGGACGGAGGCAAGGCAAGGCACGGCACGGGACGGGACGGGACGGAGGCAAGGCACGGCGGCAAGGCACGGCACGGGACGGAGGCAAGGAGGCAAGGCACGGGACGGAGGCTCGGGACAAAGGCTCGGGACACAGGTAGGCTGGACACACACACACACACACACACACACACACACACACACACACGGATGGAGACACACACACACAGGGATGGATGGATGGATGGAGACACACACACACAGGGATGGATGGATGGATGGATGGAGACACACACACACAGGGATGGATGGATGGATGGACACACACACACACACACAGGGATGGATGGATGGATGGACACACACACACACAGGGATGGATGGACGGACACACAGGGATGGACGGACACACAGGGATGGACGGACACACAGGGATGGACGGACACACACACAGGGATGGACAGGCATGTCTCACCCTCGGCTTATACACGAGTCAATAAGTTTGCCAGTTTTTTTGGGGGTAAATTGGGGGCCTCGGCTTATATTCGGGTCGGCCTATACTCGAGTATATACGGTACTGGCCCCCTTTTTTTCTCTGTAGTAAATCAGACCCTGGTGTGTGTCCATCTAGAGCAATTTACACCAAACCCCTGAAATTCAGGAACTGTACCTCAAAATGCATATCCATTTTCAGCAGGCGGTCATACAGCGCTGGGTCCTGCACGGTGTGATAGCCGTGTCCGATCCTTTCTGCCTTCAGCATGTCAACGGCCTGACAGCAAAACAAACCAAAATGAATCAAAGTAAATCTCAGCAGCCTTGTCACCCCTCTGCCTGCTGCGTGTTCTACCCTCAATGTTTCTCATCTCCAGTCCTCAAGTAACCTCCAAACAGGTCGTGTTTTCAGGATTTCCCTTAGTGGTAATTACTAAGGCAGTGAAACTGATCAAGTCACCTGTGCAAAATAATGGAGAGCCTGAAAACATGACCTGTTGGGGGTACTTGAGGACTGGAGTTCCATCAGTCCATGTGCCCAAACAATCTATTGTCATAAAGACAGGTCCGCTATGGTGCCATCCCCAAATCTATACAAAATATGTATATTGTGAATAACTTAGAGTTTGGTGAATTTTTCAGGTTTTCTTTTGTTCTTTAAAAAAATCTGACTCCTTTTAGTGTCCCCATGAAATGCACATTAAGGAACACTGGGTGAAATGGATAGACCTGAAGCCTGGTCCTTCACACAGAGGTTGAGCCCACCACCTCCATGTTTGGCATTTCATTTAGGCAGAGTTGTTGCTGGTAATCTGGCAACCTGGGAACACCGATTCCTGAGACACACGAAGCAGCAAGACATGAATTCCTATAATCTCTCATACACATCTAGTAAAAAGGAATCATGTTTTTGTACTGGCATGAGTGGTACCTACACTATATTACCAAAAGTATTGGGACACCTGTCTTTACACACACATGAACTTTAATGGCATCCCAGTCTTAGTCTGTAGGGTTCAATATTGAGTTGGCCCGCCCTTTGCAGCTATAACAGCTTCAACTCTTCTGGGAAGGCCGTCCACAAGGTTTAGGAGTGTGTCTATGGGAATGTTTGACCATTCTTCCAGAAGCGCATTTGTGAGGTCAGGCACTGATGTTGGAGAAGGCCTGGCTCTCAGTCTGCACTCTAATTCATCCCAAACATGTTCTATCGGGTTGAGGTCAGGACTCTGTGCAGGCCAGTCAAGTTCCTCCACCCCAAACTCGCAGCTGGCTCATCCATGTTTTTACGGACCTTGCTTTGTGCACAGTCATGTGGGAACAGGAAGGGGCCATCCCACAAAGTTAGGAGCATGAAATTGTCCAAAATGTCTTGGTACGCCGACACCTCAAGAGTTCCCTTCACTGGAACTAAGGGGCCAAGCCCAACCCCTGAAAAACAACCACACACCATAATCCCCCCTCCACCAAATGGTTTGGACCAGTGCACAAAGCAAGGTCCATAAAGACATGGATGAGCGAGTTTGGGAAAAGGACTCGTGAGAAGGAAGGCCGGCTCAGACATGGATTCCTTCTTGATGCAGGCTGTGCTGGATATGAACCCATGAGTGAACAGAGTTATACACTGTGCAGAGAAAAAAAATTACAACACTAGGTTCACTGGCAACATCTGTAGTGTCTGGATCCAAAATGTAAAGTACTGAAGCCAGGCATCTAGCATTTAAAAAAAATACAGTTTACATTGCGCAAATGTGACTTGTTTAAAGGGGATTCTAGAAATGAGAGTGGGTCTCACCTCCCGAACGACGGATGGCGGTCCAGCCTCTCCAGCGTGCACTGTCCTATGGATCCCACACCTTACTGCCTCCTGGAAGATGGAAATCAAGACAAATATGTCAGCACACAATCAAATTGTTTGGGAGGTAGAGGGTGCTGCCAATCAAATTGTATGATAGATAGCAGAATATTGGGCCCAGAGACAACCAGTCAGGGTTTCAGATAGGTTCCCTTTAATGTAAAAGAAAATGTTAGAAACGTCCCTGTGGTGAGCCACCATTGTGGTCAGTTTATCGCTGAAAACATTTCCTTCATTGAGTACATGAGATGTTTCTGCACATACAGTATTCGTATCTCCCAACTTTTTGGGATGGGAACGAGGGACACCCATTAGCAAAAGTATGCAGACATAGGACACACCCCCTACCACGCCCCCTTAAAGGAGAATTATGCAAAAAAATTATTGATTAAATGCACTTTTTTTTTTTTAACCACTGCTATTCCTTTATATTGGCTTTTGAAATTTACAAATGCAGCAATTTAGAAATTGGATGAAATGTTTAGCACTGGGAAACACTTTGAAAGATAAAAAATGCATTTTATAAACAACTCTATAGATCAGATCAAAATGAGGGACAAATGTGGAGGACAGAGGGACATTGTTCCAAATCAGGGGTAGTCCCTTTAAACCAGGAACAGTTGGGAGCTATCAGTATGTGAAAAACGATTGATCAACTTGGGTACAACCAGCCTGTTGGGGATTCTGGAAGAAGGCACAAGTTTAATGTTCCTATCATACAAACCTCATAGGGGATCATGTTGGGAACCATGGAACAATGTATGAACTGAACGTTCCATTGTACAAACCTCATAAGGTATTATGTTGGGGATTCTGCAACAGTGGATGTTCCCATCATACACATCGCACAAGGAATTCATGTTGTTGACTGCAGAACAATATATGAGCTGAATGTTATACAACCCCCACAAGGGATCATGTTGGGGATAATGGAACATTTGGGAAAGCCGAATGCTCCTAACATACATACCTCATAAGCTTTCAGATGCCCAGGAAAAGTTTCACTCTTCAAACCTTCATCTCCTGCAAGGTCAATGGCCACCACAGTGTCATTGTGGTATTTCTTACAAAGCTCAACAACCTCAGGAGACCATTCTGTTAAAAAACACAAATAGCACTTTCGGTTAGTGGTAACACTACTGGGTGAGGTCAGGTCTCGGTCCTTATCAGTGGTGACCACCCCATGAATGTTCATGTCTTGATTATCTATAGTTCCCGGTCAGTGGTGACCCGCTATGGAGTGGAGTGGAGTCAGGTCCCTGTCAGTGGTGACCCACTCTGGGGATGGGTGGGGGTTAGGTCTTACCCATGCAGAAAACACAAATAGCACATTTCTGCTGAAGATCTTATGGTCCCGGTCAGTGGTGACCCACCCCTGGTGGGGTCAGGCTTCACTCATGTACAGGTTTATGTCCCAAACTGACTTACCTGGCATATGTCTCAGGCAGCACAAAATTGATTTTGCCTTGATGTTGAAATCCCTTTCACCTTCCTTCAGCCCCTCATTAACGAGTTCCACAACTTCCTCTGGGGTGAGGTCACCTCTGTCAAAATATTACAACAACCAGAGTTATTTCCATACAATAATAAGTTCTGCAACTATATTATGCTGTGGCTATTTGTCTCTTCATTATGTTACACCTAAAGAGGAACTCTGGGCAACATTTAAAGTGGTTGTAAACCCTTACAAACCACTTTGACCTACAGGTAAGCCTAGATTAACGCTTACCTGTAGGTCCAAGAAATATCAGCGGTGCACTGAGTGCGCCGCTGTTAACGGCGATATGCCGCGAGTGGCAGCTCCCGTGTGCATGCGCAGGAGTGATGTCATCGCGGCTTTGTCGAATGACAGTGGTGGAGCAGCGAGACCCACCGAGAAGATGGATGCTCCAGACTACAGGGGACAGCGGTGACATCGCTGGCTCCTGTGTCAGGTAAGTGACACATAATGGACTACTATGCGATGCGATGCGATGCATAGTAGTCCATTATGCTTTACCTTTGCAGGGAATCAAAGAGGAAGTAAACTCATCAGGGTTTACTTCCTCTTTAAAATGTCATGGCTATCCAGCACAAGTGGCATTTATTGGAAGTCCCACTCTCATCTTCTAATGGTCACAGCAGCTGTCAATCAATCAGCAAGGTGGGCACTGGCTGTGGTAGATTTGATGAAAGCACAGCTACCTGTAGTTCACACAGGAGAGTGACCACCATTGTGCAGAATTGGAAGCTTTTATTAAAGAAGCAGAAATTGGCAGGATCAAGAGACACTATACGTTTTATCACATCCATATAAGAAAACTTGAACAACTACATTTACAAGGCGAAAATAGAGCTATTAATGCATTGTAAGTATTTCGATTTAAACCTATCTAAAGGAAACAGCACTATGATTGGCTGCAAAGGGTGGATGGTTATGGGCTCATCTATTACCTGGGACACAATGCTGCTCCACCATGGACTCTTTTCAAGGGATCCTGAGATTGTCTTTATCTTTAACACTTGGCACTTCTTATAGGGTTGATAGATAGCTAGATAAATAGATAGATACAGTGGTGGAACTACCAATGTCGCAAAGGTTGCACTTGCGACCAGGCCCTGGCTTTTTGCCCCTGCGGGGGGCCACAAGATGGTAGGAAGAAGGCCCGCTGCAGAACTTGCTCGCAATTTCCTTGTGACTTCCTTACAACGTCTATGATTTAACATTGCAGTCTATCGCACTCAAATTGCACCAAAGTCGCAGAGAAGTAGTGCAGAAACCTTTTTTTTTGTCACCTCCCAGATATGTAACCACTGACTCCAATGATCTTTTTAGCTATCTGTAAGGGGGGCATTCCTTCTACTGACCACCAAGGCTTTCTATCTCCGAGCACTCCACTAATGTACCATAGGCTGTAGATATAACATCTATAGGCCGAGGTGCCCTGAGAACCAAAAGTTATTTCAAGGGTTCCTCCATATTAAAAATATTGATAAAGGCTCGGTTAGATGTTCCCGCTCCTTCCAATACTTACTTTTTTTGGTTCCACTGGATGGGATGGACGTTGCAGTTGGCAAACAGATGAGGGTTGTAGCGGACCTCCACATACACCACCCCTTGGTTAGCTTTTGTTTCTAGGAATTCATAGGCAATTCTCTTCACAGCTTCGCGGTCACCACTGGACGGGAAAACAAAGGAATCTGATTTGTAAAGTTTATACACAGAACATAAGTGTGACCCCCACAAGTACCCATCAATATAGAGTAAAAAGCTCCCATTTATGTTTTGTTGGTGAAAGACTTGAAGGACACAGTCTCTATAGACTCTGGACACAATGGAGTTTTCTCCATCTTCCCTGAATGAAATCCGGGAGGTCTTCCCAGCTTTGATGTCCTCCAGGAGGAATCTCATCATTCTGGTGTGACAACCCCGACTATAATTGCATGGATGTATGGGTTCATTTCTTGTGATTTGCTGGGTTCTGGAGAATAGTTTCCTATCCAGAATTACTTTGTAGAGTTACTTTTATGGAGGAAAAAAAAAAAAAAAGTTATACTGCAGGCTGAACTGTGGAAGGAGAGGGGAAAAACTTTCTGAATTAGTACAGTATGGTTGGGCAAAAAGTGTTTTTTTAACACTTATTGAAGGAAATTGAGTGTTGCCATTTAGCAGACCCCTCGATCAGGTAGGTTACTTAGCATTACAGAGGTCATTGGTCAACCAATGCATGCAGGGCCAACTTTAAGGCAGGGCAAAAAGGGGCAGCTGCCCCGGGCCAAATCAATGTTGTAGGGCCCCAAAGTAGCTGCCCCTTGAGCCTACACTGCCTGAAAATAGTTGACAAGTGGATTCAGTAGGGCCCAAGAAAATGTGTGCCCAGGGTCCACCAGTCAATATTAAAAAGACAGCCCCGAATGCATGCTATTGAATTATTCCTCTCTTGTTAAGCAGAACATGTCGGTATGAGAGTTTCTAGTATAGGATGTGGTATGGGTATGCGTCCAATTGGGAAGGGAATTATTCAGTTGTTTATTCCCTTTTCCTCTTGTATTTTTTTTCCCCATATAAACGAACATGGTGTTTTTCATCTTAATGCTTCTGGGATCCTGTTAGTACTTAATTTTTGCTACTTGTTGATTTCTAGTACTTGGTGGGCTGTGCCGTTGACTTTAGGGATACGTTTCTATCGTCCTATTACCCTCCTGATTAACCTCCGTGGCGGTATGATTCAGACTGGATTTAGGTGCTGAAAGCGGTACAATTATTTTGCATGGAAATTTGGCGTTTTATATTGTAGTCCTGTAATTCTTAGGAATAACTCTCTTAGATCTGTTCAAACCAGACATCCCGGGTATGATAAAGTTTATAATATAAAGAATAATAAAAATTATTCAATAATGTAATCAAATCCTAAAACACTGAAAAAGGGACACTTTTTGGTTGCTATGGACAATCTCCAAATTCCAGGCAGAAAAAACAGTATTTATAATATAAAAGTGCATGCAGGGCACTGCACAGACCACTAGGGACAAAGGGGGTGTGTATTTTTTAATACAGTACTGTAATCTGTAAGATTACAGTGCTGTGTGTGTTTTTACTTTTTTGAATTTGCCGCCGTTCTCCGCTCCCGTGCGGCGTAACGCCGCAGGGAACGGAGCTCGGCGGCATTCAGCACTGTGAATCGAGCGGAGGACAGCTCGATCACACACCTCGAAGGACATCGCTGGATCCAGGGGACAAGGTAAGTAACTCTCACTGTGTCCTCCCTGTATCCAGCGATGCGATCCCGAGTCTGGCTCGGGGTTACCGCTCCTGTTATTAAAATCCCAACCCGAGCCAGACTCGGGATTACCGCTAGGGAGGTTAATATAGCTTTTTGTTTCCCCTTTACACCACGTACACACGATTGGACATTCCGACAAAAAAAAACATGGATTTTTTGCCGATGGATGTTGGCTCAAACTTGTCTTGCATACACACGGTCACACAAATGTTGTCGGAATTTCCGATCACCAAGAACGCGGTGACGTACAACGCGCAAGACGAGCCGAGAAAAAGTTCAATAGCCAGTGTGGCTCTTCTGCTTGATTCCGAGCATGCGTGGACATTTGTGCGTCGGAATTTCCGACAACGTTTCTTGTCGGAAAATTGGAGAACCAGCTCTCAAATATTTGTTGTCAGAAATTCCAATAGAAAATGTCCGATGGAGCCTACACACAGTCGGAACTTCCGACAACACATTCACATCGAACATTTCCCGTTCGAAATTCCGATCGTCTGTACGCAACATTAGACTTAAAATTAGCTGCCATTTGCCAATGACACTTCGGATCCCTAGACTGCATATGTACTCGTTTTTGCCTTTTATATATTTATTTATTTATTTTTTTCTGTATTTTGTATTGGTGACATGGGACTGCCTGTTTTAGCCTTTTGCCGGGCTAATGGCACAAATTGGTAATTTGTCTATGGTCACCTTGTCTCTGTATGCTATTCACCTGTTTAAATAAAGATTATATAAAAAAAATTGAGACAAAATGTTTTCTTCGTGTGAAAAAGGGTGTAAACCATGGGCTTTTCTAGGGTTCAGCTCAACCAAGGGCACCCCTAAGTTGCAGGGTTTGTATTGGGCTGCTTTTATCCCAATGTTATCGTTTTGTCATCATTGTTCTTTTTCCTCTTTCCCTCTTTTAACCACTTCAGCTCTGGGAGATTTACCCCCCTTTATGGCCAGGCCATCTTTTGTGATACGGCATTGTGTTACTTTAACTGACAATTGCGCGGTCGTGCAACGCTGTACCCAAATACAATTGATGTCCTTTCCCCCCACAAATAGAGCTTTCTTTTGGTGGTAGTTATTCTCCTCTGCAGTTTTTATTTTTTGCTCTATAAAAAAAAAAAAAAAAAAAAAAAAACTATTTTGAAAAGAAAACAATATTTTTTCCTGCAAAAAAAATAAAAATAAAATCTAATTTCTTCATCAATTTAGGCCAATATGTATTCTGCTACATGGAGGAGAAAGGGTGGTGATATGGATTTGTGACAGGTTCAAAAAGGCACCAACATCCCTGAATATTTAATGGATACAGAGAAATTTTTTTTTTTGGGGGGGGGGGATTTTTTTTAGGTGCCAACACATTGAAAACAGAGAATTTATATATAAAAATATTTTATTAATACAAAAGATTAAAAAGTTTGTTATTATTAATGTGATCTTATCACATAGAGGGTGATGGTTATGTAGCAGTCCTGACATGTTTCGCCACCTTGGGCTTCCTCAAGGGATACATTTATAACACGAAGAACAACAATTTTGAAAAGAAAACAATTTTTTACTTTGTGCTAAAAAAGATATGCAATATTATTATTATTTTTTTTAAACCCCTACATTTCTTCATCAATTTAGGCCAAAATGTATTCTGCTACTGTCAGGGCTGGGCTCAGCCCTTCCTTCTCTGAGCTTGGCTGACATCTCTTCTGGCTCCAGATCCTGCTTACTGTTCTACTACGCTCATCTTTGGCTCCCTGGTGTTTTGGATTGGCTGACTATCCGTTCTGGTTCCTAAACTCTGGCTATGTTTTCACTACGTATTCACCGCTCCCAAAAGCGCTGCAAAGAAGCTGCTTGCAGGACTTTTTTTGACGCCCTGCCAGCGCAGCCTCAGTGTGACAGCACACGGGCTTTCCCATTGGGATTGCAGTTGCGGCTTCTTTCAGGCGTTTTAAATGCGCTTTTTTTTTAACGCTAAAGCGCCTTAAAAAAACGCCCCAGTGTGAAAGGGGTCTAAATTGGAGCAGTTTGGATCACAAGAACTTTAATATTATAGTTGTTGTTATAATAACTGCTGCCACAGGGGTGGCATCACATTATGTGTGAGTTGTATATTTTTTACATATGGTGAATTTATTATGGGTAGTTTTACACATATTTTTTTGAAGAGTGGCAAAACATTGATTGTTAATGAGAGGGGAATTAAAGAGGAGGGCCGTTTAAAAAAAAAAAAAATAATTAAAAGTCAGCAGCTGCAAACACTACAGCTGCTGACTTAATAAGCCGACTTACCTGTCCAGGGCGTCCACGATGTCGGCCGCCCGAGGCCGACCCGTCCCTCGGCTCTCGGGTCCCGGCGCCGCCATTCTTTCTAAGGGAAACAGGCAGTGGAGCCTTGCGGCTTCACTGCCCGTTTCCTACTGTGCATGCACGAGTCATGCAGCGCTTTTTGAATGGGACGCGCGGGACGAGGAGAGAAGAAAGAAGATCTCCGCGGAGGAGGAAGAGACAGATTAGGATTATGTGCCTAGCAACAGGCATTTCTGGTAAGTAAAAAAAATTATTTTTTTCATTTTTTTTTTTAGATTTTTTTTTGTAATTTTTTATGTATTTTTTTTTCCAGAGTGGCCCTCCACTTTAAGCACATTGATAGTTTTTTTGCCAACTAGCGCCCCCTACATGTTATTTAGTATCTGGCACTGCAAAGGCATTTAGTGCACACAGATGGGATTTAACGTGGTTGTAAACCCTTACAAACCACTTTGACCTACAGGTAAGCCTAGATTAAGGCTTACCTGTAGGTCCAAGAAATATCTCCTAAACCTATATGGTTTAGGAGATATTTGCCCGTAAACGGGCACCACTGTCTACGGCACATGTGCCGTAGACAGCGGCGCGCAGGCGCACTGAGCGCGGCATTTCCAAGAATGGAGCTGCCGCGCGTGTCGACTCCCGTGCGCATGCGCGGGAGTGACGTCATCGCCGGCTTCGCCGAATGACAGCGGCGGAGCTGCGAGACGCCACCAGCAAGATGGATGTGGCGGACTACAGGGGACAGCGGCGACTTTGCTGGCTCCTGTGTCAGGTAAGTGACACATAATGGGCTACTATGCGATGCATAGTAGTCCATTATGCTTTGCCTTTGCAGGGAATGAAAGAGGAAGTAAACCCATCATTACTTCCTCTTTAAGTCCTTTGTGAATTTTCAAGAAAATATTTAAAATGAAAAAGATTCTGTGTCCTGGAGTTCAGCTTTAAGATTATTCTCATATTACAGTATATCATTTTGTGAAATCTATAGGAGATTGTACAATCAGATTGCACAGTGTACAGCCAGCTTTAGATTTGAGTCTCCTGCCTCTTTTCACTATGACAAGGAATACCAGAAAAGATGGAAAATGGAGGTAACAAGCAAACACTGATTGTCAGTTCAGATATGAGAGATCTCTACAACCCACAGAGATCAGGAAGTGTACAGGGAAAACTTACACCACGGCCGGCATGTAGATGTGAAACTTGGATAAGAACTCTGTGAGGCTCCCGGGGGAAGAACACGTCACGCTTCTCTGAAAGCTTTCCAGGTTCTCGAAGTGCACTGAGTGCATCTGTTTCTTTCTGATAATAAAAACAGGAAATTGTCAAATTTACCATAACGTCCCATCGCTGCACCCACTGCTCCTAACGGTCACAACCTGATGTATCGAGATAAGGTGACTGCACCCAACTGACACAGCCTGATTTACTAAGCTGAGTAACTGCAACTGACAGCCAGATGTACAAAGCAGAGCATCTTCATCGAACTGACAGCCTGATGTACTAAGCCAAGTAATTTTATCTAACAGCCTGATGTACTAAGCCGAGTAACGTCAGCCAACATCCTGATGGAGAAGGGATCTCACCGCTCCGGGAGCACACATGCAGGCTGTAAACTGTCTCTTCGGCTGGGAAGCCACAGGCGCTGGCTATTACCACTAGCAACAGACGAAAAAACGAGCTCTGGACTGCAGCACTCTTCAGAAGACCACTTTCTTTTATTGGAAAATCACATCACAGCTCAACACGCGCAACGCAAGTTGCTATGAATAAGCACTACAACTAGTGCGAAAAGTCAGCAATTTTTCCTTGTTCGCTGTGTTTGTTGAGCTGTGATGTGATTTTCCAATAAAAGAAAGTGGTCTTCTGAAGAGTGCGGCAGTCCAGAGCTTGTTTTTCATCTAACAACCTGATGTACTAAGGCGAGTAACTTCATCTAACAGCCTGATGTACTAAGCCGAGTACCTTCATCTAACTAACAGGGTGATGGACTAAGCCGAGTACCTTCATCTAACAGGGTGATGGACTAAGCCGAGTAACTTCATCTAACAGGGTGATGGACTAAGCCGAGTAACTTCATCTAACTAACAGCCTGATGTACTAAGCCGAGTACCTTCATCTAACAGGGTGATGGACTAAGCCGAGTAACTTCATCTAACAGCCTGATGTACTAAGCCGAGTACCTTCATCTAACAGGGTGATGTACTGAGCCGAGTACCTTCATCTAACAGGGTGATGGACTAAGCCGAGTAACTTCATCTAACTAACAGCCTGATGTACTAAGCCGAGTACCTTCATCTAACTAACAGGGTGATGGACTAAGCCGAGTACCTTCATCTAACAGGGTGATGGACTAAGCCGAGTACCTTCATCTAACAGGGTGATGGACTAAGCCGAGTAACTTCATCTAACAGGGTGATGGACTAAGCCGAGTAACTTCATCTAACAGGGTGATGGACTAAGCCGAGTAACTTCATCTAACTAACAGCCTGATGTACTAAGCCGAGTACCTTCATCTAACAGGGTGATGGACTAAGCCGAGTAACTTCATCTAACTAACAGCCTGATGTACTATGCCGAGTACCTTCATCTAACAGGGTGATGGACTAAGCCGAGTACCTTCATCTAACAGGGTGATGGACTAAGCCGAGTAACTTCATCTAACTAACAGCCTGATGTACTAAGCCGAGTACCTTCATCGAACAGGGTGATGGACTAAGCCGAGTAACTTTAGCTAACTGACAGCCTGATGTACTAAGATATGTAACTGTATCTAACTGACACTGAATGATGTACTAAGCCGGCTAACATTGATCATGGACGGGGTGGGGGTCCCGAGGGCCATGGAAACAAGGGAGACCGGATGATCCACAAGATATCGCCGTCTGTTGCATTTCCTTGAAAATCAACCAGCATGCTGGCCAATTATTGTAAGACCTCCATGGCTCCCCCCTGACGTTCCCCCCCCCCACAATAGCAGCTGATAAACCACAACATGCCGGCTAATGTCTAATCCGCCACCACCTACCGATGACAGGCTTCACCCTCCTGTCTATCACTAGTTCTAGGTTAGCTAACCCAGGCAATGCCACTGATAGAGTTATATTAGAAATGATATGTCTGTACCAAATGGGAAGGACAACCTACCTATCCAGCTGCTTTATTAGTATATCTACTGATATTCAAAATACTTTTAGAAGATTTTTTTTTAAACCACACTGATATCCATTTACTATATAATGAATAATCATGTGCCAAATATAACACGTAAAATGGAGCCATAAATAAATAAAAATCCACATTGTGCGAAATCCGCAAAAAAGTAACTGAGGTGCAATGTGAAAAAAATCCATCCGTGTGAGCCAAATGATAAACCGCGCTAATTGTGTGCGATTAATAATAATAAAGATTATAAAAGTGCAAACCAATGTCATTAATTTATTAGGCGTCCAGTTAATTTATTTATGGCTTTATTTTGCACATGTTCTGTTTATTTTATTTATTTTTTTGATAAGTTATACACTCACCGGCCACATTATTAGGTACACCTGTTCAATTAGAAGAAAAAAAAGCCCTAACGCAGGCCATACATGGTCAAATTTCGAACAAATCTTTTCAAAACCAGAACGTTTTTTTATGTGATCTGATTACGCCACCATTGATTTTTGAAATTCGGCCGACCAAGCCAACAATTTCACCCCATGTGGATACAGAAAATAATTTTCGTGGCCGGGAAACTTCTTTTCTCTCCGTAAATTTTCTTTTCTTATTACATTTCCCGCACGATTCTCCCATCATTGATTATAAAATCATTTGTTTCTCAAAAAATTTCCAACATGTTCGATTGCTCAAATTTGATTTCTGCACAAAAAAAGAAAAAAGAAAAAAAAAAATCGGCCGTTGCTGCACCCCCACTAATTGGTATGAAAGTTCTTAGATACGATTTGCGAAAGAAAATTCTTTCGAAATACGAACAGTGTATGGCCGGCATTATTACATTTATTGCACAAGTTCTTCCTTCATTGGTTAGAAAATAGTTTGTTTTTCAAAAAAATTCCAACATGTCCGATTCCTCAAATTTGATGTATGTACAAAAAAAAAAAAAAAAAAAATCGTCCGTTGCTGCAACCCCACTAATTGGTACGAAAATTCTTCGAATTTCGAAAGAGAATTTTCTTTCGCAAATCGTATCTAACAGTGTATTGCCGACATTATTACATTTCTCGCACGATTCTCCCTTCATCGATTCGAAAATCGTTCGTTTTTAAAAAAAATTCCAACGTGTCCAATTCCTCAAATTTGAACCAAAGATTAGAGAACCCCTAGTGGTGGACTATTAAGGGCACGTCCACCAAGTATAAAATGTATAGAATGTAAAAAAAGTTTAATATAAATGTCATACAAATATAACAAGGAATGCATAGACAACATGATCAATAGTACATATACAGTACAACAATCTCTGATGCTTAAGCACCCTACGCGTTTCGGAGAGCCTACGTCTCCTTCAGGGGTACGTATAAAATCACAGGACAATTCTACTCAAAAAGTAAAATAGCATATATTAGAATAATGAAAAGCATGAATGTATGCATTGCATATATCATATGCATTCTTTGTGTGTTAGAAAAGAATATTGAATAAGCATTCCATGGTGCTTGTAATTAAAAGCAATCAGACAAGACAGGTGTAATAACCATCGGCTACACCTGTCCTGTCCGATTGCTTTTAATTACAATTGGGGGAGGGTTTACAACCACTTTAAAACAGCTAATTTGCATGTTTGTTGTCAAAAAGTTCGACTGTGTGCATGGGCCTTAACTCAAACACTTGTTACATCCAAGGTATGCAGAATACCATCTCTGAATGCACAATACATCCAACCTTCAAGCAGATGGGCTACAGCAGCAGAAGGCCACACCGAGTGCCACTCCTGTCATTTAACAGGAAACTGAGGCTACAATTTGCACAGGCTCACCAAAATTGGACAATAGAAGATTGGAAAAACGTTGCCTGGTCTGAGGAGTCCGGATTTCAGCTGCGACATTCAGATGGTCAGGTCAGAATTTGGCGTAAACAACATGAAAGCATGGATCCATCCTGCCTTGTATCACCGGGTCAGGCTGGCGGTGGGGGTGTAATGGTGTGGGGGGGATATAGAGGAAAATACAGACAGGAATTAAACTCCCCCAGCACAGGGGGCACTTACCTGGCAAAGTACAAAATCGTTTCAGGTCTTATGCAGGCATCCAGGTGGATATGAAGCTCCACCTGTAAAAGAAATAGAAAGGATGGAATGGTTAATATTTTCAAAATGTAAAAAAAAAAAAAGTCTACCGATTAGGGGCTGGCTGTAGCCTCTTTGTCTCTGCGAGGTGGGTGCCTCCTCCTTTTCCTTGATTCGGAAGGGCAATGATGAATTTTGTTATGTTGATAAAAGATCAGTCGTATCAAAAATGATTTTCCATTTTGAATAGGGGAATTGTAATTACCCATATCAGATTTTTGTCTTCCATCTGTGTCCCATTCATAAGATTTTTCTTTGGTTCCTGTCCCATAGACACGACAGGAAATTAGATAATCCCCTCTAAAAGTCCCGTACACACGATCGGATATTCCGACAACAATTGTCCGATGGATGTGTTTTATTGGACAATCCGACCTTCTGTATGCTCCATCGGACAATCGTTGTCCGAATTTACAAGTGCCGCCTACCAGTGCACACCAGTGCCACCTGTCAGTGCCACAATCAGTGCCTGGACAACGCTGCTGCACATCAGTGCCATCAGTGCCCATCAGTGTCACCTACCAGTGCCCATCCGTGCCACCCATCAGTGTCATCTTATCAGTGCCCATCAGTAACGACTTATCTGTCCCCATCAGTGCAGCCTATCAGTGCCCACCAGTGCCGCCTCACCAGCGCATATCAATGAAGCAGAAAAATGACCTGTTTGCAAAATGTTATAACAAACTATTAAACATGATTTTTTTTGTTTAACAAAAAATAAAAGCCCCAGCTGTGATCAAATACCACCAAAAGAAAGCGGTTTTTGGGGGAAAAAAAAGTATAAAAATGTAATTTGGGTACAGTGTTGTATGACCGTGCAATTGTCATTCAAAGTGCATCAGCGCTGAAAGCTGAAAATTGGTCTGGGCAGGAGGGGGGTTTAAGTGCCCGGTTAGCAAGTGGTTAAGGTGATAATTTAACTCACTTGGTGCCTTATCTGCATTCAATTAGCCTCAGAACCCGTTAAATTCATATGTGTTCAGATTAAAAGGGGATGAGGTGGCAACCCTAGGCATATCTCAGGTGTGGGGTGAGGAGCGTCTCAGGTGTGGGGTGAGGAGTGTCTCAGGTGTGGGGTGAGGAGTGTCTCAGGGTGCAGGCTCCTCAGCAGAATGTATCAGTTTACAAGGATGAGACAAACCATTTACCACTGACAGCTTTGCTTACAATAATCAGATTTTTTTTATTTATGTAAAACCTTTATCCTAAAAAAGGAAAAAAAACCTGTGTGCTGCATCTGCTTAAAAAGTATTGGCTGAAGTCAGACATCGATTTGTTAGTGTATTTAAATCTGCTAGTACATTTAACACCACACCCCCCCCAGACTGACAATGCTGCTGTCCAAATGCTCTCCCTCTGTTTTACTTCATCCAGAGTGGAGGCACTCTAATACAGGAGTTGTGTTACTGGCCAGGTCACCAGGTGAAAACAGAGGGGAAAAAAGGCCTAAAAAAGAAAAAAAATGAATGCAGCCACCACATCTAATGATTGGTAAGCTGCAATATACAGTGCCTTGAAAAAGTATTCATACCCCTTGAAATGTTCCACATTTTGTTATGTTACAACCAAAAACGTAAATGTATTTTATTGGGAAGTGGAAGGAAATGATAAAATGATTTTCAACATTTGTTACAAATATGTGAAAAGTGTGGGGGGTACATTTGTATGGCGCCCCCCGGAATCAATACTTTGTAGAACCTCCTTTCACTGCAATTACAGCTGCAAGTCTTTTTGGGGATGTCTCTACCAGATTTGCACATCTAGAGAGGGACATTTTTGCCCATTCTTCTTTGCAAAATATCTCAAGCTCTGTCAGATTGGATGGAGAGCGTCTGTGAACAGCAATTTTCAAGTCTTGCCACAGATTCTCAATTGGATTTAGGTCTGGACTGTGACTGGGCCATTCTAACACATGAATATGCTTTGATCTAAACCATTCCATTGTAGGATCTGGCTGTATGTTAAGAGTCGGTTCACACTGAGGCAGCACGATTTGCCGACTTTAGCGGCGACTTGCAAAATGACTTCTGTATAGAAGTCAATGCAAGTCGTCCCAAAAGTCGTACAGGAACCTTTTTCTAAGTCGGAGCGACTCAAGTTCCATTGCACAGAACGGGGCGCGACTTGTCAGGCAGCTAAGTCGCCTGACGAGTTGCCCCTGGGTGAACCGACTCTTAGGGTCGTTGTCCTGCTGGAAGGTGAACCTCCGCCCCCCAGTCTCGCGTCTTTTGCAGACTCTTATGCCACGTACACACGGTCGGACTTTCCGACGGAAAAATGTGCGATCCGACCGTATTGTCAGAAAATCCGGTCGTGTGTGGGCTCCATCAGACTTTTTTCGTGGGAATTTCCGACACAAACTTTGAGAGCTGGATCTCAAATTTTCCTGACAACAAAATCCGATCGTTTAAATTCCGATCCTGTGTAGACAGTTCCGACGGACAAAGTGCCGCACAGGCTCAGAATAAATTACGAGATGAAAGCTATTGGCTACTGCCCGCTTTATAGTCCCGTCGTACGTCACCGCCTTCTGAACGATCGGATTTTCCGACAACTTTGTGCGACCCTGTGTATGCAAGACGGATTTTCTTTGAAATGGATATTTTATAGATAGGCAACTCCTATCCTCATATTGATTAGTGGTTCCAAATTAATAATAACTACTGCAGTAGGGAACAGACACAAAACATACGCTCAGCATCTTTCCAAATAACCGTTCTCCTTTATTATGACGCATTTTAGGGTTTTTATACACATGATTACGTAGGTATCACATTAATATTACAATTGTACGTTTATGGTAACAACATAGGCAGGCTAATTCTAATCAGGACTTGAAAGAATGCAAAACATGTACTAAAAACATTGTTAGTGCCGTGTGCACAGTGAGGGCAGTGTGCAATACATATAAAATAGAATACAATTATATACAGAACCTACAAATTTCCATTACATCTTCTAAGATTGTTCTGTATTTGGCTCCATCCATCTTCCCATCAACTCTCAAATAGCGAGTCCTCCCTAAATTTTCTCTAAAACCCCACAAATTTTAGGTTAGGTGATCACTAAACATTGTTTGGTGGAGAATCGGTCACATGGTCCTGGAAGATTCTCGGTCAGCAGATTGATAGCGGAATGTGGAAATCGCTGCTTTATAAACATGGCGATATGCCTGCACCTTACCTTTGGCTTGTTAAAGACGCTGAAGGTATTCTCCATTCTTCCGGCTCCGGTGAAGATTCTGAGGCTTCTCTGGGGTGAAGGCGGCTGTTGGACGTTGCCCGATGGGAGTGGTGATCTTTTCTTGTAGAAAAAAAAAGAGATGTGTAATTATTGGAATACAGAGAAATTCTTTGTTTACTGATAATGCTGGCTGCAATCAGTGACGGATTAACCACTTCAGCCCCGGAAGGATTTATCCTCCTTCTTGACTTGCAAAACAGCACTGCGTTGCTTTAACTGGTCATTGCGCGGTCATGCAACGTTGTAGCCAAACATAATTCACGTCCTTTTTCCCCCCACAAATAGAGCTTTCTTTTGGTGGTATTTGATAACCACTGCGGTGTTTATTTTTTGCGCTATAAACAAAAAAAAAAAAAAAGAAGAAGGACGGACCTAGAAATAGAACATGTTTCAAATCTATCCGATGGACTAAAAACAAAATAAATAAATAAAAATCTGGAAAACCGGTCGTCTATGTGCTAGTCCGATGGACCAAATACAACGCAATGGCAGCTATTGGCTACTGAACTTCCTTTTTTAGTCCCGTTTACGTCATCACGTTCAAAATGAACAGACTTTCGAACGGACTTAGTCCGGTCGTGTGTGGCAAAGTTCGCTCGTTCAGAAAGTGCGTCAGACCTCCCCCGAAAGTCCGCTGGGAAGACCGTCGGACCTGGTCCTTCGAAAAGTCCGGTCGGGTGTACGCGGCATTACTCATCACACCACAAACATTCAGGTTACCTTCAGGATGCATTCATTTTACTGCAACCTCCAGGTCCTGCTTCTGTGAATGGAAACTGCGCAGTCACTGCAGTGTTTCCCAGCCGGGGTCTCTCCGACGAATACGCGCTCTGCTCTGCTGACGTCAGTTCCTGCTGCTGGCGTTAGTTCCGGTATCGGCGTCATTTGCGTTCAACGCTGGCTCCGACAGCTCAGGCTACATCCGCTACATTGCAGTAATCCTGGCTGAAGATCGTGGGGGGGGGGGGGGGGGTTTGCGGTTGTGTGAATCGAGATTGCGATTCTATATACGATTAATCGCGCAGCTCTACCAAATCTCCAACTCTATTTGCAGAAATACAGCCCAGAACTTGCATGGAACCTCCACCATGCTTCACAGTTGCCTGCAGACAATCATTATTGCACCGCTCTCCAGCCCTTTGCCAACAACCTGCCTCCTGCTAGTCAAATATGTCACATATTGACTTATCACCAGCCCAGGGCACCTGCTGCCATTTTTTCTGCACCCCATGTTCTCACGCATAGTTGAGTTACTTGGCCTTGTTTCCATGTCAGAGGTATGGCTTCCACGATGACCACTTCTGGCCAGACTTCAGTAGATTGGGATTACCTGGGTCCCACTGTTTTTTTGCCAGTTCTGTGGCGACACTGCTAGACATGGAAGGGAAGCAAGCACGATGTGTCTTTCATCTGCTGCATTAAGGCCCCATTCACATCTGAGCGTTTCGTAGCTTGAAGCTACAAAACGCTGGGGGGGAAAAAAATAAAAAATAAAATCAATTATTCTTTATGGAGATGGTTCACATCTCCACTCCAAAACATTGGAAGCTACAAAACGCCTGAAGCTCAAACAAGTTATGGAACCTTTTTTTTTTTTCAAAAGCAGATTTGGGCGTTTTTCCTTCTTTTTAAATTGGTGACCTTTTGCCCTGCAAAAAAAATAAAAAATAAAAATAAATCGCAGCACAACGCCGTAAAAAAAAAAAAAAAAAAAAAACCCTGCAAAAAACGTCAAAAAATTGCGTGATTTTCTGCCTGAAAACGCTACACTCAGGTGTGAATGGGGCCCAAGTGTCCCTGGCCGATCCCTGTGTCTATGGTCCTCATAGTTGCCAGTTTCTTTGTGCTTCTTCAATAGAGCTTGAACAGCACATCTTGAAACCTCAGCCTGCATTGAAATCTTTGCAGGGGGAGAGACCTTGCTGATGCAGTATAACTGAAAATGGGGGAGGGAAAATACTGCGCTAAACCTAAAATAAAAACCGGATGTGTATACAAAAAGCAGCCAACACTCAAAGTTCAAAGTAAGGTGCAAAGAATGTGTAGTGCTAAATATTGTGACCTGATAAAGGAAACATCTATACATGTAATAATGTAAAATATCAAAAACTACGGCGGGTACCAAAGTTTTAATGCTTGTGAAAACATACATGTGAAAAATATCAACACACAATAATAAAATCAAATAAATCCGTGAAAGCGATTCCGAATGTACTGAGTACAACACAATGGGGCGTTGGATCACAGTCCAAAGAAGCCAAGTCCATAAGAAGTGGAGAGAGATGTTATTCCCCCCCCCCCCCCATTCCTAAATGGGCTGGGGTGTGTTCTCCCGATAAACCGGATGGTATGCCTATGGATGCTTGTGCAGGTTCACATAGAAAAGGTGAGGTACCCTTACCGGAAATGGTGGACCCAAACAGGGCCGGAACAAGGGGTGGGCAGGCTGCCCCTGGCGCAATGGTTTATTGCAGAGGTAGGGGGCACCCTGAAAAGGGGGCGCAGTTTGGCATCTTTGCCCTGGGCGCTGGATGACCTTGTCCCGGCACTGGACCCAAATACCATATGACAGCGAGTCAAACAAGCTCGAAAATCCTCCATTCTGGGAGAGGTCATGCTGGACGCAATGAAGGATGTACAGCTCCAAAATTGGATAAAAGACAGGCAATAGGCACCCCGCGGCCAGGTGGGTCCAGGACAATCCAGGAAGTAGAGGTGGGTAAGTGATCAAAAGAACCCAAAAACGAAAGGAAAAAATAAAAGAGGGCTCCATGTGGTGCAGGTCAACCAGGGATGGCTTATTCAAATATTAAAAATCTTCCAATGATATGCAAGATAGAGTATAAAACTGATCAAAAAAAAAGATAAACATCTAAAAGCAGTGTGGAAGACATAAAAATGCTAACCCGACACGTTTCAACAACAAAAGGTCTTCAACTGATGATGCCCCAGTTGAAGACCCTTTGTTGTCTAAATGCATTGGGTTAGCATGTCTAGGTCTTTCACATTGCTTTTTATTGATTTTTGTGATCCCTGATCAAGAGCATGAAATTATCCAAAATGTCTTGGTATGCTGACGCCTTAACAGTTCCCTTTACTGGAACTAAGGGGACAAGCCCAACCCCTGAAAAAACAACCCCCCCACACCATAATCCCACCTCCACCAAATGATCTGGACCAGTGCACAAAGCATAGTCCATAAAGACATGGATGAGCAAGTCCTGACCTCAACCCCTTTTGGGATGAATTAGAGCAGAGACTACAAGCCAGGCCTTCTCGTCCAACATCAGTGCCTGACCTCACAAAGGCTCTTTCTTGAAGAATGGTCAAATATTCCCATAGACAGGGGCAGACTGACAACTAATGGGGCCCCCCGGGCAATAGGAGATTATGGGGCCCCCAGGCAATAGATTATGACCACACAGTATACACACACAAGCACCGTATACACATACTGAAAAGGTACTGGAGAGATGGGGCAGCTATAATCTTGGGATCTTTAAAAAAATAAAAAGATTTTTTACATACTGTCCTTGGTTTTATTGAGGCTGGCAACCCTGATGGGGCCCCTTGGTGGCATGGGGCCTTCAGGCAGTGCCCAAATGGTCAGTCCGCCCCTGCCCATAGACACACTCCTAAACCTTGTGGACGGCCTTCCTAGAAGAGTTGAAGCTGCTATAGCTGCAAAGGTTGGGCCAACTCAATATTGAACCCTACGGAGTGATGATTCTGACATCTAGTAGTTATTACTAGAACTACAGTACCACATTCACACGTATAACGATACTGACATCTGGTGGCTATTGCTATACACCAATCAGCCATAACATTATAACCACTGACAGATAATATGAATGACATTGATTATCTCAATACAATGGTGCCTAAATGTGGGTGGGATATACCAAAAGTGGTCCAAGGAAGGCAAACCAGCGACCTGGAGACAGGGTAATTGGTGGCCATGGCTTACTGATGCACATGGGGAGCCAAGGCTGACCTATGTAGTTTACTGACCCCTACACTATACTTCCTACTCTGTTAGTTCCTGCTGACTTCTGAATTAAATTATACCTGACTCCTGAACTCTGCATTACATACTATGGACCTCTGTATTACTTACTCCTAACCCCTGCACTACATCCTACTGACCCTGCACGTCTGCTACTCACTCCGGAGCCCTGCATTCCACATAACATCTTACTGACCCCTGCAATCTGCATTCTGTCTGAGTTCTGCATTATATCCCACTGACCCCTCCAATCTGCATTACTTCTGAGTTCTGCATTATATCCTACTGACCCTTGCAATCTGTCTGCATTCTGCAATATATCCTACTGACCACTGCGTTATGTCCTACTGACCTCCAAGTTACTTTTCAACCGCCTGACCCCTGTGCTGTGCACTACTTACCACAGACTTTTGCACGACTTACTCCTGACCTCTGTACTATTTTCCTGACCCCTGCGCTACTTCTGAACTCCAAGTTAATAACTCCTGAGCCCTTGCACAGTGCATTATGTGTTTCTCCTCACCCCTGCACTTTGCATTTACTCCTGACCTCTGCACTGTGCGTTATACTGTCATATCTCTTCGTTGAACTAAATGGACTAACTATCCTGATGAACTGCCATGTGGACCACCCCCTTTTCCTCCTCAAAACTTACTTTTGCCACTTCCCCGGGACATTCTGTTCACCTGCCTGGAGACTTGTGGAGTGCCAGGTACTTCTGGTTATTGAGATGCACGAGAGGGGAGGGAAGACAAATTTGTAGTAGAAAGCTGAAGGTAAAGGTGATGGACTGGCCAATCATGTCTCCAGACCTAAACCTTACTGAGCATCTGTGAGACACCCTCATACGGAAGATGGAGGAGCGCAAGGTCTCTAATGCCCTGTACACACGGTCGGACATTCCGACAACAAAATCAGTCTGATTTTTTCTGACGGATTTTGGCCCGAACTTGTCTTGCATATACACGGTCGCACAATGTTGTCGGAAAATCTGATCGTTCTGAACGCAGTGACATAGAACACGTACGACAGGACTATAAAGAGGGCAGTAGCCAATAGCTTTGGTCTCGTAATTTATTCTGAGCATGCGTGGCACTTTGTCCGTCGGAATTTAAACAATCAGATTTTGTTGTCGGAAAATTTTAGATCCAGCTCAAACTGTGTGTTGGAAATTCCGACGGAAAAAGTCTGAGGAGCCCACACACGATCGGATTTTCCAACACCACAATCCGATCGCACATTTTCCGTCAGAAAGTCCAACAGTGCGTACAGGGCATAACATCCACCAGCTCCGTAATGTCATCATGGAGGAGGGAAGAGGACTCCAGTGGTAACCTGTGAAGCTCTGGTGACCTCCATGCCCAAGAGGGGTAAAGGGGATGTAAGACTGCTTTCACGCTGCCGTGCCCATAGAATCGGCGGCAAAACGCCGCTATTTTTAGCAGCGTTTTACTGTCGAATTTGCAGCACATTTTTGCCACCATCGGGGCACTTTTAACCCCGCCAGCGGCCGAGAAAGGGTTAAAACTGCGCACAATAGCTGCGTTTTGCCGACGGTATTGCAGTGCTGCCCCACTGATTTCAATGGGGAGCAGCGGAGGAGTAGTGGTAAACACACCGCTCCAAAGAAGCTGCTGGCAGGACTTTTCCCCGACATCCTGCCAGCGCACCGCTCCGGTGTGAATCACACAGGAGTCAATGGTGCAGCAGTTTGAGGGCGGATTGCAGGCGCTTTTTCGAACGCTATAGAGCCTGCAAAACGCCCTGGTGTGAAAGGGGTCTAAAGGTAAATATTTTTTCACCTTAATGCATTCTATGCATTAAGGTAAAAAAAGATCTGACAGTGCCGGCGCCCCCAGCCCCCCCGTTTTACTTACCTGACCCCTCAAAAGTCCCGTGCTCGCCCCCAACGTCCTCTTCACCACTCAGCCTGGCCGCCGATTGGCTAGAGTGGATGGATTAAAAGCAGCGCAGCCATTGGCTCGCACTGCTGTCAATCACATCCAATGATGCTGAGCGCCAGGGGCGAGGCCGCGATACAGCGAGCGGCTATAGCCGCCGGCTGTATCACAGGTGCGCGCCCGCAAGTGCTTCTCACCATGCGAGGGAGCTCGCATGAAAGTCAGAAGTACTTGCGGGAGGAAGCCGAGACAGCCACCGAGGGACCCCAGAAGACTAGGTTCGGGGCCACTCTGTGCAAAACGAGCTTCACAGTGAAGGCAAGTATAACATTTGTTATTCAAAAAAAAAAAAAACAACTTTACAACCCTTTTAAAGGCAGTGCTGGAAAATAATGGTGGCCACACAAAATATTGACACTTTGGGCCCAATTTGGACATTTTCACTTAGGGGTGTACTCACTTTTGTTGCCAGCGGTTTAGACATTAATGGCTGTGTGTTGAGTTATTTTGAGGGGACAGCAAATGTACACCGTTATACAAGCTGTACACTCACTACTTTACATTGTAGACAAGTGTCATTTCTTCAGTGTTGTCACATGAAAAGATAGAAGAAAATATTTACAGAAATTTGAGGGGTGTACTCACTTTTGTGAGATACTTTGCTGCTCCAAATGGACTTCCATTCAACCCGTCCACACAGGAGGTGGCAGGAAGGAGAGTCACACCTCTCATTCAGAATCGCGGCTTGTAAATAAATCGTTTTTTTTTAATGAAACAGTAAGGCCCCTTTCACACTTGTGCAACCTTTAAGTCGCCTGATTTGTGCCGTGACTTGAACCAATGCCTGTGTAATCTTTAAGGTCTATGGACCTCGAGCTGCATCAAAGTAGTGCAGGGACTACTTTGAAGTTGCACAGATATGAATGGCACCCATAGGAGATCATGAGGTTGCGACTTGTCATGCGACTTTTGCAGTCCCAAGTCGCATGACAAGTGAGAAAGAAGTCTTTGGATTGGCTTGGTAGGCATGGTAAAAATGTGCTGATGTGGCTGGAAGTAGGAAATGCTAAATACAGAGAGGCGATCAGAGAAGAACCCAAGTTACCCGCACAAATGTTTAATTCGTATACAAAATTCAAACTGTAAACTGCAATAACCATTTTTTATTTTTTTTTTTCAAGTTTTTTTTTTCAGTGAAAAAAAAATCTGTACCTTCATTTACATACAGAAGGAAAACAATGTTGCTCGCCACCCTACTTGGGGTGCAACCGGGATAAACAAGGCACATGTACATTGAAACAAGTCTTCTATAAAAAAAAAAGTGACCATTCTCAGAATTAGTATAAAATCTTTGTCACCCAGTATTGATCAGGGATATGCATATAGTGGACCTCCAGCTGTTTGCAGAACTACAAGTCCCATGAGGCATAGCAAGACTGACAGCCACAAGCATGACACCCAGAGGCAGAGGCATGATGGGACTTAGTTTTGCAACAGCTGGAGGTCCGCTGATTGCATATCCCTGGTGTACACCATGGGTGCTCAGCCTGTGGCCCTCCAGCTGTGTGCAAAAACTACAAGTCCCATCATGCCACTGCCCTTGGGAGTCACGTTTGTAACTATCAGCCTTGCAATGCCTCATGGGACTTGTAGTTTTGCAACAGCTGGAGGGCCGCCAGTTTGAGCACCCACAGTGTACACAGTGGGGGGCGATTTACTAAACCTGATACACATTGGTTACTGGGCACAGCTGCAACAGATCCTATCAGCTTCTAGGTTTAAGCCCCCGTTCACACTGGTGCAGTGACCGTTCCAAATCGCCCCCACATTGTCAGCGATGGAACCGTTTCAAATTGGTGCGAGTTTGAAAATAAAAGGTTCTTGCATTAGTTTTTTTTTTTTTTGCGATTTTAGGTGCGACTTGTCAGGAAAATCGCACCGGATATCGCACTGACCTGTGGCTTTAAAATCGTGCGATTTCAAGTGAAGTTACGTGCTTTCAAGGTCGCATTCAGTGTGAAGGGGGGGGCTTATTGTCAAAGCTCAATTGAGCAAGCTGAAGTTAGAAGATGATTGGTTACTCTGCAAAGCTGCACCAGATTCTGGGGGAGATTCGCTACAACTGGAACATGTAAAATCTGGTGCAGCTCTTCCAGGTTTTTTTTCTTTTGTGAAAGCATAAATGTTAGAAGCTGATTGGCTACCATGTACATCTACATTAGATACTGAGTGCTCCAGGTTTAGTAAACCCCCCCCAGTGTATGCCGTCCTTTCTGACCCCTGAACGTGAAAAGAGGCAGCAAATCCAGGGTTCATCCAATCAGCAACAGCCTAGGAGACACACCCCCTTACCCGTAAAATATCACACTCCTGGGTACAGAAGTGCAAAAATAGAAAGAACTTAAAAATAAAAAGAATAAAAATAAAAAGAATTAAAATAACACAAGAAGTCCCCTCCTTCCCAATATGTGGTTTTACAACCTACCCTAAAACCCAAATTCTCGGAAGCGGGAAAACAATATAAATATATTAATTATAACGCAACTCCCAACCCGGGAGTACATTAGGTATAACCAAAGTGCATTGTGGTGGGGGGGGGGTGGGGGGGGCAAACGGGACCGGATACAGAATTTGGTGTACGGCTTCATCCCGCAGCACCACAAACCCTTCACATTAGGTGACATTTCTTCTTCTTGGTGAAGGACTTCTCCATGCGATCGATTTCCTCGATGATTTTCAAGAAAACCAGTTTGCTTTCCTGTAATGGACAAGAAAATATTGTGATGCATTACTGAAAACTTTGCAGAACAAATTCCCCTTTCCAAAACCTGCAACTATACATTACCCACTTCAACGCCGGGCACAGAACCCCCATCCCTGCCCAGGCTGTGTGTGTGGTATATATAGATATAGAATAGGGGTGTAAACGGCTCATCACCAAGCCGTGATCCGAAAGGGTCATCCTGTTCGGATCGACACACCTGGCGATCCGCTGCCTCTGCCTTAGGAAAGGCTGCGGCTTCGGTGGGCGGTGACGGTCGGTCAAGACAGAGCAATCACTTGTAAACAAACCAGCATCATGTCATGACGCCGCTTCCTCTCTCCCCTCTGTGTACTGATCTGTACAGACGACAGAGACAGACACAGACAGAGACACAGACAGAGACACAGACAGAGACACAGACAGAGAGATCGGATGGCAGTAGCGCTGTGGGCGGGATCTGTAGTGCCCACAGCGCTGCTCTGTGACAATTGCAGTCACATCCATCCCTCCATACCCTGCAATACTAGGTAACACCCAGCCATACTTGGGGATACCCAGCCATGCTCAGCCAATATTACAGTGGGGGAGATGTCCATTACAGTGGGAGAGATGACGTGGATATTACAGTGGGGACTATATGATGGTGGAATTTTCACAGGTTGTTGCTGATCTGAAGAACGCTCCGATCAGTGAGTTTTTTTGATCCGTTGCACCCCTAGTATATAAGCAATCACTTTTATGAATGGCATCCACTCGTGCCATTGTGTACTTACATACATATGCATGATCACTGATTACCACCCCTAATGTATGATCTCTGCCATCTAACTGTTGAGTTTGATGTCCTGGGAAGGGAAGGCTTTATGATACAGTGGGATCCCTGCTCCTTTACCTGGCCATGAGACACTAATCCCTCACTATCTATACATACATGTATATATGTCTCGTCACAAAAACAAACAAACATTCTGGCTACTACAAAGCTTGGCTTACTGTCTGGTTTTACCTCGGGGTCATTCGCAGACACTTCCAGGAACGGTGATCCCCAGGTGTCCGCCAGCCTCTGACCTTCTAAGGGCGACACTTGACGACTGAAGAGCAGAAAGAATGGAATATCTTCACCTCAAATAGCCAAATGTGGCGAAGAGGGTAGAACCGATAAAAAAGACAATTACCTTTGTGCTGGCAGATCGTTCTTGTTCCCCACAAGAACAATCGGAGTACTAAAATAAAAAATAAAAACAATAAAATTGACACTTTGCTGTCTGAATTAAACCAAACTTACAGTGCGACAACCCAGAAGATAAATGTGGAATTCTCTAATGAAGGTAGGATGGAGCTCCGGGGAAAACCTTTGTTATATTACTCCCGTTGGAGGAAGGGATGGAGATGTGTCACTAAAGATCGATCACCAACACCTTATCAGCCACTAATTCCATATGTATGATTTTCCAGAGACTGACCTAATAAACATCCTCCAAGTAGCTCAGGCCTCAGAATTAAAGCGGTCCCTTCAGTCATCTTCTCATCTTTCAATCTATTAAATCTTCTGCCCTTGCTGTTATTTCAACTTTGGATCGTAAAACATATATTTTTTTTTCTGCCAGTAAATACCTTATACCGCCCACTTCCTGTTTCTTGTCTGGTAATTGGCCTAGGCTTATGACATCATGTACAGCTCTCTCACGTGAGATTTTGCCAGGAAGGGAGGGGCAATGAATCATAAGAGGGCCAATGAAAGCTGCAGGGGTGCCTGTGTAAATCCAGGAAGTGAAACGGCAGCAGCTTCGGCTGCCCACAGTTAAAATGGCTGCAGCCAGACTCAGTGGAGGGAGACTTCTGCAGCATATCTGCCAAGTACAGAATCACAGTATATATAAAATAACATGCAAAGTGGTTGGAGAGAAGCGTTACACTGGCAAAGATGTTTTTATTATAAATTATGTGAGCAGGCTACAGTTCCTCTTTAAGGCACCACCCAGCGCCATCAAGAGGACTAATCACTGGTAGTCAAACAGGTGTGCCCCCTTCCTCAGATCTATGCAATTTCTGAGGAAGGGGGGTGCATTGACCAAAACGCATCAATCTACCCAAGCAGTGGTGCATCAGTCATCAATCATGGCAGCTCCTATGTTTCTCCTATTATATTTTTTCCTCTAAGCTGCAGAGAAAAAGGGAGAAAAGCTGTCTGTGGCTCCTTGTGTATATGTGTGTGCATGTAGGCGTGAGAGATAAGGACCTTAGATTCTAAGTGCAAAGGCAGGGACTGATGTGAACGAATAACGTGTAAAGCACTGCATACAATGATGGCACTATATGAATGAATGAAATATTTGTATAGCGCACAATGCGAACTAAATCGCCTCAAGGTATAAATACCTAAATTAAATAAATAAAACTTACCAGCCGATGCCTCTTCTCTCTTGCAGCTTTTGGTGCAACACAATTGCAATCTGAAAGCTGAAAAATGAATTAAAAAAGACATAATTTTTTTTTCCCCTCACTGAACAGCAGAAGTAAGCAAAATTATGAAAAACATAAATCTAGCTTTGCAAGGAAGTCGACATACTAGACCACAAAAAAGCCCATCTACACCAGGAAGATCACAAGGGGAACAGCCTATACCTCTACAGTAAAGTGGATCTAAAGGCCCTATGCATTAAGGTAAAAAAAACCTTCCCCCATCTAATACATACCTAAGCCCCATTTCGATCCAGTGATGTTAATGAGAGCAGTGGCTCTTCGGGTTCTCTCTCCTCACTGGCTCACTAACCTTTTGGATAAGAGAAGATTCTGGACAGCCGCACTCCGAAAATTTGCCTTTATTCCAAAGAAAAAAAAAAAAAAAGGGGTATTGAAAATACATGCCACAGCAGAACACAAGCTCTGACGTGTTTCGCACTATTAAAGAGTGCTTAATCATAGCTATGATTAAGCACTCTTTGATAGTGTGAAACGCATCAGATCTTCTGTCCTGTGTTCTGCTGTGGCATGTATTTTCAATACCCCCCCTTTTTTTTTTTTTTTTAAATAAAGGCTAATTTTTGGAGTGCGGCTGCCCAGAATCTTCTCTTATCCTAATTGCTATATGCATTGCCAGCACCTGTTGCTTCAACTCTTAGGAGAGGTTAATTTCCATTCTGATCTACTTGGAGCGGTGATCCCCCTTCCCGTTCTGTTCCCGGACTTGGCTCACTAACCTTGTAATAGAATACATAGAGCAGACCACAATGTACCAGCTACATCAGTGGGGAACAGCCCGGAACTCTGCACTAACCTTGTAAGGGTCCACAAAGTGGACCACAATGTAACATCAGGGAGATCAGTAAGAGGACAGTCAAGAAATATATACTAACCTTGTAAGATAATCAATCCACAGATTATACCACAATGTATACATCTACACCAAATATATCAGTGGAGGAACAGCCCAGGATTCTGTGCCAACCTTGTAAGGGAGTCTACAGAGTAGACCACAACGTACCATCTACACCAGGTAGAACATTAGGAGAACATCTCAGAACTCTCCACTAACCTTGTAAGAGAATCCACACTGTAGACCACGATGTATCCATCCACACCAATAAAAAAGGATGGAGGAAGGAAGGAGAATTCCAACTGTATAGAATTGGAAGGCGATATGTCAGGCATGGCCGCAAATGTCGCCATTACACCTTATAATGGAAACAAGTACTTACATGACTCGCCGTGTCCACCACAGTCACTTCATACTGATCCCTTCCCACGTAAACCGTATTGTTCCAAACTGAGGAGGAGCCAATAGAAAAACAGGTTACCAAAACAGAAAGTGAAAGTGAAATCTTTTCATTTTATTTTTTGAATATAGCATGGAAGGCTGAGAGGCTCTGCCAGGTTTTTATTTTTTAATTTTATTTATTTTTTTTAATTGCTATCTGTATTCCATTGGAGATGTCCTCATGGTCCTCCTCACTGGAACAGGAAGTAAGGGTAAATCTCAAAAAGAGCCAAAGATAATAAAATAACAATTTGCTGGGATTCTTACATTATGTTACTGTTTTTATGCTGTCTGCAGAGGTTCTCATCTTTCCATACTGCAAAACAGTATCCACTTTAAAAGAGCAAGTCTTTATGCTCAACACACTGAATGAAACAGCTGACATTCACTGTACTTTACTTACTGCTCTCTATGGCCAGCTGGCACTTGCTGCTTTCTGTGATCTGTGGTACTTCTGTCTATGGTCTAGGATATTTACTGCCCGACATGGTCAGCTGGTACCTGCTGCCCGACATGGTCAGCTGGTACCTACTGCCTGACATGGTCAGCTGGTACCTACTGCCCGACATGGTCAGCTGGTACCTACTGCCCGACATGGTCAGCTGGTACCTACTGCCCGACATGGTCAGCTGGTACCTACTGCCCGACATGGTCAGCTGGTACCTACTGCCCGACATGGTCAGCTGGTACCTACTGCCCGACATGGTCAGCTGGTACCTACTGCCCGACATGGTCAGCTGGTACTGTTTTCTATGATCATTCTCTGTGATGAACTGGAACTTCCTGCTCTACAGTCAACTGGTACTTACTACTTTCTATGATCATCTGGTACTTACTGCTCTCCATGGTCAGCTGGTACTTACTATTTTCTTTGATCATTCTCTATGGTCAAAAGTAACAGTACAGCGCAAATAAATGAATAATATAAATAAATAACACTCAATTGATATAGTGCATAAAACACAAAAGTCCATAAGTGAAAAGAAAACAGGTGTAGTTGTCAAGAAGAGTCCGCTTGTGCAGTGTGTCTTCAATCAACATAACAAGTGATGATGTGATCCCTTCACCAATGAGCAAGATGGACTCTCACCTCAAATAATGGACCCCTGATATATCAGACAGGTCAAAAAACGCATGTTCCCATCATGGGTAAATCACAGCATTCAGCAGACATAACGGAAGTACTCCAAGAATAAATCCTTTTCCATGTCCTCAAATCAATATGATTCCATATAGAAACATAAAAAACAAAATCTAGTGCTCTCCGTTTAAACGAATTTATTAAAAAAGAGACAGTAGTAAGAAAGGTACACTCACATTCTGATGCACTGATCCCGCCTACTTTCGGGGACGCAGCGCGTACGGACCACGTGACCTAAGCCGTGACGTCATCCGCAAGCTGTTACACTGATCCGCGCATGGACATTGTGTTGTATTTGTTTTTATGCTCAGCACTCGGCACTGGAGATCAGTGCATCAGAATGTGAGTGTACCTTTCTTACTACTGTCTCTTTTTTAACCTCCTCGCGCCCGCCCTATAGCCGAATTACGGCCGTAGAGCAGGCGCGTTCGTTCGGGCGGTCGTCCCTGGACGGCCTGATGTTTACTTCCGCAATGCGCGCCGCCGCGGGCGCGCATCGCGGAAGTTCTGTGTTCGCCGTGTCCCCCGGGGACAGGCAAACACAGATCGCTGTAAACGGCCAATCACAGCGGCCGTTTACAGCGTGATCGGCGTGTCCAATGGGAGATGATCTCATATGTAAACATATGAGATCATCTCGCAGCGCCGCTCTCCTTCCTCGCACAGACAGTGCGAGAGGGGAGAGATGAACGGCTGCAGCGGCAGCCGTTCTGATTCTGGAAAAAAAAAAAATTAAAAAAATGAAATAAAAAGTGCCATCCGCCCCCAGCAGTGCCATCCGCCCCCAGCAGTGCCATCCGCCCCCAGCAGTGCTATCTGCCCCAGTGCCATCCACCCCAGTGCTACCTGCCCCCAGTGCCATCCACCCCAGTGCTACCTGCCCCCAGTGCCATCCACCCCAGTGCTACCTGCCCCTAGTGCCATCCACCCCAGTGCTACCTGCCCCTAGTGCCATCCACCCCAGTGCTACCTGCCCCCAGTGCCATCCACCCCAGTGCTACCTGCCCCCAGTGCCATCCACCCCAGTGCTACCTGCCCCCAGTGCCATCCACCCCAGTGCCACCTGCCGTCAGTGCCACCTGCCCCCAGTGCCACCTGCCGTCAGTGCCACCTGCCGTCAGTGCCACCTGCCGTCAGTGCCACGTGTCATCAGTGCCACATAGTGCCATCTGTCATCAGTGCCACGTATCAGTGCCATTTGTCATCAGTGCCACCTGTCAGTGTCACGTGCCATCTGTTGTCAGTGTCACGTGTCATCAATGCCACTTATCAGTGCCATCTGTCATCAGTGTCACGCGTCATCGGTGCCATGTATTAGTGCCATCTGTCATCGGTGGCACATATTAGTGCCACGTATTAGTGCCATCTGTCATCGGTGCCACGTTTCAGTGCCACGTGTCATCAGTGCCACGTATTAGTGCCACGTGTCATCAGTGCCACGTATAAGTGCCACGCGTCATCAGTGCCACATATTAGTGCCATCTGTCATCAGTGCCACATATTAGTGCCATCTGTCATCAGTGCCACCTGTCATCATTGCCACGTATCAGTGCCATCTGTCATCAGTGTCACGTGTCATTGTCCTGGTGCTTCAAAAGTGTAATAAATAGTCAACAAGTTAGATGTGTAACTTATGTTCCTAGAACACATGATGGCGCTACCTGCATGTTGGGCCTCTCTATGTGGCCAGGCTGTGAAAAAGTCCCACACATGTGGTATTGTAATACTCAGGAGGAGTAGCAGAATTTTTTGGGGGGTGTCATTTGTGGTATACACATGCCACGTGAGAGAAATAACCTATTACAATGACAATTTTGTGGAGAAAAAAAAAAAAATGAAAAATCTTAATTTTGCAAAGAATTGTGGGAAAAAAATGACAACATCAAAAAGCTCACTATACCTCTTACTAAATACCTTGGAATGTCTACTTTCCAAAAAGGGGTCATTTGGGGGGTATTTGTACTTTCCTGACTTGTTCGGGTCACAAGAAGCGAGATAGGCCACCAGTACATCAGATGTGATCAATTTTGTGCGATTCGCACCACAGCTTGTAGACTCTCTAACTTTCACAAAGACCAAATAATATCCACTAATTTGGGTTATTTTTACCAAAGACATGTAGCAGTATAAATTGTGACCAAAATTTATGAAGAAAAATTAATAATTTGCATAATTCTGTCACAGAAACAAAGAAATATGCGTTTTTTTTCAAAATTTTCGGTCTTTTTTCATTTATAGCGCAAAAAATAAAAACCCCAGAGGTGATCAAATACCACCAAAAGAAAGCTCTATTTGTGGGAAAAAAAGGACAAAAAATTCATTTGGGTACAGTGTTGCATGACTGAGTAATTGTCATTCAAATTGTGAGAGCACCGAAAGCTAAAAATTGGTCTGGGCAGGAAGGTGTTTAAGTGCCCTGTAAGCAAGTGGTTAATAAATTCGTTTAAACGGAGAGCACTAGATTTTGTTTTTTATGTTTCTATATGGAATCATATTGATTTGAGGACATGGAAAAGGATTTATTCTTGGAGTACTTCCGTTATGTCTGCTGAATGCTGTGATTTACCCATGATGGGAACATGCGTTTTTTGACCTGTCTGATATATCAGGGGTCCATTATTTGAGGTGAGAGTCCATCTTGCTCATTGGTGAAGGGATCACATCATCACTTGTTATGTTGATTGAAGACACACTGCACAAGCGGACTCTTCTTGACAACTACACCTGTTTTCTTTTCACTTATGGACTTTTGTGTTTTATGCACTATATCAATTGAGTGTTATTTATTTATTTATTTATTTATATTATTCATTTATTTGCGCTGTACTGTTACTTTTTACTTTGTAATGTGGGATTTGGTATTTTGACCTATAGTATTCTAGCTGCATTTTTTTCACTATTTCACTTATTTTATTGTGTTCAGCGCTGATTGATTTTTCGTTTTATACATTCTCTATGGTCAACTAGTATTTTTGCTCTCTATTGTCAACTTGAACTTACGTCTCTAGAGTCAACTGGTACTTACTGTTCTCCATGGTCAGTTGGTACTTACTATGTTTTCTATGGTCAACTGGTACTTGATTCTCCCCATGGTCAGCTGGTACTTTTTGTTCTTTATAGTAAGCTGGCATTCACTTTTCTCTATGGTCACTGGTACTTACTCCCTTCTATGGTACTCCTCTCTATAGTCAGCTGGTACTTACGGTTTTCTATGGTACTTATTGTTTCCTATGGCCATCTGGGATTTACTGTACTCTATAGTACTTACAGCTCTCTATGGTCAGCTAGTACTTACTGTTCACTATATAATCTCTGGTACTTACTGTTCTCCAGAGTTGGCTCATACTCTTTCGGGAATTCTCCTTTGACAAACTGAAGGGTCAGGGCTGTTTTACCTACAGATTAAAAAAGTTGGAAAGGGAAATATTGGTGGCAAATACGATCAGCAATCCAGAATTCAGAAGCCAAGGAGTGGCTGGAGATAGGGTGACAGGCACAGAGGGGCCAGAGATGGGGGGGGGGGCAGGTAGAAAGAGGTTCACGATGGAAAGAATGGCTCATAGAAGTCCGAGGTAGGAAGTCAGGCACGCAAGAGCCTAGAATGGGAAGCCAGGCACACAAGAGCCTAGAATGGGAAGCCAGGCACACAAGAGCCTAGAATGGGAAGCCAGGCACACAAGAGCCTAGAATGGGAAGCCAGGCACACAAGAGCCTAGAATGGGAAGCCAGGCACAGAAGAGACTAGAAGGTCAAATACAGAAATGTCAGGAGCACATTATCCCTGAACACTGATTTTCCAGCATGCTGGCCAATGTGTGGACCTGTCAATAGCACACCTCAATATTCAGAGGTGAACAAAGACACCATTTATAACAAAATGATTAGACAAAGGTCACACCTCAGCAACACCCCCACTTACATGGACACACCTGTTGGATAGTCATGAGGATAGTTGGACACGGCTGTGCCCAGGGTCACATTTATGAATGCATGCCTGTAAAGTCCTTATAAGGGTGGCCATACATTATAAAAATTTTCTATTCAATTTCCTATAGAATTACCATCAATTATGTAGTGCAAGTGCCGGCCTGATTGCCCGCAAAATTTGTGACGTTTTTAGGTGTAACCTCAAATTATAAGGTTTTGGTAAATCTAAGGCCGCGTACACACGGGCGGATTGTCTGCCCAACTTAGTCCGCTGAAACGTGTTTCAGCGGACAATCCGCTCGTGTGTGGGCTTCAGCGGACTTTTTCAGCAGACAGTCTGACGGACTTAGTCTTTCGGAATTTCCGTAATTTTGTCCGTCCAAACTTGGTTTCAGCGGACAGTCCGCTCGTGAGTAGGCAAGTTGGACGGACTAAGTATGGCGCATGCTCAGAAAGGATTTACACGCCGAAGGTTGCATTGCAGTGTATTGGACGTCGTATTTCTAGTCCCGTCGTACGTGCCGTACACGTCATCGCGCAAGCTTTCAACGGACTGTCTGTTCATCGTGTGTGGTCAAGTCCTTTCATTCAAAAGTTGAACGGACTGTCTGTCGGATTGTCTGACGAACTTAGTTGGGCAGACAATCCGCCCGTGTGTACGCGGCCTAAAGGAGAATTGCACAAAAAAAAAAAAAAAAAATTGTATAATGTATGGCCAGCATTAGATTCATACACCTCTAAATATTGTGTATTTTATGCAGGATCTTCTGCTAGTGTCCCAAGAACTGGGCTCACAGAGAGATCTGTAGTGAAGCACTCCACATTACTCTGTATTAATCCAAACATTCATTTTAAAAACAGAATGTTAAAAAGAAGTGAAAATTTCAAACAAAATTCTTTCATTCAGCGAATGTACAATGTACGATTTTTCGTCTGAATATTCTCATCTGAAAATTGATCCGTGTGGCCAGCACAAGGCTCGGTACACACCTACGCACTTTGCTTTTGATCTGTTTCTGCAGTGCTTTTTTGCAGTGCGTTTGGATTTTTGCCAACGTGATTTTACTGCAATCTGCATTTATTTGGGGGCAGATTAAAAAATACAAATTGCTGCAAAAACACATTACATGCTTTTCTGCAGCTTCTCCATTGAAGTATATTGAACCAATAAAGCAACATTTTGCGTTAAAGGGCCCTGACCCTTTCAGATATGAACGTGTCCCATAGGAAACCATGTAAATGAACTGTGATGCATTTCTGCAAACACCAAGGCCCCTTTCACACATGCGGACAGTATGTCCGTATTTCATCCATCGGTTTGCGGATGAAATACGGACATACATGCATTCCTATGGGATAGCGGGTGTCTGCGGATGAACATCCGCAGACACCCGATTTCCTCCGCCTCCGCAACAGTCCGATTCTGCAGACGGAGGAAAATCCTATTTTTCTATCAGTCTGCAGAGCGGATTGGATGAACACTGACAGACGGTCCGTGCTCATCCGATCCCCATAGAGGAGAGCGGAGAGCTGACAGGGCGGTCCCTGCACAGTGTGCGGAGACCGCCCTGTCCGCAGCCGGCTCAGCGGGGACAACGGAGTGATCCCCGCTGAGCGAGCGGATCAACACGGGGCGGATCATTACTGATCCGCCCCGTGTGAAAGAGGCCCAACAGACACATAGATGTGAGCCAAGATGTTTAGTAACATAATGGGGTTAAAAAAATAAAATTAGCCCTTTATAGTAGAAAAAAAAAAAAAGAAAGCAGATAATCACTACTGTAAGGGGTTCATTTTTTTTCACAGTAGAACAATGAAAGTAATATTTACAGTAGTGATTATTTTCTCTTTTTGTACTATAAAGGGCTCATTTTAGTTTTTTTAACCCCATTATGTTACTGGCCGATTAATCGATTATGAAAATGGTAATCGGTTAATTTCATAATCGATTAGCTGTCGATTAGTTGTTTGAGCCCTAGTCTACATTGCTCCTTATTACTACTAATCCACCCTTTACCACACTACATTAAACTATATTAGATAATAATAGAAATATATTATAAATATATTATTCTACATTAGTCTAATACTCTGTATTAATGTTTATTACTCAAATATTACTCTGTATAGTAAAATATTACTGCATTGGTCTTTATTAATGTGTTACTCTGTATCATACAAGTCTCCAATATATATATATATATATATATATATATATATATATATATATATATATATATATATATATATATATATATATTGTGGTAGTTCGGAATCTCCAATCCTGGGACCGGGTTTTGGGAACAGCCAGCAGTCTGACTGGATGATTGCACAGGTGGGTCTTGGGCTTAAAACAAAGCCAACACCATGGTTCTGGGCTCCACCCTCCCGAGGAGTCCAGGCGTGTAAGGGAGAAGAAGTGTGCATGTCTGCACAGGTCGGTCTGTCAGAGCAGACAGAGGGTCCAAGCTTGTGGGCTGAAAGAGAAGCTGTTAAAGAGTGCTGAGGTACTGGGTGTACAGGAACTCTGTTAAAGAGCCAAGAGGGCTGCAGCAGAAGTCTGAGCAGCAGTGCTGCTAAAGAGAGCCAGGTGGCTTGGTATTTTTGGTTCTACATACATTACTGCTGTGGAAAGCTGAAACCCCTGTGTGGGCAACTATTTTGTTATCTGACTTTACTTTCTTTAATAAAAGTGGGCCTACGAGCCCTTGAACGACATCTGGTGTGGATCCAGCTCACTGGTAAGCTCTACCTTTAAGCTAAAATAACCCCCAAATATTACAAGTGGTGGAGAATGCGGGCAGCTGGGGCATGGCATGTTTTCTTGCCCTAGGTTGTGGAATACGGCTGGAGATAATGTTGCTGAGAAAGTTTTGTCTGTAGGCCCAGAGTCCGGTGAAAATATGTTTGCAGTCACCCCTAGCAACAAGAAGTTTCCTGTTGTGCCTGCAGGGGGTGCTAAGCGGTGGGAGATGCCTGCTGTAGTTTCATCCCATGGCCACCAGGAGGTGTTGGCCAGTAAAAGTGCAGCAGAGGACTGGTGCATAAGACGACGTACTCAAATGAAGATGGTGACCCCAACTACTGCGGTGGGTAAGACTGTCTTTAATGAAATGATGGCTGGAACTGCTGATTTCATGTATAAAAGGACTGGTTACGAGACTGTCCATGATGATGTGAGAGTGACCCCAGTTAGTGGGGCCACTGAATGTGCACTTGAGAATGACTTTTCCCTATATAGTGGGAATGCAAGGGTTAAAGTCCAAATAGAACCTGTGTTGATGTCTAAAAGTGTTGTGTCTAATGACTATCAGGCTCAAGTTGACCATGGGCTAGGACAGCCTACAAATGCTAAAAATGCTATAAGTGTTACTGTTAATGAAAAGTTTGCTGCTGTTGGGAAAACTTTTGCTCTGAAAGAACCTGGGGTTATCAAAAATGGGCCGTTGCCTGTAGCAACTGGTGGTAAGCCGGCACAGTTGTCCACTGGAATCCCCAGGGAACTTCATGTATTGGAGTCAGAGGTTGCCCTGGACAACTGCGATGTCACTCTGGTGGGACAGAATGGAACTGTACCGTGTAATAGTAATGTGTTGGTGCAAACTGCTAGTACTAAAAATGTGGAGGTAAATGGTGGATTAACACAACCTGTGAAAAATGCAAATGTGTGTGAGGCTTTTATGCACAAAGATAAGGTGGACACGGTTTCTGCTGGGCCAGCAGGAGGGGCTGCAGAACAGCTTGTACCTGAGGGCGCGATGGCTGCTGCAGGGGTTAACCCTGGTGAGCAGGATGAACCAAATAAGGGCACAGCAGAGGCATTGTCCGTGACCCACAAAACTGAGGTTGGCATGGAGTGTCAACGCGACGTTGTCACTAGTAATGTTCTGGAGCAGTTCACTGATGCTGGGCCTGAGAAGTTGTGTATAAGTCCAGCACCTGGCAGCGCTCTGGTGGAGCACCAGGCTGTGTTTACCTCCAGCCGGGAGGAGGTTCCGTTAAACGTTGCAACTTTTCAAGTCTCAGCAAGTGAGTCTCTCTGCATCCCCAGTGTCATGAAAGTCCCCAGGAAGGACTTAGGTCTGGAGTCAAGGGCCTGGTTATTCACCAAAGCATTAAAAGAGATGCTTGAACTTTGGGATGTACAGCCAATCTATACTAGTGTGTCTCCTCCACAGTCTGATGGTCCGGTACTGCGGAGTACCACTAGGTGGAGCACTTTATGGCAGGCTGTACAGAGCAAAGCAATACAGGACAGGAATGATTTATTCCTAAATTTGCTACTTTTGTTAAAAGTTGCCGCTACGTATGCTGCTAGATTAGCTCCAGAAGAAATATTTGAGACAGATATTGGAGAAGTTGAAAATAAGCCTAAAATGTCTGTGGTTACACCTCCTAACAGCCAGATGGGAAGCATTTCTGCTGCTATGGTCCAGTGTGGTGCTGGTCAGTTGTTGGTGAAGGGCGTGTATACTGCACCAGTAGAAAAACCACATGAGGTGGAAGGGCCATGTGTGGACCTGAAAGCAGCAGAGATCCTGACCAGGGCTCAAACAAAGGTGGTTAAAGAGACTGGGGTCCCCAGTCCAATGGTTGGTTTAGGTGACAAACCTAATAAGGTCCCCGGGACAGGGGAATGGGCAAGGAGCGTGATAAAAATTGTATGTGGATCAGACCAGAGCTTGCCTGTTCCGGTGGATAAAAATACAGATGGCATCAGAACGGGTCAAGTGATAGGACAGCTGCCTGCAGAGTGGGTGAACCCAGGGGAGGTGGCGTCCTGTGAGGTTCCTGTGGGTGATGGCGGCCCTCCAGTATGTGTGCCCTCTGCAGACTCTGCCCTAGCAAATTTTGAAAAAAAAGGCATTGGTGACATGTGTAACATTGAGAGGTCTAATGTTGGTTTGAATATGTCTGTCAATGATGAACCAAATAATGTGTTAATGGTACATGATAATGTGGTGTCCAAAGGTACAGGTAAACCTGGTAATCAGTTAGTGACTGCTGCGTCAGGTACCAGAAATAAGAGGTGGGTTTCCGTTCTAAACACTATAGAAATGGGCCCCCTACAGTCTCAGAACAGTACTGCTGAGAGAGTTTTGGGGAAACCTGGGAAACTGAAGCGTGGAGGCAGAAGGGTTGGTAGAAAGACCAACGGGAACCCATTTAGATTTCAGGAGAGGAAGTGCTTATGGAAATTCACTCGGAAGAAAAGTTGGGAAGGTCGCATCAAAGCTCATAGCAGAGTGACAGTTAGGCTTAGAGGGAGACCCCAAAGGAGGCATTGGGTGGAGTTCCCCGTTAGGAGAAGCGAGGTTGGACAGGAGGGTACTTCTGTAAATGGTATCTGGCACAGAGGTGCCAAAAGTAACTTGGGTGTTCCGCCCTCTGGGTCGAAACAAAGGGGGGGGATATGTGGTAGTTCGGAATCTCCAATCCTGGGACCGGGTTTTGGGAACAGCCAGCAGTCTGACTGGATGATTGCACAGGTGGGTCTTGGGCTTAAAACAAAGCCAACACCATGGTTCTGGGCTCCACCCTCCCGAGGAGTCCAGGCGTGTAAGGGAGAAGAAGTGTGCATGTCTGCACAGGTCGGTCTGTCAGAGCAGACAGAGGGTCCAAGCTTGTGGGCTGAAAGAGAAGCTGTTAAAGAGTGCTGAGGTACTGGGTGTACAGGAACTCTGTTAAAGAGCCAAGAGGGCTGCAGCAGAAGTCTGAGCAGCAGTGCTGCTAAAGAGAGCCAGGTGGCTTGGTATTTTTGGTTCTACATACATTACTGCTGTGGAAAGCTGAAACCCCTGTGTGGGCAACTATTTTGTTATCTGACTTTACTTTCTTTAATAAAAGTGGGCCTACGAGCCCTTGAACGACATCTGGTGTGGATCCAGCTCACTGGTAAGCTCTACCTTTAAGCTAAAATAACCCCCAAATATTACAATATATATATATATACATACATACACACACACACATATACACACACATACATATATACACACACATATATATACATACACATACAATTACTCTACATTTGTGTGTGTATAATATATATACACACACACACACACTAGTACTCTACATTTGTCTGCATTGGTCTTCAGTGCTTTGTATTACTTCTTATTACTCTGTATTAGTCTATATTTGTTACATTAGTCTCTATTGCTCCTTATTTCTGACTTATGAATGACTCTACAGGACTCCATCCAGCACATGGGGGGTCGGTGGATCTCCTGGGGGGTGGGGTCACCATGTGCTGCACACCATGCCCCTCCCCCTCCAGGTGGGGACCTCCTAGTCGGAGCACACAGTGCTGTATGTACCACCCCCACTCCCGTACATACCGACCGATACATGGCCCAGGATAACGACCTTGCGGCATCTCGCGGCGGCGGCCGCCATAACGAACGATAGAGGAGAAGATTCCACCAACACTCACAAGTCCAGCCCGGACCGCGGACCTCCGAGCTCCTCCCACAAACAAATCGGGACACTCCCAAGTCATGCGCCGATTGGTGGACTGGGTAGCGGATCTCCAATGAGCGACGGGTTGGCTGGGCGCACCGCGCTGTGATTGGTCAGGCGGAGGCCCACATGTGGCTGGCTGTGTGTGAAGTGATGGGGGAAGAGCAGAGAGAGGAGTGGGGGGGAGAGCAGCCTGAGGGGCCCGGAGGAGTCTGATGTGTGTATAGGGGGCCCTATGGTCATAATATAGGGGAGAGCCCCTTGGAGGGGAGATGGGAGAGTGTATTAGAGTCATCACCAGAGATCTCTGAGGAAGAGGCTGTAACATCAATCCCTCTGCCCACACCCAGGAGGAGCCTTCCAATACTTCCTTCCCCAAATCTTCCAGGCCTGGGAAGTATCTACACCCCCCCCCTCACCCTTCCAGGCCTGGGAAGTATCTACACCCCCCCCCCTCACCCTTCCAGGCCTGGGAAGTATCTACACCCCCCCCCCCTCACCCTTCCAGGCCTGGGAAGTATCTACACCCCCCCCTCACCCTTCCAGGCCTGGGAAGTATCTACACCCCCCCCCTCACCCTTCCAGGCCTGGGAAGTATCTACACCCCCCCCCCTTCCAGGCCTTGGATGTATCTACACCCCCCCCCCTTTCCAGGCCTTGGATGTATCTACACCCCCCCCTTCCAGGCCTTGGATGTATCTACACCCCCCCTTTCCAGGCCTTGGATGTATCTACACCCCCCCTTCCAGGCCTTGGATGTATCTACACCCCCCCCCCCTTCCAGGCCTTGGATGTATCTACACCCCCCCCCTTCCAGGCCTTGGATGTATCTACACCCCCCCCTTCCAGGCCTTGGATGTATCTACACCCCCCCCCTTCCAGGCCTTGGATGTATCTACACCCCCCCCCTTCCAGGCCTTGGATGTATCTACACCCCCCCTTCCAGGCCTTGGATGTATGTATCTACACCCCCCCTTCCAGGCCTTGGATGTATGTATCTACACCCCCCCCCTTCCAGGCCTTGGATGTATCTACACCCCCCCCCCTTCCAGGCCTTGGATGTATCTACACTCCCCCCCTTCCAGGCCTTGGATGTATCTACACCCCCCCCCCCCTTTCCAGGCCTTGGATGTATCTACACCCCCCCCCCTTTCCAGGCCTTGGATGTATCTACACCCCCCCCCTTCCAGGCCTTGGATGTATCTACACCCCCCCCTTCCAGGCCTTGGATGTATCTACACCCCCCCCTTCCAGGCCTTGGATGTATCTACACCCCCCCCCCCTTCCAGGCCTTGGATGTATCTACACCCCCCCCTTCCAGGCCTTGGATGTATCTACACCCCCCCCTTCCAGGCCTTGGATGTATCTACACCCCCCCCCCCTTCCAGGCCTTGGATGTATCTACACCCCCCCCCTTCCAGGCCTTGGATGTATCTACACCCCCCCCTTCCAGGCCTTGGATGTATCTACACCCCCCCCCTTCCAGGCCTTGGATGTATCTACACCCCCCCCCTTCCAGGCCTTGGATGTATCTACACCCCCCCCCTTCCAGGCCTTGGATGCATCTACACCCCCCCCCCCCCCCACTTCCAGGCCTTGGATGCATCTACACCCCCCCCCCCCCCACTTCCAGGCCTTGGATGTATCTACACCCCCCAACTAGGACTAGGTTCGACTGACTTTCTAAACCAACGGACTTGACCACACACAATCACACCAAAGTCTGACGGATTCGAACATGATGACGTACGACTAGACTAGAATAAGGAAGTTCATAGCCAGTAGCCAATAGCTGCCCTAGCGTCGGTTTTCATCCATCAGACTAGCATACAGACGAACGGATTTTTCGACCGGACTCGAGTCCGTCGCAAAGATTTGAAACATGTTCTAAGTCTAAAGTCCGTCTGATTTTTCGTCAGCAAAGGTCCAATGAAGCCGACACACCGTCAAATTGTCTGACGGATTCGTTTCATCTGACCTTTGCTGTCGAAAAAGTTTGGCCGTTTGCACACGGCATTAGATGTATCTACACTCCAAAACCTTGCAGGCCTTAGATGTGTCTATCCTCATACCTTCTAGGCCATCTTCCAGGCCTTAGATGCATCTACAGCCCCCAACCTTCCAGGCCTTAGATGCATCTACAGCCCCCAACCTTCCAGGCCTTAGATGCATCTACAGCCCCCAACCTTCCAGGCCTTAGATGCATCTACAGCCCCCAACCTTCCAAGCCTTAGATGCATCTACAGCCCCCAACCTTCCAGGCCTTAGATGTATCCCCCCAACGTTTCAGCCTTTAGATGCATCTCCCCAACCGCCAACCTTCCAGTCCAAAGACTTATCCACTTTCCAGGCTTTGGATGTGACTGCTCTCCTGCCACCCAAACCTACCTTTAAGGCTTTAGATGTATCTGCACCCCTCCCCCTATACTTTCCAGGACTAAGATGTATATCCCACATATCACCTTCCACCTCATGTCTGTCCTCATACCTTCTAGGCTTAGAATATCTTCCAATCCTTAGATGTGTCCTCACCCCTCCCCTCCATACCTTCCAGGCCTTAGATGTATCTACATCACCCCAACCTTCCAGTCTATAGATTTATCTACACACCTTAACCTTTCAGGCTTTAGATGTGCTTGTTGTGCTCCCCCCAACCTTTCAAGGCTTTGGGTTATCTGCACTCCTCCCCGCTATGCCTTCCAGGCCTTAGATGCATCTCCCACATATCACCTTCCACCAGTCCTTAGATATCTCTGTTCTCATACCTTCTAGGGCCTAGGATATCTTCCAATCCTTAGATGTGTCCTCACCCCTCCATACCTCTCAGGCCTTAGATGTATTCCCCCCACGTGTGTTCACCCCCTCTCCCCCAACTTTCCAGGCCTTAGATGTATCTTCTCCCTCCCCCAATGTCTTCCAGTCCTTAGGTGTGTCTACACCACCCCAAACTTCCAGGCCTTAGATGTATCTTCCCCACATATATTCCAGTCCTTTGATGTAGATACACACACCAACCTTCCAGGCTTTAGAGGTGCATGCTCTCCTGCCCCCCCACCCAAACCTTTCAGGCCTAATATGTGACTGCACCCCCCCCCCCATACCTTCCTTCTGGTCATAGGTGTGCACCCATACCTTCCAGTTGTTAAATGTATCTTCCCCATATGGCTTCCAGTTCTTAGATGTGTATACACCCCCCATGTCTTCCAGTTCTTAGATGTGTCTACAACCCCCAACCTTCCAGGCTTTACATGTGCCTGCCCCCCCAAACCTTCAAGGCCTTAGGTGTATTTCCACCCCCCCCCCCCCCCACCCTCTATGCCTTCTAGGTCTTAACTATATCTCCCCCTGTGATTACTAGTTATTCTTTAAGGTAGGCTCAGACAAAGTGTCAGCTCTAGGTCTGCATTCAGTATATAGAAATGCTTATGTAATAGAAGAGTTATGTTTTTAAAAAGAATCCATTGTGTTGAGGTTTAGGTGTGGCTGTGAGGAGGATTAAAACCTCTCAAGTCTTTTTTAGCTAGTACAGGTATGTATATAAGCCACAAAGGTATTTTATATGGATGGAAGAAATTAGTTGGCTTTACAGGGGCTTTTTTTCCTCAGAATATATGCAGGTACTCCCTCCTCGCGCCCCCCCCCCTTCCGAGTCACCCCTTGTCCCACCCACCTCCAAGCACCGTCCCTTGGTTTAAACACCCTACCCACCTAGTACCGCCCCCTTTGGAGAATACAAAGCCAAACAAACAGATTCCCCCAGAAACAAGACACTCCACCCAGCAATAATAGATCCCCAACCACCCCCCCCCCCCCCCCAAACAAAATACCGTCCCAGCAGCAATAGGGCCCTGCTAGCAACAATAGACCTCATATCAGGCAGCATCAATAGATCCCCTCCCTCAACAGTAGAGCCTTTCCAGCAACAAAACATCCTTCAGCAGAAAGCAACAATAGATCCCTCTGGCAACAGTAGACACCCCACCCCCCACAACAAAATACCCACCAGCAGCAATAGATTTCTCAGCTGCCAGCATCAATAGACCCTGCCCTCAACAGTAGATCCGCCCAGCAACATAGGATCACCAAGCAACATTAGATCCCTCAGAAACAATAGACCCCCCTGGCAACAGTAGCCCCCCTCCCCCCACAATAAAATACCCACCAGCAGCAATAGATTACTCAGCTGCCAGCATCAATAAACCCTTCCCTCAACAGTAGATACTTCCCAGTAAGGATGGTCTCAGGCGTGTTTGCATGGTCCATGTGAGGAGCCCACCAGGAAGTCGGCGCCACGCTGCGCTAATCGCAGGCACTATGACATTGCCCCAATGTGTGGCTGCAGAGATCGGGCAATGTCTCACTGCCTGTGATTAGCACAGCGCCGACTTCCTGGCGGGCTCTGCACGTGGACCATGCGAACACGCCTGAGCTCATCCCTACTTCCCAGCAACCGAGAATTCTTTACAAGCAACAATAGACCTCGCCTTGACAATAGATTCACCACTGCAACATAGGATCCCCCAGCAACAATAGATCCTTCAGCAGCCAGCAACAAATAGGTCCCCCAGCAAAAATAGACCTCCCCTCCCCCCACCACAACAAGATACCCACCCGCAACAATAGACTTCTCAGCTGCCAGGAACAATAGACCCTTCCCTCAATAGTAGATTCCTACCAGCAACAATAGACCCCCCCCCCCCCCCTTGACAGTAGATCTGCCGCTGCAACAAGAGACCCCCAGCATCTCCAGCATCTGACAGAAGTTCGCTGCTTTTAAAATGTAACATCTAAACATTCATATGTAGTTCTAATTACTGTATTTGATGATCAAACCTCAAATGGATTTCTAAATACTGTATTTGACCTTATAAGCTTTGTTTACTGTTAAAAATAAGTGTAAAATGCAAAACTCCGGTGGGTGTAACAAGATGTCCGCTTTCCCCCTTCTCACCGTATCCTTACTGTGGAGGAGTGTGGGGTGTAGCAAGATGGTAGTGTTGTTACACATTCTGACGGGTCGCCGAATCTGACGAACCGCCGGCATTATAGGACAAGAGAAGCGTTATATCTCTTCTCTTTTATAATGACAATGAAGCGAGCTAAGAACAAGCTGCAACCATGTGACTTGCCTAATCCAGGAAGTCACTGCAGAAATACATTGAACAAAGCATGATGGGAAATGTAGTCTTTTGATACAGGAAGTGGCTGGAAAGCATGATGGGAAATGTAGTCCTTTGATACAGGAAGTGACTGAAAAGCACGATGGGAAATGTAGTCCCTGCCCCTCCTCCGTCCACTGTCAGCAGTCCTTCCGGCTGTGTGATCCTCATCCTGGGAAGAGCAATAACAAGCAGAGAGTGAGGCGGATGGACATGATCAGGAATGAGTCCGGGAAGACAATGGTAAGTGACGGTCTCAGTCCTCTCCTGGGTCCTCCTCCACACTGAGGTCAGACATTCCCCGGCGGGTTGGAAGGAGTTTTATTCCCCATTCTTAGGTCGGGTGTCTTTGAAGGGCTCATTCACATCAGCACCACCTGTTCCCCTGTGCGGATTGGTGGAGGTGCTTTGGGGGGGGAGGAGTCCTGTGTTTTCACAAGCCAAGGCATTGTTTACCTTTTTTTTTTTTTCTTGTTGTTTTTTGTTTTTGTTTGTGTTTTTTTTTTTTTTTTTTTTGCTTAACTTTATTGAAATGTCACAAAAGTGAGCAGTGGCGCAAAGAACTACACTGACAAACTTAAAGCGGCATTAAACCCAAAAATCTTTTTAAACTGGCCATAGACTGAGCGATCGCCTTTCCTGCGGCAGGACAGAAAATCACTCGATTTCACCCCCCACCATCAACACAGTCGGTGTTGATGGGGAATTCCTCCTGCGGGGACATTCTGTTCTCCCCGTAGGTGGGGGGGGGGGGGGGGGGAGAGCTGTCCCCGCCGGGAGAACACAGTGATTGCTGCTAGCAGCTATTACAGGCGCTACAAATAATCACATGTAAAATCCAACCAGCGGGTTGTACCCAAGTTGATCGATCGAGGCCACTAACGCACTAATCCCAACGCACGCTTTGCTGTAGAAATGGCTGTAGTGACCGATGGCTGGAACCGTGTCAAGTCAAAGAAATCAAATGTCACCGGCACACCGGAGATCTCCAGAGCTTTAATCCGCCATCACGTAGTTACAGCAGTTTGCAACGTTTCAGAGCCGCGCAGGACCCCTTTATCAGGCATGTGATGACATAATCCCTCCCACTGACCGGGCCATGGGTGCGCTATTCCTCCCACTGGCACCAACTGCCGGGGGGGCGCTAATCCTCCCACTAGTACCATCCGGGGGGGAGCATTCTTCCCACTGGCCCCAACTACGGGGGGGGGGGCATTCTTCCCACTGGCCCCAACTACGGGGGGGGGGGCATTCTTCCCACTGGCCCCAACTACGGGGGGGGGGGCTATTCTTCCCACTGGCCCCTACTACGGGGGGGGGGGCTATTCTTCCCACTGGCCCCTACTACGGGGGGAGGGGGCTATTCTTCCCACTGGCCCCTACTACGGGGGGAGGGGGCTATTCTTCCCACTGGCCCCTACTACGGGGGGAGGGGGCTATTCTTCCCACTGGCCCCTACTACGGGGGGAGGGGGCTATTCTTCCCACTGGCCCCTACTACGGGGGGAGGGGGCTATTCTTCCCACTGGCCCCTACTACGGGGGGAGGGGGCTATTCTTCCCACTGGCCCCTACTACGGGGGGAGGGGGCTATTCTTCCCACTGGCCCCTACTACGGGGGGAGGGGGCTATTCTTCCCACTGGCCCCTACTACGGGGGGAGGGGGCTATTCTTCCCACTGGCCCCTACTACGGGGGGAGGGGGCTATTCTTCCCACTGGCCCCTACTACGGGGGGAGGGGGCTATTCTTCCCACTGGCCCCTACTACGGGGGGAGGGGGCTATTCTTCCCACTGGCCCCTACTACGGGGGGAGGGGGCTATTCTTCCCACTGGCCCCTACTACGGGGGGAGGGGGCTATTCTTCCCACTGGCCCCTACTACGGGGGGAGGGGGCTATTCTTCCCACTGGCCCCTACTACGGGGGGAGGGGGCTATTCTTCCCACTGGCCCCTACTACGGGGGGAGGGGGCTATTCTTCCCACTGGCCCCTACTACGGGGGGAGGGGGCTATTCTTCCCACTGGCCCCTACTACGGGGGGAGGGGGCTATTCTTCCCACTGGCCCCTACTACGGGGGGAGGGGGCTATTCTTCCCACTGGCCCCTACTACGGGGGGAGGGGGCTATTCTTCCCACTGGCCCCTACTACGGGGGGAGGGGGCTATTCTTCCCACTGGCCCCTACTACGGGGGGAGGGGGCTATTCTTCCCACTGGCCCCTACTACGGGGGGAGGGGGCTATTCTTCCCACTGGCCCCAACTACGGGGGGGGGGGGCTATTCTTCCCACTGGCCCCAACTACGGGGGGGGGGGGGCTATTCTTCCCACTGGCCCCAACTACGGGGGGGGGGGGGCTATTCTTCCCACTGGCCCCAACTACGGGGGGGGGGGGGGGCTATTCTTCCCACTGGCCCCAACTACGGGGGGGGGGGGGGCTATTCTTCCCACTGGCCCCAACTACGGGGGGGGGGGGGCTATTCTTCCCACTGGCCCCAACTACGGGGGGGGGGGGCTATTCTTCCCACTGGCCCCAACTACGGGGGGGGGGGGGCTATTCTTCCCACTGGCCCCAACTACGGGGGGGGGGGGGCTATTCTTCCCACTGGCCCCAACTACGGGGGGGGGGGGGCTATTCTTCCCACTGGCCCCAACTACGGGGGGGGGGGGGGGCTATTCTTCCCACTGGCCCCAACTACGGGGGGGGGGGGGGCTATTCTTCCCACTGGCCCCAACTACGGGGGGGGGGGGGCTATTCTTCCCACTGGCCCCAACTACGGGGGGGGGGCTATTCTTCCCACTGGCCCCAACTACGGGGGGGGGGGGGCTATTTCTCCCACTGGCCCCAACCACGAGGGGGGGGGGGTTATTCCTCCCACTGATGCCACACTCTGGGCGCTATAAAAAAATCATTGTGTAGCTGTAGTATTTTAGGCCAGTGGTGATTTTATGTATGCAGGATTATATATGTTATATTGTATGCAGATACCTTCAGGGGCTTTGACACCCCTTTATAACCCCTCCCACACCCAGATAGCCTCCATCAGAGAATCTTGCCTTCTTATGGGCAGTACACATAAGAAAATTGGACAAAATCTTCCATAAGAGGAACAATCGGTCGAATGTTTGTTTGTTAGTACAGTGCTTTCATCAGCTGATTCCAACTGTATAGGGAAAAGAGGGAGCACCAGCCTTTGCGCATTATCCTTTGTTATATTTATTAGAAGAAAAAGTATTAAAAACTACTCACAAGGATGGAAAGAAAACCACAATGTAACAGTCTTTTGGCTTATGACAATCCGTCTACTGATAGCAGTCTCCAGATCCTGAAGAGAGGACGTGTGACCCACTGCCGGCTGACGTGTTTCGAGGGATTACCTTCTTCCTCAGAGCCTAGCAGTGTTCTCTCCTACAGCTACTTATATGTTCATCTACAAGGCACATCTTAAAGCAGCTCCGGTGCCCCCCTCCCCCATTCGTGGGCGGTTCAATGAAAGTGTCACGTACCTGATGGTTGAACCCACGGATGCAGGGAGCGGCTTCTCGTATTCCTCTGGCTCAAGAACTCCTGGTAGAGCAGACAGATGTTCAGGAGCCCAGAAGGGGCACAAGTGCCTGGCAGGTCACAAATGCAAGGGCTGGTCCGGACTCCAAGTAGCAGAAGGGGAACCAGATGCAGGCTGGAACCGGGATCAGCGGAGAGCAGGAGGAACACCGGAACAGAGGGGAAGGTGTCTTGTAGATCAGGACACTAGCAGATCTTCAAGCAAGCTGGGTTGGATGCTGGTAGGCAGGAACAGCACCAAGGTGGCAGGCAAGGCGTAGTCAGAGACAAGCTGGGTCATACACAGGCGGACTGAATAGGTACCAAGGCAGCAGGCAGAAGAATAGTCAAGAGAAGCCGGGGTCAGTGGCAGGCAGCAAACAGAGGGTAGTCAGAGGCAAGCCGGGTAACAGGTATCAGGTAACAAGTAAGGTATAGCAGAGGGGTCTCTCAGGAACGCTGTAGACCAGACAGCAGGGAGGCAAGGTGACAGGTCCCTTTAAATAGCCCCTTTGGCGCCAAGATCCGTCATACTGCGCATCCACGCACGCCTGTGCACACGCGCGCATACTTGTTCGCACACTCGCATCATCATTAGCGTGCGCCCGACAGCGTTAGCGCTCACCTGCATGCGTCCATAGGCACCCACGTGCGCCCACCTGCGTTAACGTGCACTAGTGTGCGCCGGTTGGCTCTTCTGCTGGAGATGCTGCCGGTAAGATTTCTGGGAACAGCCGGATGGTCAGAACGTCCTTCTTGACAGAAAGGCAAACCTTATCTGGGAGCTCCAATAGGTTTACCTTTCATTGGACCTTTCCATGCTCTGAGGATAAAGGTAATCCTTCAAAACGCGTCAGCCAGCAGTGGTTTGCATGTCTTCTCTCTAAGATCTGGAGACTGCTATCAGTAGACGGATTGTAATAAGCCAAAGACTGTCTTTCCATCCTTGTGAGTAGTTCTTAATACTTTTTCTTCTAATCAATATATCAAAGGATAATGCACAAGGCTGGTGCTCCCTCTTTTTTTTTTTTTTTTTTTTCTTTTTTGACTGCTAGGATACCCCTATCCTGAAGGGGCAGCAAGGCCTAAAGATATTATCCACTCTGAACTTTGGATCGTCTGGTCAACGCATTCGTGAGCAAGAATATTTGTTTTGCTGCTATTGAAAGTTGTTAAGACCCGATTGGTTACGCTGGGCAGCTTTTATTTCAGACACTTTTATAAAATGTATATATATAAAAAAACTCCCTATATTTTACGCTGATTAATTCTGCTTATATTTTTTTTGTTGCCCCTCCTCTGATATGTGGGAAGATGGAGACGTCTAAATCATCCACCATGCAAGTCAGCTTTGTGTGTCAGAGATGTAGCCAGCCGCTCAAGTTGGACACGTCCTTCAAGATCCTGGATAAAGCCACAATGCAGGAGCTGACAGGTGAGTGACCCGCCAGTCCCGTATGGCTGTAGTGTTCTGTATATGTCACTTAATGGGCTCAGAATTTCCTGCACTTCAGGCATCATCTGCTTATTCAATGGGGTCCTCCTCTCTATAAAAGAAAGAACCACACACACCGGGAAGGCCCCCTGGGCCCAAGTTTATCAGAAAGGCTTCAGCTTAGTCTCCTCCCAAGCCACGCCCCTTACTAATGCATTTAGCCCGCTCAGCTTAATCATATGACTAAGCCAATGAGCGGGTGAAACGCGTTAGTAGGTCCCTCCTCCAACTTATCTTTGACTAAGCCCATAAGCGGGGTGAGATGCGTTACAGGGGCATGACTTTGGAGGAGGCAAAGCTGAAGCTTGGTCCAAATAAAAACAAAGGAAGCCTGTGAAAGTCTTGGTGTGTGCTGTAGTGTAACATTTGCACACCTTAGTAAATGGAGGTGCTTCTATTTATTCCTAACCCCCTGCCTAACATGAGGCTCATTCTCGTACCATTATAATCCATACAATGATAAAGGAGTGAATGCTACAGATGTGTACCTCCAACATGGATCATCCCCATGGTATTCATAGCTGATAACGATACATATCTCTTGTAGCTCCATTGGTGACCACTGCGGCTGTGAAACCAGGAGAAAGCCAAGAGGAGGACCTAAGTACCGAGGTAAAGGACTACACGGTTTCTTGCACAGATTTAGGGATTGGGGACCTGAGGACCAAGGTGAGGGACTACACAGTTTACTGTACAGATTCAGGAGGACCTGAGTATTGAGGTAAAGGACTAAACTGTTTATTGTACAGATTTGGGGACCCGAGTACTAGGTGAGGGACTACACAGTTTACAGATTCAAGGATTGAGGACCTAAGTACCCAGGTAGGGTACTAAACTGTGTATTGTATAGATTTGGGACCATAGTACTGAGGTGAGGGACCACGCTGTGCTCTGTGTAGATTTGGAGAGGACCTGAGTAAGGAGGTGAGGGACTACCGTGATTACTGTTCAGATTACGGGATTGAAGACCTGAGCACTGAGGTTAGAGACTATACTTTGTATTGTACAGACTCAAGGAATGGGGATCTTGGTACCAAGGTAAGGGACTGCACTGAGTATTGTGCAGATTCGAATAAAGAAAAATTTCTTTATTTCACATAAATTTCAGCTCAAACTAAGAATTTTTGGCAATGCCGAGATGACTGAACTCTGACACGTGCGCAGGAGTGACGTCATCCCGGCCCAGCCAATGGAAATAGCCTGAGATTAATAACCAGAAGCCATCGGGCTAAAGATGCCAGCGGGGAGCTCCGGGATATCGCAGCGGTGGAGAGAAGGTGAGTATAGTTCCACTTTAAACAAACATGTCAGCTATCGTGTTTTCGCTACAACCTGGAATATAAAATTACGCTTCCGATTGGTCATTTTCCACATTTTTTTTTTCTCTCATAGGCAGATAATATGAATATCAGAAATGCGTTCTACTGTATGTTAACTTCTAGAGAGCTGGCAATGTGTATTTGTATTCAACATTATGAATTATCTGCATTTGTTAAACATAATTACATTTCCCGATCCCCCCCCTTTTTTTTTTTTTCTGAAACTCCTCTCCCCTTTTTCCCCTCTCCTCTTCTCCGCACTTCCCTTTGCCTCCCCTCCTTCTTTCCTTTCATCACTTCCCCTTGCCTCCCCTCTTCTCCTCCTCCTCCTGTTTTTTTCTGTTGAAAAATGTTCTCCTTTGTTCAGCTATTGTAATACAAACGACACATCTATTCAGTAAGATCCCTCCACTACTTCCAAAGTCCGTCCTCCTCTCATTGGACAGAGGGGACCATATTGATACACTGTCATATCCTCATTGGACAGAGGGGACCATATTGATACACTGTCATATCCTCATTGGACAGAGGGGACCATATTGATACATTGTCATATCCTCATTGGACAGAGGGACCATATTGATACATTGTCATATCCTCATTGGACAGAAGGGACCATATTGATACATTGTCATATCCTCATTGGACAGAAGGGACCATACTGATACACTGTCATATCCTCATTGGACAGAGGGGACCACATTGATACATTGTCATATCCTCATTGGACAGAGGGGACCATATTGATACACTGTCATATCCCCATTGGACAGAGGGGACCATATTGATACATTGTCATATCCTCATTGGACAGAGGGGACCATATTGATACATTGTCATATCCTCATTGGACAGAAGGGACCATACTGATACACTGTCATATCCTCATTGGACAGAGGGGACCACATTGATACATTGTCATATCCTCATTGGACAGAGGGGACCACATTGATACATTGTCATATCCTCATTGGACAGAGGGGACCACATTGATACATTGTCATATCCTCATTGGACAGAGGGGACCATATTGATACACTGTCATATCCTCATTGGACAGAGGGGACCATATTGATACACTGTCATATCCTCATTGGACAGAGGGGACCACATTGATACATTGTCATATCCTCATTGGACAGAGGGGACCATATTGATACATTGTCATATCCTCATTGGACAGAAGTGATAAGATTGATACATTGTCATACCCTCATTGGACAGAGGTGATCATATTGATACATTGTCATATCCTCATTGGACAGAAGTAATAAGATTGATACATTGTCATACCTTCAGTGGACAGAGGTGATAATATGAATACTGTCATACCCTCATTGGACAGAGGTGATCATATTGATACATTGGTCATATCATCATTGAATAAAAGTGATAATATTGATCACTCTGTCATATCCTCATTGGACAGAGGTGACCATATTGCTACACTGTCTTGCCCTCATTGGACAGAAGTGATCATATTGATACACTCTCTTATCGTCATTGGACAGAAACGTTAATATTGATACACTGTCGTACCCTCATTGGACAGAGGTGATAATATTGATACACCGTCATACCCTCATTGGATAGAGGTCATCATATTTGATACAAGGTGACCTATGAAGCTGAATTGGGGTCAGGAACATGAATAACTCAATCAGCAGCTCTGTGTGCCAGTAACCTGACTGTACAGTGTGGAAGATGTATAGAAAATACCTGCCAGGCAACAATACTATGTATTCCAACTGTGATTTCACCTATTTGTCTTTAGATCCACTTTAGGTTGAGAATTTCTGTATACATTGTAGGATTGTACCGTGGAGCCTCACAGACAGGCGGTGTGCTGTGTTTTACTATCTGTGATTTCTCATCATCTGATGCTTCTGTTTTCCACACAGGAAACGTTTCTAGAGAACAGACAAGATGGAGTGTCCAGAAGACTAATTCCCCCGGCCAGGTACAGACGCCAAATACTTTCATTTACAGAGGAATTTTCTGTGGGGAATTTGACTTATTGTTGTTTTCTGAACTCTTTGTGTGAGATTAGCATGATATGACATGGCAGGATTAGTCTACTCTACATAAAACAAAGTGGTGCCAGAAATGCTGTAAACATAAAGAGTATCTAAACCCAAAAATAAAAAAAAGTGCAACCTGTGAGAGCTTAGATGTGGTGGCTGCATTAGGTTTTTCTTCTTCTTTTTTTTAAGTTTTTCTCCTTTTATACCAGGTGATCCTGCCAGTAACACATCTCCTATTCTAGTGTAGAAGCACCCTATGACTATAAAACACCTCCTCCCTTTTCTCACGTGTTCTTTGGATGCTAGCGAGAACTTGGCACAGCTAGCAACACTGCTTAAGATTCCAGTGCTGCAGAAGTAGAGTTCACGTGAAGTTAGGAGCTCACTGGGTTTCTGGCAGGATCAAATGATAGTTCTTTACAAGGGATATAACAAAACTCTTTCAATGGTATATTGACTTCAGGGGCAATTTCAATAGACATCTGTGCATGAACCCACACTGATGTCTTTCAAGTCTGGAGCATCCTAGATGCTGCTCTTATACTGCCCCCTCCTGGGGTGTCCTGGGTGTCACCTTTTAGTGCACTCTCCCACGGTGTCCACACTGTCCTCTAATTATTCTGCCTACATCCAGGTTTGTATACGGGCCACTCCCGGTGCAATCTGGATAACACCTTATTATAATGTTCACACCTGGGGTGTTCTGGTTATCATTTGGTATACTACCCACTTTATGGGTGTCCAGGTGTTGTCTTATTATACTGTCAATGCCTGGGGTACCCTGGATGTCATCTTATTATACTGCCCACTCCCGGGGTGTCTTGGATGTTGCCTTATTATACTGCCCACTATGAGGTGGCCTGGGTGTTGCTTGTCAGAGAAGTCCCTATATGTTTAGTGCTACCAAGGATTGGTATAAGCGATGGTACATACATTTGTGGTCCCATCATATGTCCTTTGTTGACTCTGATTTTGGACTCTAACTAAATAAACTATATATATATATATATATATATATATATTTTATACCGCTGTAATTGCGTGTGTTAGTAGCATTATTCGAACCTGTATTTCTTTACATTAAGGATGATGTCCACAGAAAGTGCAAACAGCTTCACCCTAATCGGAGAAGCATCTGATGGAGGCACAATGGAGAATCTAAGCAGAAGACTCAAGGTAATTAGTTAGATCATTGTCCCTACAAACAGTAGAACCAGCCCACAAGGGTCACCATTGCTTTGCTTCCAGAAGCTGTCGAAAGCCGACCATAGACGGTTCGAATCTCAGTTGGTTTAGCGGGGACTGGCCGCGATTCGAACCATGTTAGGGGCAAGCTGATTGTACCCAAGTTAATCAATTGATTAACTTGGGTACAACCAGCCTGTTGGATTTTTCATGTAATTATTGCCAATGATTATATTCGCTATCAATACTCTCTCTCTCTCTCTCTCTCTCATATATATATATCTCTATCTCTATATATCTCTATATATATCTCTATCTCTCTCGATATCTATATATATCTCTATCTCTCTGTGTGTGTATGTGTGTATATATATATATTATGCGCACACACACACACAAAATATATATATATATATATATATATATATATATATAGTGTGTGTGTATATGTGATAATCAAAGTGCAAATATGCATGTGAATCACACCCCGTGTTACATCCAGTAACTAGTGACTGTAAAAAGTGACAATAGTGCAACAAATACTTATGAATACTTAAAAATGAACATATAAATGAAAATAATTAATTACACTAGTACAAAGTGCCGTAACATGCATCCATATTGTGATTGGTTGTATCAAAATGACTGTTCATAAAATCATATAGTGGACTCAATCCACTAAAACATATAGATGAATAAAAAGTGCTTATATGTGTCAACTAATTAATTCAATTCTACTGTTTATTCATCTATATGTTTTAGTGGATTGAGTCTACTATATGATTTTATGAACAGTAATTTTGATACAACCAATCGTCATATGGATGCACGTTACGGCACTTTGTACTAGTGTGATTATTTATTTTCATTTTTATATGTTCATTTTTAAGTATTCATAACTATTGCACTGTTGTCACTTTTTACAGTCACTAGTTACTGGATGTAACACGGGGTGTGATTCACATGCATTCATTTCAATGGGGAGGAGCGGTTTTTACGCAGTTCCCGCATCTCCCCAAAGATGCTGCTTGCAGGACTTTATTTATTTTTTATTTTTTCCCATCCTGCAAGTGCAACGCCCCAGTGTGAAAGCCACACTGGGGTGGCTTGAGAGGCTCTATTTCTAGCGCTAAAATGCATTAAAAGCGCTACAGTGTGAAAGAGGTCTTAGGAAGGTGCCGCTCCCACCCCCTCCACAGCCCAGCGCTCCAGTGAGTGGGGGGGGGGAGCAGAGTGAGCCAGTGACTGACAGTCACCAGAGAACTGAGTGTTCAGCAGTGTTCGATAGTTCAGTTCTCTGTTGGAGCCGGCAGGGGAGATGCAGCATCAGACCTATGCTGCATCCACCTAGGTAAGTATGGAACAAAAATAAATACATTCCTATACTTCTTTTAAGATATTTGAACAATGTAAAATGATACAATTCATGATTTCTCTTTTGAGCAACTTCTGTCCTCCTTTTTTTTCTTTTTTTTTTATCATCTGGATAATGAACTCATTGCATCTGAAAAGGGAAATTCAGCGTTGTCATCCTTTTTGTTTTTCAGGTGACAGGAGATCTGTTTGACATCATGTCGGGACAGACTGATGTGGATCACCCTCTTTGTGAGGATTGTACGGACACCCTTCTGGATCAGCTTGATACTCAGCTGAACATAACAGAGAATGAGTGTCAGAACTACAAGTAAGAGCCCCGAGGCTTTCTGTACGATGAATGGAAATGTTGATATTTTGTCAGCTTCAAACCATGGTTGTGCTTTAAACTGGCCATACACCAGCATAGGTTCATGCTGGTGTATGGCCAGTTTTGATTTTCTAATCATTAGTGAGGCCAACACGCGCTGTATATAATTTATGAGGTGGGAGGAGCACACATGGCACAAAATATATATAGGTGGGAGAAAAACACACTACGTTGAGGGGGAGATTTACTAAAGACAATTAGACTGTGCACTTTGCAAGTGCAGCTGCTTCATAGCTCAGTAAATGAGGTACAACTTTACTTAAAGCGGGAGTCCGCCGGGACTCCTTGTTGTGTTTTTTTTTTTTTTTAAAAGCCAGCAGCTACAAATACTGCAGCTGCTGACTTTTAAAATAGTGACACTTACCTGTCCAGAGCGTCCGCGATGTCGGCACCCGAAGCCGATCTCTAGATCGTCTCTCGGGTCCTGCCGCCGCCATCTTGGGTATGGGAATCCGGAAATGGAGCCTTTCGGCTTCATTTCCCGGTTCCCTACTGCGCATGCGCGAGTTGCGCTGCGCAATAAGGACGGTCCCCGCTGCCTCTGGGATCTGTGTGTTTCCCAGCAGGCAGCGGGGCACTTGCGGAAAGGGGCGGGCACTTGCGGAAAGGGGCGTAATCTACGCCCCTTTCCGCAGAGAGCTATCGCGGAAGTGGGTGCAGATACCTGTACTGTACAGGTACCTGCACCCCCCCTCCCCCCTGAAAGGTGCCAATTGTGGCGCCGGAGGGGGGGAGGGTTCCGATGAGCGGAAGGTCCACTTTAGGGTGGACCTCCGCTTTAACAATACCAAATCAAATGCAAGGGGAAAAAAAAAAAATGTTTTACTTCCACATGATTGGATTATATAAGTCTAGAGAGCTTCCCCTTATTTACTAAACTCTGGAGCAACTGCACTTGCAAAGTGTACAATCTATTTGCCTTTAGTAAATCAACCCCAAAATATACTGTATAATACATTAGGTGGGGGAGAGACACGGCACACAATATATATCCTATCAGGTGGGAGGAGCAAAGCACAAGGTTTCTTTCTCGGGTAACAATACAGGCATGTATACGTTTATATGCTGGTTTAAGATGACCTGGGCGCTGATGGGGCTTGGACCTTTGCCCTGATGGGACCTGGGCGCTGATGGGACTTGGACCTGGGCTATGATGGGTCCCGGGCACTGAAACAGCCTCCCTGTAGGTTTCAGAGGAATGAACACATTTTCTCAGCCTCATGTGTAACTAAACACTCTCTTGTGATTTCAGACGGTGCCTGGAGATCCTGGAGACCATGAATGAGGATGATAAAGAGAAACTGGAGGCCATGCTGAAGGAGTTGGCTGAAGATGAAGAAAGGCTGATTCAGGAATTGGAGGAAGTTGAGAAAAATCGAGAACAAATGGCTCAAGATATAGAAAAAGTCAGACAGGAAGCAGAGAGGCTGGAGCAAGAAGAGGCTCAGTAAGGATGATACTTTGTATAATATACGGTATAATGGCTTTGTATGTGTCCCTGCATTCTCTGAGAAAACGGTAAACAGATTACTTTTATCAAAGATGAATCCCAGTTCAAACAGAATAGTCTGCGTGCTCTTCAGTCTGTTACCACCTGCAGTCGCCTAATGCTGGAAGAACACAGGGGTAGAGGGTTATTCAGCATCATGAAGCGTACATCTTCGGCCCCTTTCACACGACAAGCCCGCTCGGATCCGCCTGTCCGCATGCGCAGTACACAGCAACACAGATTCCGAAAATTGCCGAGGATGAACGGCGCCTGCGCCGTGAGTCCAGGTTCTAGCCCCACCATCCAAGTGGACATAGAGCAGCTCGCCCGCGAGGGGCCCTCTAATATTCACCACTCTATGTCCGCTTGGATGGTGGGGCTACCACCTCCACTCATGGCGCAGGCGCCGTTCAGCTTCGGAGATTTTCCGCAGCTTCGTCTGCTCCGTAATGCGCATGCGCAGTACGGTCCGGACACTATACGCCAGAACACCGGCTCAGTGGAGATCAACAGAGCCATCTCCTGCTGAGCTAGCGGACTCTGCTGAAAGGGATCCGCCTCGTGTGGAAGGGGCCTTCTACACCAGACACTTCCTTCATATTGGTATTTTTGAGGGTGTAGGAGTACCACCATCCATAGTTAAAAAAAAAGTACTCTTATGTCATAAAGCTTCCTATTAATTACTTGTTATAGGAAGATCTCACCTGGTTTCCAGTGCATGAGACGTTGTGTTTATAAGGCCTCGTTTCCATAGGTGATAATCATCAAAACCTTGTCCAAATATTCTCAAAACTCTAGCAGTGATAATAGGCATTTGCATAACTTTACATTGTGTTCATGTGAAATTTGCATATCTTTCTGGAAATCCTGGGAGGAGCCGATTAAACTTGTTATTTTTACAGAGGTTATAGTATAGTTAAAGGGTTGTTGACTGTTGTGCTGAATTTTGGCAGTTTTGGCCCTGATTCAGGCACTACCCAGTTGCCATCATGCTTAGCATGCTGTCCTCCGTCTGAATAAGTCGTCATAGGTGTGTAAATTCTTACATAGCTCATCATGCTGGAAAATGGCTGCCATTACCTCTCTAATATACCAATGAGCACTATGGGACAAGGAAATCATTCTCCAGGGGGTTGAAAAGTTTAGTCAGTAGTACTTGTGGCTTGGGGATTGTACAGAGTACTTGGTGTATGGACTTATGAAGTACAGTACTACTTTGCATAGGGACTGTATGGATTACTTGATGCTGGAACTGTAAACTGAGTGGTGTTTGGAGATTGTATGGAGTACCTGCTGTTGGGACTGACTGTATGGTGTGCCTGCTGTTGGGACTGACTGTATGGGGTGCCTGCTGTTGGGACTGACTGTATGGGGTGCCTGCTGTTGGGACTGACTGTATGGGGTGCCTGCTGTTGGGACTGACTGTATGGGGTGCCTGCTGTTGGGCACTGTACATAAAACCTGTTTAGAGGGATGAGATATGAAGTGTGCTAATTTCCTGTTCTTGCATATTATTTTTTTTTTAATGTTTTATATTATATTTTAATAACCTTTCTGAAGGTATCAGAAAGAATATAGCGAATTCAAACGTCAACAGCTGGAGCTGGACGATGAACTGAAAAGCGTGGACAACCAGATGCGATATGCGCAATTCCAATTAGACAAACTAAAAAAAACCAACGTCTTTAATGCCACCTTCCATATATGGTAAGTTTTATAGATTGATTAGTGCCAAATATCGCCCTCACTTTGTGAATGATGATCGGCTTGTGTTTTTACTATGCTCATTATGACTAAGCCCACACTGTAATAACCCCACCCCAGCTCAATTTTGAGGACACCAATGAGTGACAACTCCCAGGCTTGGAGGACAGCCGTCATTTTTTGCACCAGCGAGACCATTCTGTGGTTGGGTATCCAATTGGGTTCCTTATCATGTAGGGGTAGTGATCTGTCATCATGAGCTTGAGCACCAGAAGACCTTGTCCCAGCACTGAGCACCCCTCCTCACATTCTGCAATTGGTTTCTATATAGGTGGGCACCCATGCCCTTCACTGTCTGCATGAGCCAGAACAGGAACTATGAGGAGACCTGACACATACCTGGCTCATCTGCATGAGCTACAGAAGAATCATGAAGAGCCTATTGCACAACTAACACTTTGCTTCCATGATGTCCTGAATCAGAGCATTGTGGATGATTTACAAATCGCTCATTAGCAGTGACCCTTGCCACAACGCACGCCAGTTGGAATCACAGATTCTCATTATTATTATTATTATTCTCGATTTTATATAGTGCCAACAGTTTACGCAGCACTTTACAATGTGGAGGGGGGACAGTACAATACAGAAGGGACAGGAGGGCCCGGCTCATAGAGTTTACATTTTATACCAGAGGTCTCCACACTTTCTGAACAAAGGGCCAGTTTACTGTCCTTCAGACTTTGTGGGGGCCAGACTGCGACCAGTAGGAATAGAAAATGCCGTGGCGTCAACGGGAATAAAGAATGCCCAATCATTGGGATTAGTGGGAGGAATATTGCCCCATTGTTGGTATTGGGAAAGAAATAGTGCCCCATCATTGGCAGGAATAGAGCCCTTTTGTTGGTATGGGGGGGGGGGTGGATTTTGCACCATCATTGGTGTCATTTGGAGGAATAGTGCCCCATCATTGTTGGTATCAGGGTGAGGAATAGTGTCCCTTCATTAGTGTCAGTAGGAAGAATAGGGCCCTACAGTTGGGGTCAGTTGTAGGCATTGTGTCCCAAAGGCCTGATAAAGATCAGCAAAGGGTTACAGCCCGCCCCCAAGGCTACAGTTTGGAGATCACTGCTTTACATGAAAGCGAAGAGCAACAATTCTGCCACATTTTTTTTTTTCTTTTAAGTCAGCCGCTACAGATACTGCAGCTGCTGACTTTTAAAGTATGGACACTCACCTGTCCAGGTCGCCCGTGATGTCGGCACCGGAAGACGATCTGTCCCTCGGCTCTCGGGGTGGAGGCACCGCTATCTTTGGTAAGGGAATCGGGAAGTGAAGCCTTGCGGCTTCACAGCCTGGTTTCCTACAGCCCATGTGCGGTTCCACTGGTCCCTGCGTGGCTCCCAGAAGACAGCGGTGTGGACAGAGGAGGCGCCGGATATAGCATAGATATCCGCGGATTCTGTGGCTATCTATGCCCCGGAAGTGGGATCAAATACCTGGATTTTACAGGTATCTGCCCCTCCTCGCTGAAAGGTGCCAAATGTGACACCGGAGGGGGGGGGGAATCCAAAAAGCGGAAGTTCAATTTTTGGGTGGAACTACCGCTTTAAGTATGAATAGCCACAAAGGATATAAATCCACTTTGTGTGCACCAAATGCCTTTGCAAATCCAGATATCACCTTGCAAAAGTAGCAGTGGCACTATCACTGTGCTGTACTTGGCCTGTATACCTACGATCGGACCATCCCTATTCTCATCCCTAATTTAGACAATATTTGCATATCCCAGAGTTTAGCTTTAAACAACGTAGTAAGCTTGTCGGGTTCCAGCCGTTTCTTATTGTCGCCCTCTGTGACTCCCCAGGCATAGCGGTCAGTTTGGCACCATCAACAACTTCCGCCTGGGCCGTCTTCCCAGTGTTCCTGTGGAGTGGAATGAGATTAATGCAGCTTGGGGCCAAACAGTTCTGCTGTTGCATGCCCTCGCCAACAAGATGGGACTCGAGTTCCAGAGGTGAGATTGTATGAATCGCTTCATCAAAAACCTTTTTTTCTTTTTTGTACAAAAACACTAATTTCACTGCTTTCCATATAGATACCGCCTAGTACCTTTTGGAAATCATTCTTATCTGGAATCTCTCACAGATAAATCTAAGGTATGGTTTTATTTCTGTAAAGGAATCTACGAACGGGTGAATTTTTATTAGTTTTCTTATGAAGTTTCTGAAATGCTCATGAAATGAAAAATGCTCATCAGATTCATACATTTGGTAACTTAAGCGCTGTAAAGACAGAAGCGTTTTTATCTGAATGCATTCAGATAAAAAAAAACGTGTGTGTGTGTGTGTGTGTGTGTGTGTCAGCCTCCTTTAGCACCCCCTAATTACCTACCTGAGCCCCATCTCTCTCCAGCGATGTCCGCGATCCCCTCAGCCATCCAGGACACTCCTGATTTGTCTGAGAGAGCAGCGGCGCCATTGACTCCCGCGGCTGCCCTGCAAAGTCAGTCAGCCAATCAGGGGAGAGAGGGGGGCCGACCAGGTTAAGGCTCCATGTCTGAATGGATACACAGAGCTCTGACTCTGCTTGGGTGCCCCCTGTAGCAAGCTGCTGGCTGAGGGGCACTCACAGGAGGGAGGGACCCCAGAAGAGGAGGATCCGGGTTGCTCTGTGCAAAACTAACTGTACAGAGGAGGTAAGTATAACATGTTTGTTATTTAAAGGGTGGGGAAAAAGAGACTTTAAAATCACTTTAACCTCTTGCCGACCGCTGCACAAAGATATACGTTGGCAGAACGGCACAGGGAGGCAAATGGAGGTACAGGTCACTTTAAATTTGCCACCTACCGAGCACGTGGTGGAGCGCTTGCCGCAGGTCCCGGGAACTCTATGTTCGCCAGCAATTGCGGTGTGGAAAGGTAGAATGGGGAGATACCTATGTAAACAAGGCATTTCCCCCCATTCTGCCTAGTGACAAGACAGATCTACTGCTCCCTGTCGTCGGGAGCAGTGATTGCTGGTAGTCCTCTTCCCCCACAGTTAGAATCACTCCCTAGGACACGCTTAATCCCTTCCCTGCCCGTGTCTTTTATACAGTAATCGGTGCATTTTTATAGCACCGATTGCTGTATAAATTAGACTGGTCCCAAAAGTGTTCGCTGTGTCCGCCTTAATGTCGCAGTCACGATAAAAATCGCAGATCGCTGACATTACCAAATATACATATATATATCGCTGCGTAAATTGATGGCTCTATACAAGCACCTATAATCTTATTTACTCCATATACTTCTTCTTTACCAGGAGCTTCCACTTTACTGTTCAGGAGGTTTAAGATTTTTCTGGGACAACAAATTTGACCATGCCATGGTGGCTTTTCTGGACTGCGTGCAACAGTTTAAGGAAGAAGTGGAAAGAGGGGACACCGGCTTCTGCCTGCCATACAGGTCAGTACATGGAAATCTGGTAGTCTGCACTTTACACATTATTATTGCATTTTGCACTTTTCATCTACCAAACCCATAATATATTATCTTAGGTTTAGGTGATTAAGGTCATACTTTGTCATGTAATCTTATTAGACTGTATTTATAGAAAAGATGAGCAACACTGCACAAACTATTGCCGCTATTTACATTTCGTATAATATTTAATAATAATAATGATCATTCAGGTCCTATCGGTTAACTTTATATCTCTGCATGAATACATACCTTGATATTTAACAATATATAATATGATTTTTTTTATTTTTTTTTTTAAAAGGGGGTAAATTGAAATGAATGCCACAGAGACTTTCATTGCGCAAAGCAGCTGGCATTAATAAAATGTATTAAACATGTATATAGTACACTCACTTGTGTATGTGGTGGCGCTAGGTGTATTCAGTGCTGCTACAGGGTGACACCCACTGAACCAAAAGCGTCATGCGTACCAAAGACAGGATGTGACATAGCGACTGGAAATGCACCTCCAACACGTTTTTGTCCTCATATGGATTCAGTTAACTGAACATGTCCAATCAGGATGAAATGCGTTGAGACTGTGCTACATCACTTGCCATCCCTGGTACACACGTCGCTTCTGTAGAATAAAACACGAAGGCTACTTTCACACTGGGGTCTCGGCGGTAAAGCAGCGGTATTTTTAGCGGCGCTTTACCATCATTTTTGCAGCTCTTTTCGGCCGCTAGCGGGGAGCTTTTAACCCCCACTAACGGCCGAAAAAAGGTTAAAGGTGCCGCTGCCCAATCATTTCAATGAGCAAGGGCGCTTTAGGAGCGGTGTATACACTGCTCCTACAGCGCTTCAAAGATGCTGCTTGCAGAACTTTTTTTAGTGTCCTGCCAGCGCACCGCTCCAGTATGAAAGCACTTGGGCTTTCACACTGGAGTAAGAGGAGAGGCTTTTTACAGGCGCTTTGCAGCCTGCAAATCGCCTTCAGTGTGAAAGCAGCCTTAGGCTGTTAATGGTGTAGTTGTCCACATAATTTTTGAATGTAGAAAAATCCTTTTGAAACATGGTAGTTACTAATGTTAATTAATGTAGTGGCTCTATCCATTGCAGACCAAGAATAATGATAGATATATATATATAAAAAAAAATTATTTATTTTTTGCATCTGCTGACAGGATGGATGTTGAGAAGGGTAAAATTGAAGACACTGGCTGCAGCGGTGGATCCTATTCCATCAAGACACAATTCAACTCTGAAGAGCAGTGGACCAAGGCCCTGAAGTTTATGCTGACCAACCTGAAGTGGGGGCTGGCATGGGTTTCCTCACAGTTCTATAACAAGTGACTAATGGGGAATGTTGGTTGGACTGCATCGCCTATTGAATGAATTCCTATCCGGGGAGCTGAGAAGGCATTCTCATTATCACTGTACCTTAACCTAACCCTGTCATTACCCAGGGCTGGATATTTCACTTCTACACGGTGCTAAAGCAGCCTTTAACCTTCCCAAACTGTTGCACTGATGTCAGCTGGATATGGTCGCCATTTTATGTCAAAGAATGGTTATTTTTTAAGAGCAAGAATGAGACTATATTTTTAAGTCCTACAATTCTGGGACTGTGTGTATGTGTATATAAAAACCCCATTATGTATAATGAATTAGTATATTAAATAAAAGTATGGACATGAGGAAGCAATACTGATATTTGTAGTTATGCGCCGAAGTATTTTGCTTTATTAACTCTAACCATCCAAAACCAGCAAAGAACAGACACAGTTTATTTAACGGATTTGGGTCTTCACAGCAAGACCAGTTACTGGTGTAAGTAAACTGAGCACACCTACCAAGAAACCTGAACTCCAATTACAAGAATTAATAAAAAAAAAAACATTTTTCTCCTCCCCTGAGGGACACAGGAAGTCATTAACGGTCAGGTTATACCACCGCCTGCAGAAGGATTGAACACTGGCAAAAAAAAATTGTAGGCCAAAATAATTGAGGACTGAGGTTGAGAACCAGAACCTCCTATCAGCAAGCTTTTTTTTATTTTATTTTTTTATTTGCTAAAGTCCATGTATAATATGTTTCTTTTCTTCAGATTTACTAGAAAAAGTCTGTTTGTTTTTGCTAGTATTTTAGCTACATCGCTGCTTCAGGTGGTCTCTACAACTGACCGCTACTTGGGTCAACCTCAAGCCAGCTTTTGGAGTGCCATACCTGGACCTTGTGGTTCTAGCCTGAAAGTGACCTTTTGGACACCTGGTTCCACATTGGGCATTATCCAGGCCCCATCCTGGTAATAAGTTAGCCGCGGAGCACTTTCCAGGCCCAGAGCCACTGTCCTTGCCTCTTCACTGGCCCTTTCTTCAAAGGCTCGCTGTAGTAGGCTGAGCATTGGGAGCTACCTTTTTGGTATTTTCAAAGCTGGGAGCCTTTGAATTTTTATGTCGGTTTTACTGCAGAAGAGGTGAACACCGAAGGACTGAGTGCGGTCATCTGGGAGGAGTGTTGGGCATGCTGTGGTCACCGCCTTTCAGGGCTGAGTCGGCGATTCCATGCAAATGCACCCGCTTTGCAAAGAGCTATGTGGGACTCTGTTCTTGTTGCCTGCCTACAGTATCTTGATCACCTCCACCCATGTGGACTACCAGCAGTTGGGTTTTGCAAGTACCTGAGGCCTTGACTCATACTCTAAGCTACATTGCCACATGTCTCATTAGACACAGTGTGGCTGTACCAGGTGCCCTCAGCTCATATTTCACAAATGGCTGCAGCATGCCCACTATGCAGCCAATGTCTGTCAATCATATTGCCCTCTTTTTTTAGAGTCTATGCTTGTAAAGTGGAAGTAAACCCTTCTATTGTTTTCAGTCAAGGAAGCCGCCATCTTGGCTTCTAATGATTCTTCAACTGCCATAATGCTGCACATGTGATCAGTTATGAAACCAGCCATTGGATGGTTTGAAAGTTTGGTTGAGAGCACAACCAATGTGAACGTTAGCATTTCCGGCATGCCGGGAATGTAAGTGTTTTTTTTAAAACTGGGTTTACTCCCGCTTTAAATAGCATAGGATGTTTGCAATCTCTGAAAGCAGAGGCCATAAGCACACACCTTACTGTATCAGATCTGCCTGCAGTCTTTAACCGCATACAGACCGGAAGAAGATTTGGCTGCTTAATGACCAGGCCATTTTTTGGGATACAGTACAGCGTCACTTTAACTGACAATTGCGCGATCATGCAATCTTGTACCCAAACAAAATTGACATTCCCCCCCACCCACACAAATAGAGCTTTCTTTTGCTGGCAATAAGCGTTTGATTACTTTGCGCAAAAGTTATAGCGTCTACAAACTCTGAGAAAGATCTATTTTTTTTTTTTTTTTAGTAATGGCGGTGATCTGCAATTTTTAGTGGTACTGTGACATTGCGGTGGACAGATCGAACGCTTTTGACGCATTTTTGGGACCATTGACATTTATACAGCAATCAGCGCTATAAAAAGTGCACTGATTACTGTATAAACGTCACTGGCTAGGAAGGGGTTACATGTGTGGGGATAGTACTGACTGAGCATCCGGCGGCTCTTAAAGGGGAAGATGTACCGATACGGTGATTCGTGGGAATGTGCCACTGCCGACGTATATCGGCGTGAGCCTGTCTGCAAGTGGTTAAACCATAAGCTTCTAAGACTCTGATGCTGAATCTCTCCCAACCCTTCTGGACAAACCTGCCCCTGAGGAGTCAGTTGTCTACTATTAATCTCAAAAATAAAAGGACATTTAGTTTAGGGCTGCAACGAACGATTTTCATAATCGATTAGTTGTCAAATTGACATTCATTTACAACCACAGTGACGGGAAAATTTGGAAATAGAAAACTTCTTAGTCAAAGGAATTTTCCGACAGTGTTTGTGGTTTTCGTTTCGAAATTACATTCATTTTAAAAACAGAATGTTAAATACAAGTGAAAATTTCAAACAAATTCTTTCATTCAGAGAATTTACAAAGATTTTTCGTCTGAATATTCTCATCTGAAAATTGATCGGTGTGGCCAGCATAAGGCTCGGTGCTCACCTATGCAGTTTGCTTTTGATCTGTTTTTGCTGTGTGTTTAGATTTTTACACACGTGATTTTACTGCAATTTCCATTTTTTTTTTGGGCAGATTAACCACTTCAATACCAGGCACTTAAACACCTTCCTGCCCAGACCAATTTTGAGCTTTCAGCGCTGTCGCATTTTGAATGACAATTGTGCAGTCATGCTACACTGTACCCAAATGAAATTTTTATCATTTTTTTCCCACAAATAGAGCTTTATTTTGGTGGTATTTGATCACCTCTGCGGTTTTTATTTTTTGCTAAACAAATTAAAAAATACCAAAAATTTTGATTCAGTTTCAAAACTTTGCAAATAAGTACGTTTTCTCCTTCACTGATGGGCAATAAGGCGGCACCGATGGGGTGGCATTGATGGACACCGATATGTGGTGCTGATAGGTGGCACGGATAGGTGGCATGGGTTAGTCGGCACAGGTGGGCATGGGTAGGCACTGATAGGCGGCACAGATGGGAACTGATAGGCGGCATTGTATTCTAATATATTGTACTAATGGATGCCAATCAGTGATGCCCATTGTGGGCACTGACTGGAATCCCTGGTGGTCTAGGGTGGCATACCTTGTCCTGGGCATCCCTGGTGGTCCAGTGTGGGCATCCTCGGGGGGGGGCTGTGCTGATAATTGATCAGCACAGACCCCCCCCGTCAGAGGAGCAGCCGATCGGCTCTCCTCTACTCGTGAGTGAGGAAAAGCCGATCACCGGCTTTTCCTATTTACACTGTGATCAGCCGTGATTGGACACGGCTGATCGCGTGGTAAAGAGTCTCCGTCGGAGACTCTTTACCGAGATCGTAGTTTCCGGGTGTCAGACTGACACCCCGCAACAACAATTGCTGCAATGCGCGCAGCGGCTCATAATCCTGATCACGTCATATGACGTCCGGTCAGGATTATGCAACCACTTTGCCACCGTCAATTTGTTATAGGGCGGGCGGCAAGTGGTTAAAAAACAAATTGCTGCAAAAACACATTACATGCTTTTCTGCAGCTTCTCCATTGAAGTCTATTGAACCAATAAAGCACCATTTTACATTAAAAGTCCCCGACCCTTTCAATTGTGAACGTGTCCCATAGGAAACCATGTAAATGAACTGTAGTGCATTTCTGCAAAAAAAAAGCACCAATAAAAACATAGATGTGAACCAAGTTTAAGACGTTTAGTAACATAATGGGGTTAAAAAAACTAAAATGAGCTCTTTATAGTAAAAAAAAAAAAGATCACTACTGTAAGAGGTTCATTTTTTACTGTAGAACAGTGAGTAATATTTACAGTAGCGATTATTTGCACTATAAAGGGCTCATTTTAGTTTTTTAACCCCATTATGTTACTGGCCGATTATGAAAATAGTAAATCGATTAATTTCATAATCGATTAATCGCTTAATTGTTTCAGCCCTAATTTAGTTCCTAGTTATGGTATACACACACACCAGTCTTAAGCGAGAGAATAAGCCGAGAGCTTCCACCAGAGCTGGTTCTAGTCTTCGGTCCTTTACAGGAGTGGTATGCAACCTCAGTTCTTAAGTACCCCCACCAACAGGTCATGTTTGTAGGTTTAACTTATCTTGCACAGGTGCTTTAAATCAGAGTCAATGGCTTGGTATTTTGGACAGCTATTTCATCTTAAGGGAAAGTCTCAAAACATGGCCTGTTCGGGGTACTTGAGGACTGGGTTGAGCTCCCAACACCACCCAAGACCTTTCCAGTGCAGCTGCCGTCTCAAGTTTTCAATTATGGACACCTCAAAACTCAGACATGACGTGCAATCCCTCCAAATGGATCCATTCAAAGATACAAAAAGACTGACAAGATTCTAAATATGATGTAAAAAGCACAGAGAAACAGAGCGCACACCAGCCCTAGTGCATTAAAGTTTATTTAACTCAGTAAAAGGTTAAAAAAGCCAGGTATGTCACTCACAAACATCCGTTGAGTAGTAGCATTGGTATTTACAGCCTCCACTGTTGCCTCCTTCCCCGATTTTAGGCTCCCTGCAGTAGCTAGCAATACGGATGGTTAAGTACTCGGTTCGCTTGCTGGCTGCAGGTACACTCTCTCTCCACGCCTCACACGCACGGACCTGCCGGCTCTGGATGACGTCACTCGCAACGGGGGGGCGGATCTCTCAACGTGTGTACTGACTCTGACGCTGGCTATAACTGTTCCCTGGGAACAGTTATAGCCAGCGTCAGAGTCAGTACACACGTTGAGAGATCCGCCCCCCCGTTGCGAGTGACGTCATCCAGAGCCGGCAGGTCCGTGCGTGTGAGGCGTGGAGAGAGAGTGTACCTGCAGCCAGCAAGCGAACCGAGTACTTAACCATCCGTATTGCTAGCTACTGCAGGGAGCCTAAAATCGGGGAAGGAGGCAACAGTGGAGGCTGTAAATACCAATGCTACTACTCAACGGATGTTTGTGAGTGACATACCTGGCTTTTTTAACCTTTTACTGAGTTAAATAAACTTTAATGCACTACGGCTGGTGTGCGCTCTGTTTCTCTGTGCTTTTTAGGTTTGTCTGCCACCCAGTGGACTTTAATAAGAGCAGCAACACCCAGAGTGGATGTAACAAGCAATATATATTGTGCAGAGGTATTCTGGAGGAACTGGATAGGATGTGACAGCGCCGTACTTGATTTATTTGTTTCCTGTTGTATCTAAATATGATGTGAATGAGTAGAGTACATTCATCCTGCTCCTCGTTAGACCATTTTGTGGGTTACCAATCTGGAGAGCTATTGGTAAGACCATAGGAATAGCAGACTCCCAGCCAGAGGTCTTCGATATATGGATACCTACATCCCTTGGTGTGTCTCACCATAAGCTTGGTTGACTCATTAGGTGCATGCCTGTGAATCCAAATCCTCCGGTAAGCCTTTAACCAATTGGTGGTGGATTATGTACTTGCAACCTTTCTATATCTATTTTCTTACAATGATGCCATGACATGGACTGGGACTCATTCACATGTTTGAGCTTCTTTACTGTGGATATCACGTTCACTTTTTTTCTACACTGTCTATTTGTATTGTTGATTTATGTACTAAGTATTATGGAGCTTTAGGGGTTCTATTTCACATATTGTTTTTGTCATCTAAGTTTTTTTCAGATCTATTGATCATCACCACTTAACTTTTAATTCACTCTGAAATTGCATGTTAGCGCTGCACTTTTATTTATCCATTTTCGTTGTTTCCAATTGTTCTTTTGCTGTGTTGGCTGCTGTTTACTATTTAAAAAAGAGACAGTGCAGTAAACGTTACGTTTTATTACTTTTGGGATAGCCAGCAATTACCTGATCATATCTGGGCACACACAAAGGGCCCCCTTTCACACTGGGGCGGTTTTCAGGCGCTACAGCGCTAAAAAATAGCGCCTGAAAAAAATCGGCAGCTTTCACACTGGAGCAGTGCGCTAGCAAGACGGTGAAAAAAGTCTTGCTAGCCGCATCTTTGGATCGGTGAAGGATCGGTGAAGTTCACCGCTCCTACCCATTGAAAATCAATGGGGCAGCGCGGCTATACCGCCGGCAAAGCGGGCGGTTTTAACCCTTTTTCGGCCACTAGCAGGGGTTAAAACCACCCTGCTAGCGGCCGCATACCGACGGTAAAGCACTGCTAATAATAGCGGCGCCAGAAGCCCGCACCGCCCCAGTGTCAAAGGGGCCAAAGTGCCTGAGGTCTCAAGCTGCTAATCGCTTCCAGAAGAAATAGGGCAGGTGAAAAAGGAAGAAAAAAAAAAAAAAAAAAAAAAAAAAAACGCAGCCACCACATTGAATGATTGGTAAGCTACAATATATTACAGTTTTGGGTTTATAACGCTGTAACTGAGTATCAGTATCAGTTTCAGATTATCTGACAATCAATCCACACTCTGGTTTTATGTGAATCTGTAATGACTGGTCACATTTATGCAATTCCTCCAATGAATTACAAACAACTTTAAAAAAAAAAAAAACCTGATTTATTCTGTACATACCCAAAAAAGTTTTGTTGGGGAAAGTCTAATCTCGCTTGAGCTCAAGATATTATATTATTTATATATACACACAGAGACACCCCTTAACGTATCTACAGTTATATTCTACCGAAACAGTCCCAAAATGGTTGTCAGCTTCCACCAATCATGTAGCCGATAGCCGATTTCAATTCTTAAAAAGGTGTGTAAAAATGAAATCCTGCATTATTAGGACAGCTAATGCCACCGAGAAACAGGTGTGTAAGATTTATCCAAAGAACTTCACACCTTTGCTGTCATTTAATGTGAAGATCTCTGCTTTGTGATCCAACTGAAGGGCTTCCAGGGATTTCATGAGCATGGATTCATCCAGACCATGGAATTCTGAGTAACAAATAAGACACGTGTATTAGAAAACAAAGCAACGGAGCATAATCAATCAATCAATATAAATCAGGACTGCACACCCCCCTCCTCCCCCCCAGATTTAAAGTGGTTTTAAAGGATTAAAGTGGAGCTTCTGCTCATTGGAACCCTCCCCCCCTCCGGCGCCATAATTAGCACCTTTCAGGGGGGAGGGGGGGTGCAGGTACCTGTACAGTACAGGTATCTGCACCCACTTCCGGCATAGATATCCGCAGAATCTACGCCCCTTTCCGAAAGTCCCCCGCTGCCTGCTGGGAAACACACGGATCCCAGAGACAGCGGGGACCATCCTTATTGCACAGCGCGACTCGCGCATGCACAGTAGGGAACCGGGAAATTAAGCCGCAAGGCTCCACTTCCTGATTCCCATACCCAAGATGGCGGCGGCAGCACCCGAGAGACGATCGAGAGATCGGCTTCGGGGTGCCGACATCGCGGGCGCGTTGGGCGGGTAAGTGTCCTTATTTTAAAAGTCAGCAGCTGCAGTATTTGTAGCTGCTGGCCTTTATATATAAAAAAAAAACAAAAAAAAAAAAAAAAAAAAACAACAAAACGGCGGAACTCCCGCTTTAAGGTCATAATTCTATACATGAAGGTAAAACCTTCTGTGCTGCACCCCATGGGTTTGCATAGAGCAGCTCTGATCCACCACTTCTGGAATCCCCTGCTAGCACTCCTCCCCACTGCTAAATGCTCCCATAGCAAGTCCTGGTTATGCAGGGCACTCGTGCACACTTGCTCCTAAGGCGTGCTCTGTGTCCCCATTGACACAAAGTGCAACTCGGCCCCGCCCCCTGCTCACTGGCTGTGACTGACAGCAGCAGGGGCCAATAAGAGAAGAGACCAAGAAAGCGAGCAGCTATGCTGCCCACCGTGCAGAGAGCTGTTTCGACAGGTAAGTATAAGGGGGAGGGGGAAGGTAAGCTGCACCCAGATTTTCTACTTTAAACCTCCTAAAATAAAAAAAACCTGCTAGACAAAAGCTATGAGCTGGTATGGATCGCATACCAGCTCATTATGAAATACTTACCTACTTAACGGCTGACATCTTTCCTGTAGTCACTTCCGGGTTCGCGAGCTCCGGCACTGTAATTAGCTGGACCCACGATGACGTCACTCCCGCGCATGGGGGTCACTGCACGGGTCCTGAAGAAACGGCATGAGTGGGCTGTTCCTTCAGTGCACATGCTCCAATATCCAAGCAAAAGAACTCGCTGCTCCAGGTGAGACAGGAAACCTAATGATATCACGGGTGCCCGCCTCGGCTCGCCTCCGCATACGATCAATACTGAAGAAATGGCTGCACTCCAAGACCCATCAAATTTCTTATTTAATGAACGTACATCCCAAGTGTTACAAACAGTTCAAATGGTAGATGCGTTTCACACACTAACAGGTGCGCTTATTCACCAAAATACCATGAATATCTACAGTACCTACAGGTAACCCTTACTATAGTCACAATAAAAAAGAGGAAGATTTTACTTTTGCTTTAATGCACACAAAAAAAATAAAAAAATTAAAACAACAACACAACCTTCAGCCTTTACTGGCACTTTTATTTCTTTGCATTCTACTAAAAAAAAAAAAAAAGGTTAGCTGCCTGGCTGTTACTCCGATCTACAATACTCAATCATAACCACTTCCGGACCACCGCACGCCGAGATACGTCCTAACTTTGAAGGGCGATATCGTTGTTATGGCAGCAGCTAGCTGCCATAACCCTGGTATCCTATTGTTTGGCACAGCGGTCCGGTTTCTGATAATAGTGGTCTCTGCGGCAGATTCACTGCAAGATCACTTTTATCGGCGCTCCCACCACGCTCTGGTGCCCTCCGCCACTTACCGGAGCCCTCGGCAGCGGAGGAGGCGATTGGATCCTTTCTCCTCTATGGCATGGAGATGAGTGAGAGGAAGATGGTCCCCCCCCCCACCCGTCTCCATACCATTGCAGGGCGGAAGCGACATCAAAAAAGGTCACTTCCACCCATAGCTCTTAAAAAGGGGCTTTTTTTTCCCCAATGAAAAAAAATAAAAATTTGTATTGCATTTTAGTGTAAATATGAGATCTGAGGTCTTTTTGACCCAACATCTCATATTTAAGAGGTCCTGTCATGCTTTTTTTTTCTATTACAAGGGATGTTAACATTCCTTGTAATAGGAATAAAAGTGACATTTTTTTTCTTTTTTTTTAAAGAACAGTGTAAAAATAAAAAGGTAAAATAAGGAAAAAAATAATTTTTAAACGTGCCCCGTCCCGCCAAGCTCGCATGCAGAAGTGAACGTATACGTGAGTAGTGTTTGAAAACAGTGTTCAAACCACACATGAGGTATCGCCGCAATCGGTAGAGCGAGAGCAATAATTCTAGCCCTAGACCTCCTCTAACGCAAAACATGCAACCTGTAGAATTTTTTTAAACGTCGCCTATGGAGATTTAAAAGTTTGTCACCAAAATTAGGTATCCAATTTACTCGGCGCAACATTATCTTTCACAATATAAAAAAAATTGGGCTAACTTTACTGTTGTCTTTTTTTTTTATTCAAAAAAAATGTATTTTTTTACAAAAAAAAAAAAAAAGCGCTCTTGTAAGACTGCGGCGCAAATACGGTGTAACAGAAAGTATTGAAACGACCTCCATTTTATTCTCTAGGGTTTTAGGGGAAAAAAAAAAAACTTATGTTTGGGGGTTTTTAAGTAATTTTCTAGCAAAAAAAAAATTTAACAACAAATCTCAAAAAGAGGCTCGGTCTTTAAGTGGTTAAGGGACATTTGTGAGCCCGGATATGACTCGAGGTATTAAAAAGTTGATGGGTTTGTATGACATTCTTATGTTAAATAAAACCAAAATGCCTGGATGTCAAACAGAGAAAAACAAAACAAAAAGCAGCATCCTTACCTTCTCCTTCTGTGTCATCGCCATTCATCAGCTCATAGAGAGTAAACACGGAATTGGTCATTCCATTTTTCGATACCTGGGGGAGAAAGCATAGAATATATATAGTGAGAGCAGAACATCTGATGCAATTTTTAATTTTTCCCGTTACACATCTCTAGAGCAGGTTGGTCAGGAAATGGTCAAAAAACTTGAACTGGCGGATTTACTTGACTTTACCAGTGTAGCTTTCAGAAGAATGTAAAATATATTAGAAAACATGACCGATATGCTGCATATACTGGAAAAAAAAATAATAAGCGTGTGCTATAAATCACAGGCCGCTTTCACAACACAAAAAAAATGCAATCCCTTCAAATCCTTTGGGACTCTGCACATCACTGCGCTGCAGGTGGGGTGCATTTTGAAAAGTCCTGTGTGAGTGTGGTGAAGTGTAGGGAATGAACACAGACAGGAAAGGTGATGGCCCTCCAGCTGTTGCAAAACTACAAGTCCCATGAGGCACTTGCAAGGCTGACCGTTGTAGTGTCACATTTTGCTGCCTATCACAGGATGCTGCGGAAGTGACGTTGTTGCGTACTGCGCATGCGCGATGCGTTCCAAACACTCGCGCCGTGCGTTCCAACATAGTTTCGGCAATACAGTTCAGCGAAACCATCACATAAATGTTACGGAAGTGATGTTACACACAACACAAACACTGGGCCGTTCGTTACAACACTAATACTTCCCTTGTTACCTAGTAGGTTTTGCATTGCTGGGACTTGTAGTGCCTATCCTGAGCTACATGCTTCAATGTTCAGTGTCCTCATCCCTATCCCCCTGCTTCAATGTTCAGTGTCCTCATCCTTATCCCCGAGCTTCAATGTTCAGTGTCCATCCTTATCCCCGTGCTTCAATGTTCAGTGTCCTCATCCCTATCCCCCTGCTTCAATGTTCAGTGTCCTCATCCCTATCCCCCTGCTTCAATGTTCAGTGTCCTCATCCCTATCCCCCTGCTTCAATGTTCAGTGTCCTCATCCCTATCCCCATGCTTCAATGTTCAGTGTCCTCATCCCTATCCCCATGCTTCAATGTTCAGTGTCCTCATCCTTATCCCCGAGCTTCAATGTTCAGTGTCCATCCTTATCCCCGTGCTTCAATGTTCAGTGTCCTCATCCCTATCCTCGAGCTTCAATGTTCAGTGTCCTCATCCCTATCCCCCTGCTTCAATGTTCAGTGTCCTCATCCCTATCCCCATGCTTCAATGTTCAGTGTCCTCATCCCTATCCCCATGCTTCAATGTTCAGTGTCCTCATCCTTATCCCCGAGCTTCAATGTTCAGTGTCCATCCTTATCCCCGTGCTTCAATGTTCAGTGTCCTCATCCCTATCCCCGTGCTTCAATGTTCAGTGTCCTCATCCCTATCCCCATGCTTCAATGTTCAGTGTCCTCATCCTTATCCCCGAGCTTCAATGTTCAGTGTCCATCCTTATCCCCGTGCTTCAATGTTCAGTGTCCTCATCCCTATCCCCATGCTTCAATGTTCAGTGTCCTCATCCCTATCCCCCTGCTTCAATGTTCAGTGTCCTCATCCCTATCCCCATGCTTCAATGTTCAGTGTCCTCATCCCTATCCCCATGCTTCAATGTTCAGTGTCCTCATCCTTATCCCCGAGCTTCAATGTTCAGTGTCCATCCTTATCCCCGTGCTTCAATGTTCAGTGTCCTCATCCCTATCCGCGAGCTTCAATGTTCAGTGTCCTCATCCTTATCCCCGTGCTTCGATGTTCAGTGTCCTTATCGAAGCAGGGGGATAAGGATGAGGACACTGAACATTGAAGCTCGCGGATAGGGATGAGGACACTGAACATTGAAGCTTGCGGATAGGGATGAGGACACTGAACATTGAAGCTCGGGGATAAGCATGAGGACACTGAACATTGAAGCTTGGGGATAAGGATGAGGACACTGAACATTGAAGCTCGGGGATAGGGATGAGGACACTGAACATTGAAGCAGGGGGATAGGGATGAGGACACTGAACATTGAAGCTCGGGGATAAGCATGAGGACACTGAACATTGAAGCTCGGGGATAAGGATGAGGACACTGAACATTGAAGCTCGGGGATAAGGATGAGGACACTGAACATTGAAGCATGGGGATAGGGATGAGGACACTGAACATTGAAGTTCGGGGATAAGGATGAGGACACTGAACATTGAAGCAGGGGGATAGGGATGAGGACACTGAACATTGAAGCTCACGGATAGGGATGAGGACACTGAACATTGAAGCACGGGGATAAGGATGGACACTGAACATTGAAGCTCGGGGATAAGGATGAGGACACTGAACATTGAAGCATGTAGCTCAGGATAGGCACTACAAGTCCCAGCAATGCAAAACCTACTAGGTAACAAGGGAAGTATTAGTGTTGTAACGAACGGCCCAGTGTTTGTGTTGTAACATCACTTCCGTAACATTATGTGATGGTTCCGCTGAACTGTATTGCCGAAACTATGTTGGAACGCACGGCGCGAGTGTTTGGAACGCATCGCGCATGCGCAGTACGCAATTTCTGCCGGCAACGTCACTTCCGCAGCATCCTGTGATAGGCAGCAAAATGTGACACTACACCGTTACAAGCATGACTCCCACAGGCAGAGGCATGATGGGACTTGTAGTTCTGCAACAGCTGTATGGCCGCCAGTTTGAGACCCCCTGGTGTAGGAGATGAACACAGAGAACACTAACCCAGCTGTAAATGACCTTCCCCCACTCATCTGGTCTCCTCCACATGATCAAGAACCTGGTTTTGTTTTTATCCAACCACTCCAGGTTACCTGAAAATGAAAAAGATGTGATTTTCAGACACAGCAACTATGTCTATACATACAAAATATAATATATTACACACCATATAGCACATTTTTTATGTGCCCTGGCAGAAAGACGCAAATTTAAAAATGGTCTTAGGCCTCAGTTTAATAGGCTACAGCAGGTAATTATTGGCATACTAGGAAATTTGTACTCTCTAGAAAACCCCTTTTTTGGAGTCCATGTAGGGACCTGGGAAGTCCTAAATCTTTGCGTAATAGTGCCGCCTACAGGGGGAGTGTACACTTGCTGGGTGTTTGGTGTGCTCCTGTACCTTTAAGGAGGGGTGGCTCCCCTTCAGTCCACCTGCTCTCATCTAACCATCAGAATGCATGTGCCTCCACTGTGGGGACACTTATATGTTAGTGTTAGGACCACAGATACCAGGGTGCCTTGACGTGGCTCTGCGGCTCACGCATGCATTTGCAAATGCGTGCGGACTAAACCCCTGTTTTTAACGCATACTGTTAGACAGGTTAATTTGGTTGTCTGCGAGCTGGTGGTAAGTAGGCTTTGGTTTTTCCCTGGGCATTGCCCAGACATTGTTGTTACCTAAGGATTGTACACGGGCCAAAAAACAAATCCAGTGCAGGTATAACCCCTTCCTGCTCCTAACATACCTCAGCTTTATAGCAAAGCGGCACCAAGAGCATGATTAAAAAAAAAAAAAAACACAGGGGGTTAGACCCCCATGTCCCGCAATAGATAAAAAAAGGATTTATTTGGACAGGGATTGCAAAAATCCGCTCTTCTCATCCATTGAGGGACACAGGAAGTCCAGTGATTGTAAAGACTGTTCTTTTTTATTTAAAAAAAATAATAATGTTATACTTACCTCCTCTGTCCAAGGGTTTTGCACAGAGTGGCCCCGATCCTCCATTTCTGGGGTCCCCCGGCGGCGCCCCTGGCTCCTCCTCCTCATATGACCCCACAGAGCGCCACATTCCATTGGGGCACTCATGCGGGCGCGCTCCCGAGTCCTGCTGCTGCGTCCGTTAACAGACAGCAGTACTCGGCCACGCCCCCAGCTCCCGTGTCACTGGATTTTATTGACAGCAGCGGGAGCCAATGGCTCCTGCTGCTATCAGTCTTTCCAACTAGGACCCGGGACAGTGAATGGAGCTGCTGGGCTCATCCACCACACTGGAATGAATGGGCTTAGGTAAGAAAAAACAAATAAATAAAAAAAGGGGGGGGGGGGGCTCTGGGGATAGCCGCAGCACAAATGCTTTTTCACTTTAAAGCGGAGTTCCACCCAAAAATGGAACTTCCGCTTTAAGGGAAAGTGACCCCCCTGACATTTTTGGGGGTGAGCAGAAACCCTCTTTTTTTAGAGGATTCCAGTTCCCACTTATTCCCGGGGCGCCGGAACGGAGATCACCTCTCTCCACTCCCTCTCAGCAATCATCTGGGACACATGACAGGTCCCAGATGATTGCCCGGGCAGCAGTCACAGCGCAACTCGCACATGCTCAGTGCATGCCCAGCTGTGAAGCCACAGACGGGGCCCACAGTGACAATGCCGACACCGCAGAGAGGAGGGGGTGATGAGCGGGACTTCGATCCCCCGCATCGCTGGACCCTGGGACAGGTAAGTGTCTGATTATTAAAAGTCAGCAGCTGCAATATTTGTAGCTGCTGACTTTTAATTATTATTATTTTTTTTTTTTTATTGGAACTCTGCTTTAATGCATTAAGGTGTTATGACCCCTTTAAAGTGATTGTAAAACAACCCATTCGGTTTAAAATAGAAATGAAAGGCAAAACATAATATCGTGTTTTTTTCCCTTTTTTATACGTCATCACATTCCCTCTGTTCTCAGTTTTTAATAGAAAAGCAGAGGGACTAGCAGGAATACCAGGGATTTCACAGAAAGGAAGCGATACAAAGAGCAGTAGACTGCCTTGCACAAGTACATGGTACAACAGGCACATACCAGGAATATGAAGTCTTTGGCAAACAAACGCTTTAAGAGGTGGGCAACACAGCAAACAGGCTCAATATGGGGGACACACACAAATGGGGGGCTGCCTGCAGCTCAAAGCCATCTGAAGGACCTTACCGGCTCTGCAGTCTCTAGGGGGCTCCATGATGAGAGGTGTCACTGAGGGTTGGGTACTGTGTGTGCCCTGTGTATACATAGATAGGAGCGTGTGCCAGTGAGGGCTGGGTGCTCTGCATACATGCCAGTGAGGGCTGGGTGCTCTGCATACATGCCAGTGGGGGCTGGGTAGTGAGTGCTCTGCATACATGCCAGTGAGGGCTGGGTAGTTGTTCGTTAGAGAGTCCCCTGTACCTTTCTCTGCAGCCTCTGCTCTATTCATAAACTGAAGCATAAACAGTTTACGCAGGCCAGCTCCTCCCCCGCCCTCCATCTCGGGCTGTGCTACCTCTCGCTCTTTTCTGTTCACAGCACCGGAGAGGGAGAGAATAACTGAAGGCGTGGTGAAGGTGGAAAGAGAAGGACTGGCACTAGCAGTAGCGCGGGGTTGGCAGCGCAGACCAGTTCCCGGTCTGTCAGCTACCCGTGATTGGTCGACGGGCTCCTGGCCCCGGTCTTGGAGACTCACTATCATTGTGCTGCCACATTCGTGTCATATATGCACTTACCTTTTTTCCTAAGTTCTTCTAAAATCACCTGAACGGACTCCAGGGGTAACTTTCCTGTACGAGAGGTCAAGGATAGCCATAACAAAAATGGGCCACATTAAAAAAAAAAAGATGAAACATAAAAATAATTAACTATTTTTTTCGCCAAAAAAATCTGCTAAAACGTTCACACGTGCTTCCTGTGCTTTAAATATTTAAAGCAGACTTAAGCACAAGGAAACTCAGATGATTCGTTCCACAGCCATTTATTCATAAGTGCTTCAGTTTATGGTCCATATCAAAAAAAAAAAAAAAAAAAAAAAAAGATTATAGCAATGTGACCGGGTTGTGTAACCATAAAATGTCCATCCACAAATAGAAGCCTCCACAAGGGGATTATAAGTCAAATCCTGCAGGAGCTCCAGAGTATAATAGAGAAGAGAGGCGCCTCTAAGTGTAGCAACATGGTTACATTTAATGAAGGTACAACATTTAGAAATTCACATGGTTGATGATTAAAAGAGGCACATCTAAGTACGCAGGCATGCGGGGTAAAGCTGTCCACATAGACCGTCCTCCTCACCACTGGCTCTCACCGCTGTCAGTCTGCAATTGTGACCAGAAAGACTGCTCTGCAGTAGAGTGATCTGAAGACAAGGCTTGAAGTGCTCGTGGAGCGCAGTGTGGAAGGGATGGCGTTGCGGAGGATGGCCTATGTGGACAGCTTTCCCCCGGATGCCTGCATACTTAGATGTGCCTCTTTTAATCATCAACCATCAGAGTTTTACTGCATTACTTTTTCCTGCCAAAAGGCTTTATTTTGTGTGCACACTGTACGGAGCATTCTTCAAACAATGTACACACTGGGCTCATTGCCTGGATCTGCTAGATTCCGGTATGCTGGGGGCAGTGTAACACCTGTGTGCATGTGCAGGAGTTATAGCAACAGTGTCTACCGAATGGCTTAAGTGAATGCCTGGGGAGCTGAAAGTAGCGGCACAGCAACGGACAAGGCAAGATGAACATGCTGTGCATCCTTACACAAGGAGGCAAAAACCCACCCAGCAGTTTAAGGGTGGCTTCACACTGACCCACTGCGCTCTGGCCACAGTGTCGCGTACCCATGGGTTAGCCGCACTCTCTCATAGACTTCTATTATGGCCTGCGGTTTGGGTGCATTTTCTGAAGGTGTACCAAAACCGTGGGACATAATAGAAGTCTATGGAAAACAGCGGGTATACGGCTCTGCATCTGCGATGTGGCCGAAGCGCAGCAGTGGCAGTGTGAAAGCACCCCAATTCTACTTTTACTTGTCCTACAAAATTTCATCCAATAAGCACCTGCCAAGATAAAAAAAAAAAAACAAAAAAAAAAAAAAACACATAGCTGAAGAGACTCAGTCTACCCATGGAGGCCATCCTAAACCTACCATTCATCTTCAGACTACCCATGCAATCCATCCTAATATACTATACATCTTCAGTCTACCCAAGGAGTCAGTCCACTTGCTCAGCAGGGGATGGACCCGTTGCTCTCCGCCGAGTAGGCGTATGACAGGCCTTCCGCTTACTGTGCAGAGACAGACCCGTCAAAGCCTCGGATAGAAAAATAGGGTTTCCATCCTTCTGAATTTGCCGGATCGAATAGCGCCAGATGTCAGCGAACATGTCACGGCTGACATCCATCGCTCCATAGAGGTGCATGGAGCGTCTGATCAGGTCCACCTGAAAAAAAAAAAAATAAATAAAAAAAAAAAAAAAAAAAAAAGGACAGATCGTCCTGATCGGACAGCATGTGTGAAAGGGCCCAAAGGAAATATAAATCAGTCGTGCTACATATAAATTGTTTAAAAAAAATAAAAATGCAATACAATGAATAGTCCACAAGAAATAGTGAACAGAATATTAAAGCAATATTCTTTAAAAGTTCATTCAGAGCTCCAGCACCCCAAATGAAAAAACTCCTTGGAAGCTAACTTAAGGAGTTTTTTTTATTCACTTGGGGTGCTGGAGCTCTGAATGAACGTTTAACCACTTCAGCCCCGGGGAAGGTTTTACCCCCTTCCTGACCAGGCCATTTTTTGTGATTCGCAATGACTTACTTTAACTTACAATTGCACGAATATTTTTTACTTTCTGCTATAAAACAACCAAAATTATTTTTTGTTTTTTTCCTAGTAATGGTGGTGATCAGCGATTTTTAGTGAGGGTCAAATCAGTCACCTGACACTTATCTGGGGACCAGTGACACTAAGAGTGATCAGTTAAAATTATGCAGTCACTGTACCAATGACACTGGCTGGGAAGGAGTTAACACCAGGGGAGATCAAAGGGTTAAGCGTGTCCCTAGGGGGTGCATGGTAACTGTGTGTGTGTGTGTTTTTGGTGGGGGGGGGGTCTGCCTGGTTTACATAGGCCAGTGATGGCGAACCTTGGCACCCCAGATTTTTTTTAAATACATTTCCCATGATGCGCAACTACACTGAAGAGTGCATGAGCATCTTGGGAAATGTAATTCCAGAACATCTGGGTGCCAAGGTTCGCCATCACTGACGGAGAGGCAGATCGCCATTCTGCCTCTCCTGGGAAAGATCGCGGGTGGCCTAGCGGACATCAGCTCTGCCAAGCCCGCCGATTGGCTCCCCCTCTATCCAATCAGCGGGCAATCGTGCCTCTGGTGGCACACGTCCCCCCAGCGGCTACTGCACGAAAAAAAAAAAAACATGCAGGTACGTCATTTCGCGCAGCCAGGCTGTCTTGCCGCAGTAAATGTGCAGAAGGCGGTCTGGAACCTGTTAAAGAAGAGTGCTTTAATATTTTTGTCATCATTCCAGGTGTACTTTATTCATTGTATTTCATTTTTTTTTTAAACAATTTATATGTAGCGCGACTCTGTTGATTTATACTTAAAGCCACTTTAAACATATATTTAATGAAGTATTAATCATCACACAAGTGCATTCATTTGCATCATGTATATCTGCCCGGAGTTCATCCCACTCCAGGCTGCTGTAAAATAAAATCGCCATGCCGTGACAGTTGAAGTTTTTTTTGCCAAAAATGACAAACCAAAAATGCGCTTGCTGTAATGATTTCCAGCAGGCAGAAAGGATACGCTGGATTTTCTTGTTGTTAAACAAAGGACTTTCTTGTATTTCCATCACGTCCATTGTGTAAAGCTTATTGTGCCGGCAGAAAGACAGAACCAAGGAACTCCATGCTGAAAGCTGCTTCTGTCTGGTGTCAACATTAGGCTGCAACCTATGTTAAGAAAAAAAAAAAAAAACACACAAACAAAAAAAAAGGTTAAAAAATATAAAAATACAAGTAATTTCATTTTTCATTCTTGTATAAAGAATTCACTGCGGATGTCTTAAAAAAATATATATAAAAGCCCCCATACCCCTCTGGGTGATCTCTGTACATTGCAGGGATATCGACAAACTTTGTTGCGGATTCCAACCTTTTGTCATTAGGAATGAAAACCTGCAGAGCAGAGGAGGTCTCTTGGACTAGGAGTGTGTAATAAAGACAACGGTCATCCGTTTCCAAATGGTCCATTACACAACCAGAGATTGGAAGAAGAGGAAAATATCTGTGTGAGCGTGCAAGGATCCCTAGATACCAGGTCTGTAGAACAATTATGTTGGCATTGTCCCTCAGAGGCAGGGGCGGACTGACCATTTGGCCACTCGGGCACTGCCCGGGGGCCCCATCAGGGTTGCCAGCCTCAGTAAAACCAGGGACAGTATGTAAAAATCTGTGTTTTTTTATATCTGTCTCTGAAATGTCCCTTACCGACATCCTTTTTGTCAAAAAATCCCGAGATCATAGCTGCCCCACCTCTCCAGTACATGTGTGTGTGTGCGTGTACGTGTGTGTCCTCAATCTCTGATTGCTTGGGGGCCCCATAATCTCCTATTGCCCGGGGGCCTCATGAGTTGTTAGTCCTCCCCTGTTCAGAGGTAAAGATATCTCAGAGCCGTCTCACCAGCCTGCTATCTGAAAGATTGATTTCCTGATTTATAGTCCAAGTTTGGCCTCAACCCACTTCCGTTAAAGAAGACTCCAAAGCACCAGAGAAAGGGATAGGAGATGCTCCTCGGCCCATACAAGGCCTATCAATCACAGGTATCTGATGCTACCTTTGCGGTTGAGGACACTTCTCTTGCCTTGACCAAAAGGATACGGATACACCAACTCTTAATACCTGGAATAACTTACTGCTTCCACCATGTCTCCAAGCTTGCCGGCATTGAATAACATTGGTTCCAGACATTGAAGCGTACAGCTACAGTGTTCCAGATATGCAGTGGTGACCACACCTAGTGATTCTAACTGGTTGGAGAAGCCATAGGACAGTGATGGTGAACCTTGGCACCCCGGATGTTTTGAAACTACATTTCCCATGATGCTCCTGCACCCTGCAGTGTAGTTGAGCATCATGGGAAATGTAGTTCCAAAACATCCGGGGTGCCGAGGTTCACCATCCCTGCCATAGGAAAACCCCGCAAAGGCCTGTCCCGAGTTGTCCACCATTCATGGCTGCCTCTACCTACACACTGGGAAACCAAGTCCAAAGATTCCTACTCTGACAGCAGAAAGTTCTGAAGGGTCCTAAATGCTGCCGAGCAACCTGGACTGCCGATATCACCGCAGACACGTGGGTGATAACCCGTACGATTCTTGTCACGGCAATTTCCTCTACTCTTTGGAGGGATATTGAGATCTGGTGCCACTCGAGACTCTTAACTACAAATAAAATACTCGGCTTTGGTGATAAACAAGATCGGCCCTTTATTTATCATCCTGGCCAGGAGGTGACCAAGAGCTGCCTGAAGGCCATCATAGGTGGAAACTTGAAGCACTAGGATGTCCGAGTACAAGACCACCGAGCGCCAATGTAAACCAAGACATGCCAACACCTCCATCATGACAGCAAGAAGGCATTTTGCTGCAAAGATTGATCTCATACAAAATGCTTCCACCTGCCCCATATCCACCTATAGGGCCAATACTCACCACACCTCCACCTACCTACCACTCAATGCTTCCAACCTCCACAACACCCTCATGTGTGGCCAATACCCACCTATCCACCACCTACCATGCACCACAACTTGTCCAAACCATGCCACCTACCCCACCTCTACCTACCAAGCCACGCTTCCACCTACCCAACCACACCTACCAAGCCACGCTTCCACCTACCCCACCTCTATCTACCAAGCCATGCCCTACCCCGCCTCACCTTTACGTACCAAGCAACGCTTCCACCTACCCAGCAACACTTCCACCTACCCCACCACATCACCTACCCCACCTCACCTTTATCTACCGAGCAATGCTTCCACCTACCCCAGCACACCTTCATGCGCCAAGTAACGCTTCCACCTACATCTACCAAGCAACGCTTCCACTTACCCCACCACACATTCATGCGCCAAGCAACGCTTCCACTTACCCCACCACACATTCATGCGCCAAGCAACGCTTCCACTTACCCCACCAAATCACCTACCTCGCCTAACCTTTATCTACCAAGCCACAGTTCCACCTACCCCACCAAATCTTTATGTACCAAGCAACGCTTCCACCTACCCCACCTCCATCTACCAAGAAATGCTTCCACCCAACCTCACCTCTATCTACCAAGCCACTTACCCCGCCTCAATACCACCTACCAAGCAACAATTACCACCTATGCCACCACATCTTTATCTACCAAGACATGCTTCCACCTACCCCGCCTCTACCAAGCAATGCTTCCTCTTACCCTGCCTCACCTGTATCTACCAAGAAACTTTTCCACCTAACCCGCCTCACCTTTATCTACCAAGCCACACTTCCAACTACCCCAACACACTTCTATCTACCACAGCTCCACCCCATCACTCGTCATGTCACAAACTTCCTGTGGTGTCTCTGAAACAGGAAGTGAAATCTCCTCAGAGACACAAATCTGACAAGTGATGACCATTCCAAACTACAATAAGAAGGGCGGCCAATCCACCTTCCCTGTATCAGACCCGGACAGAGGATCACACAGGAAGAACTCCCCCAAAACGGGCTCCTCAGACACCCCCCAATCACACAGGGCGGGGGACCCCCCTTATCACCAATGTTATGACAGCTCCTCACGTGTAGAAAGGGGGGAAGTTGTACTGCCACGGCCACTCGAAGCCCATCTCCGCGATCCGTCCTCTAAATCCTTCCGCCCGGGACGAGAAGACTTCTAAGGTTCCGGTGTACAAGCTTCTCCCAGCCTGCGTGCCCGCTCCTGTGCGCGTCGCCGCCGCTATCGCTTGGTACCGCGCGTGCGCATTACTGCCAGCCCGGCTCGCGTACGTCAGGCTAGTCACATGACACAGAGCCGCCTCAGCCCGGCCCCCTCTGCTGACGTTTGCAAGGGGGAGGAGTGTAGTACTTCCTGCAGAGCTTCCCTGATTGGTGCAAATGTTCAACTAAAAGAAGTAGTTTGTGTAGATCTTATTTTTCTCCTTTAGAAAGTGTTAAATATCCCACCAAAAGTCTTTTATTATTTCTGTTTAACCTTCTGCACCCTATTTGCAGTTTTTTTTTTCTGCGCACACATTTAAAATCTAATTTTAGGCCTGAAGATGACTCCACCCACATAATAGATTTTACGTAAATGGAACCCCAGACTCGAGAATAAAATAGTGATACTTCCAATTTTTTTATGTCACACGATATTTGCGCAACTGTTTATGAATCCCCATAATTGAATAAATACACAAAAGTTACTTTTAGGGCACAAAAACGCGACGTATTACTATATGTTTTAAAGAACTGCTTCAGATCGGCGCTATAGACGAATGACGGCTACAGCGCAGATCTGCTTTGCTGGCAGTGCGTCTATTTAGGTCCTCCCCTTTGCAGCCTCGCCACGCCCCCCTGACGGGGATGCGCGCTTTGATCACCCGAGTCAATGAGACTCGGGTGATCGGAGTTGATCCCGGCCCCTTACCACGTGATCAGCTATCAGCCAATGACAGCTGATAATGTGATGTAAACAGAGGATCAGTAAACTTTTTTTTTTCTTCTCACGCAGAAGAGAAGAAAAAAAAAAGACGATCACCGGCTTCTGCTTGCAGGGACATCGGTCCCGAAGAGGTACGGCATGTTATGTGCCTGCCAGTGCCACCTATCAATGCCCACCAGTGGTGACAATCAGTGCCACCTACCAGTGCCCATCACTGCCACCTATTAGTCCAATTCAGTGGCACCTCTCAGTGCCCACCAATGCCACCTATTAGTGCCCATCACTGCCACCTATTAGTGCCCACCAATGCCACCTATTAGTGCCCATCAGTGCCACCTTATCAGTGCCCATCACTGCCACCTATTAGTGCCCACCAATGCCACCTATCAGTGCCCACCAATGCCACCTATCAGTGCCCATCAGTACCACCTTATCAGTGCCCATCATTGTCACCTTAGTGCAGCCGATCGGTGCCCATCAGTGCAGCCTATCAGTGCACATCAGTGCAGCCTCATCAGCGTGCATCAATGAAGGGAAAAAAAAAACCTGTTTGTAAAATTAATAAAATAAAACGGTTTTGTATATATTTTTTTTTAATCAGTCTTTTTTCATTTTTTTTTTAACAAAAATTAAAAAACTCAGAGGTGATCAAATACCACCAAAAGAAAGCTCTATTTGTGGGGAAAAAAAATGATAAAAATTTCATTCGGATACAGTGCCACCTATTAGTGCCCATCAGTGTCGCCTTAACAGTGCAGCCTATTGATGCCCATCAGTGTAGCCTCATCAGCGTACATTAATGAAGGGGGGAAAAAAAACCTGTTTGTAAAATTTATTAACGAAATATAAAATGGTTTTGTATTTTTTTTTTTTAATCTGTCTTTTTTCATTTTTTTAACAAAAAATAAAAAACCCAGAGGTGATCAAATACCACCAAAAGAAAGCTCTATTTGTGGGGAAAAAATTATAAAAATTCCATTCGGGTACAGTGCCACCTATTAGTGCCCATCAATGCCACCTTATCAGTGCACATCAAAGAAGGGGAAAAAAAAGACCTGTTTGTAAAATTTATTAACAAAATATAAAATGGTTTTGTATTTTTTTTTTTTAATTGGTATTTTTTTAATAAAAAACCCAGAGGTGACCAAATACCACCAAAAGAAAGCTCTATTTGTGGAAAAAAAATTATAACAATTTCATTCGGGTAGTGTTGTATGACCACGCACTTGTCAAAGAGTGACAGCGCTAAAAGGAGGGTTTAGGTGCCCAGTAAGGAACTGGTTAATTTTTATGGTAAAATATAATGAGATTGCACCGAGTAAATAGATAGCAAACATGTCATAGCTTAGAATTGTGCCAGCCTGTGAAACAATGACAGATTTCGGTATCCTGTATTTTCCATAGTTGAAACTTTTAAGGGTAAATAGTTTAGTTATCCATAGAGTTGTCCCAACAACACCAGCACAAGTACCAATACTTTGTTTTCCAAGTACTCAGCGATACCAATACTTTTTTTAATGTCATGTGACAGTGGCACTAATATGCAGCACTGGTGGCTACTGATGAGGCGTGGACTGTGTCAGTAGTTTAAAAAAAAAAAATTACAATTTTATTTTTTACAATTTATATTGTTTTATTTATTTTTTATTATTTTTTCAATTTCACCTTTAAATATGTATTCAATTCTTTTTTTTTTATCAGCCCTGTTGGTGGGCTTTGGTGAGATATTAGTGGTCTAAACAGACCCCTGACCTCTCCCCTTTGAGACAGAGAAAGGGACTGAGGACACAGATTCCCCAGTCCCTTTCTCTGCAGCCTCAGCTGTACTGAAAATGAATGGACAGGAGACAGTAGCTCCTCTCCATTCATAAACGGAGACATTTTAAACACAGATTATGATGCTCAGTTATGAATGGACAGTCAGTGATCACTGACTGTTCATTCAGAAAAGGAAGGAGCCAGTAAATTACAGATTTACCGGCTCCTTCCCCCACTCTCCATCCTGACAGATCTGGGACGGGGGGAACCAGAGGACAGGGAGAGGACCTGGAGAGAGGGAGGAGGACACTGCTGAGAGGGAGGGGGACCCGGAGAGAGGGAGGATACCTCTGAGAGGGAGGAGGACACCTCTGAGAGGGTGGACACCGGAGACAGGGAGATGGACACAGAGAGAGGGAGGACACCAGGAGAGAGATAGGAGGACCCAGGGAGAAGGAGAATACTGGAGAGAGGGAGTAGGACCTGGAGGACACCGGATAGAGGGAGGAGGACACTGGAGAGAGGGAGGAGGACCTGGAGGACACCGGAGAGAGGGAGGAAGACCTGGGGAGAGGGAGGGCACCAGAGAGAGGGAGGGGATACAGAGGACAGTCGGGGGTGAATCTGCAAATCTAAATGGTATATCTGACATACAGTTACCTAAAAGTATTTTTTTTAAATAACAAACATGTTATACTTACCTCCACTCTGCAGCTCGTTTTGCAGAGTGGCCCCGAACCTGGTCTTCTGGGGTCCTTCAGCGGCTGTCTCTGCTTCCTCCTCGCATGGTGAGAAGCACTTGCGGGCGTGCTCCCGTGATACAGCCGGCAGCTACAGCCTGACGCTGTATCACTCGGCCCCGCCCCTGGCGCACCGCGTCATTGGATGTGATTGACAGCAGCGCGAGCCAATGGCTGCGCTGCTTTCAATCTATCCACTCCAGCCAATCAGCGGCCAGGCTGAGTGGCAAAGAGGATGTCGGGGGCGAGTGCAGGACTTTCAAGGGGTCAGGTACATAAAATTGGGGGGGGGGGGGGGGGGCTGGGGGCGCAGGCACTGTGAGATATTTTTTCACCTTAATGCAAAAAAATATTTACCTTTACAACCCCTTTAAACTCTGGAAGTCTTGAGGGTGGCTGGTACTAATGTCCAGGGAGGAAAGTCTGTTTAAAATAGGACATTGTTGAATGTTCATGTACTAGTGGGAGCTCCCTGACAAAGCTTTAAACCCGGACATTGTCAGACAAAAGGTAATTAGCGCATGATGTGGTGGTATAGCTAGATATAGACCTAAATGCACCACATAGCTCAAGCATGCCCATTACAACTAACATTTGTTTGTATTACTAATTTACTTTTTTTTGGGCAGTTTTCAAGACTTGGTTTCTTTGGAGAGGGAACCAGGAACTCTGATATCTCCAAACCTAAATTATATATACAGCTCTATAAAGGCTATCTGTAAATTCCCTAACTAACCTTCTCTTGTTTTTTTTGTTGCCCATACCAACCAGCCAGGTGTATTGCAGTTTTCAAACTCATATTTTAAAAACAGACTTTAGGCAACTTCGAATGTTAACGTTCTCTCTGGTTTTCTCTACTACATGTCTCAAACGTGTTCTCCTCAAAACTTGATTGGTGCAGTAATAACCGTTTTTACCAGTTTTCTATGGGCGGTTTCTCTGGCATGGTGGGAGGGACTTTGGCATTCTATAAACTCTGTATGTGTGAAGATATAAGACCCACAACAATCAAGAATGGTGTTACATAAAGAATAGATACAGTACTAGATGTATCTAGTACAGTGGAACCTTGGATTACGAGCATAATCCGTTTGAGGTGAATGCTTGTAATCCAAAGCACTCGCACATCAAAGCGAGTTTCCTCATAGAAGTCAATGGAAACAAAGATAATTTGTTCCGCATTGACTTCTATTTCATGCAATACCGCATGTGGCCAGAAGTGGGGGGGGGGGGGTGCCGGTGTTCTGGCGTATAGAGTCCGGGCATCACATAGTGTCCACTCCGTAATGCGCATGCGCAGTACGGAGCAGACGAAACTTCGGAAATTCTCCGAAGCTGAACAGCGCCTGCGCCGTGAGTGTAGGTGGTAGCCCCACCATCCAAGCGGACATAGGGTTGTGAATTTTAGAGGGCCCCTCGCGGGCGAGCTTCACTCGCCACGCTTCAGGCTCGGCCTCGCTGCGCTCGGCTCTTTTTTATTCTAACTCTATGTCCACTTGGATAGTGGGGATAGAACCTGGACTCACGGCGCAGGCGCCGTTCATCCTCGGCAATTTTCGGAATCTGTGTTCCTGTGTACTGCGCATGCGCAGTACGCAGGGGACACTATCTGATGGAGGACGCTATTTGACAAGACACCGGGACAGCTTGGCTAAACTTGTAAAGGCGGAAACGGTGTATTTCCGAATGATTACGAGTATTTTCAAACGGCTCCGAACCGTTGCGAGTGTCACCAGCGGCCCCCGCACGTCTGGCTAAAAGGGGTACTGCACATCCCATTGGCTTGAATCCTGCTCGCAAACCGAGTCAGGATTTAAAAGTTTTGTTGCTCGTCTTTCAAAACACTCGTTAACTGCGTTACTCGTAAACCGAGGTTCCACTGTACTCAGCTCTGAGAGTCCAGAAGATGGATGGTGCTACTGCCAGGGGAGAAAAGTCAGTTTATAAAGCACTCAAACCTGATATATTCATGACTTAAATTTGGCTGGTCCAGCAGGAATTGTCCAAATTTACATCACTGTGTGCCCCCCACTCAATAACATGTGGTTGTTTAATGGATTTCTGTTGAAGAAACATGTAGAAAAATCAGTGGTGAGACACTTTAATGGCAAGTCTTGTGTTCCAGCGGTGTGTAACTCAACAACTGTACCCTCTTTGACACAGTGGTTTCATAAGGTTGACACATGGAGATCCTGACCAGCACCCTAAAGGGTACAGAAGAGAAATTTAATAGGGCATGGATTTACTTGCTTGGGTACTATTTCACTGCTGAAATCAAGAGCATGGTCCATGTTTACATGAGGATATTTTTATTACACAGGGTGGTTTGTATTGTTTATTTGATTGTATTTGATTGTAACCATAGTTGGCTGTTAAAAGGTTTAAAATATTGCATAAAAACGTAAAAGAGTAAAGTCAGTTCATGGACGGTTTCACCAGCATGGTAAGAAGAACTTCGGCATCCTTTAAATCCCACATCTGAAGACTTGGAACCCATGGAAATCAAGGTGGGTGTATCATATAGAGTAGATACAGAACTAGATGTAACCCCCACCTTAAGCTTCAGGAGTCCAGAAGACAGCTGGTGCTACTATTAAAAGAGAAAAAAAATGTTTATGAGTGGTTTCTCTAGCATAGCGATAGGCACTTCAGCACTTTCTAAACCCCATATCTCTGAAGACATAAGACCCATGAAAATCAAGGTAGGTGGCCCATATAGATATAGAACTAGATGTAACCTCCACTTTGATCTCCGGGACTTCAGAAGAAAACTGGTGCTACTTTTAGAAGAGAAAAGTCTGTTCAAAGCAGAGAATGTAAGGCCGCGTACACACGCGGGGACTGTCTGCCGAAACTAAGTTCGTCAAACAGTCCGCTCAAACTTTTGAATGAACGAACACGCCCACACACGGCACTTTTTGAGCGGACAAATACGGCAAACTTTGTTCGTCGTACTAAGTCCGCGCAACTTTTGAAATGAACGGACTCGCCCACACACGAGGCAACAGTCCGCTCATTTCGAGCGCGTGTGCAGGTAGGCGGGGCCCGCGACATATACCATGTGACACCGCCCCATTGTCACTATATAAGTGGCCGCGCAGCGCGGCTCTGGCATTCCGGCCGGAGAGAGCGACGTGTCAACATCTCCTGGAGAAGAAGAACAAGAACAAGAAGAAGAACGGAAGGCGACCGGAAGGCGACAGCGGCGACAGAAGACCGGGCCACCGCCTCTAAAAGAGCTATAAGAAGGCGCGGTGGCCCGGCAGAAGAACGGAAGGCGGCGGCGACAGAAGACCGGGCCACCGCCTGTAAAAGAGCTATAAGAAGGCGCGGTGGCCAGGCAGAAGAACCGAAGAGGGGGACAAGACCCCCAAAGTCGGGAGAAGAGGCCGGCGGCGGGGAGGAAGAAAGCCGGACTCCTCCGCTAGCAAAAGAGCTACAAGAAGATAGCGGAGGAGTCCGGCGAGAAGACCCCCGAAGACGGAAGACCCCCGGAGCTGTGCAATAAAATATTTTATCTCGTGTGTTGTGTTTTTTTTTTTGGGTACTTTTATTTTACAGGTGAATGGGTAGGGGTACATTGTACCCCATACTCATTCACATAGGGTGGGGGGCCGGTATCCGGGGGCCCCCTTATTAAAGGGGGCTCCCGGATTCCGATAAGCCCCCCGCCCGCAGACCCCGACAACCAACGGCCAGGGTTGTCGGGAAGAGGCCCTTGTCCTCATCAACATGGGGACAAGGTGCTTTGGGGTGGGGGGGCCGCGCGGCCCCCCCTTCCCCAAGGCACCCCCCATGTTGAGGGCACGCGGCCTGGTACGGCTCGGGAGGGGGGGCGCGCTCGCCCGCCCCCCTTTCCTGGCCGGCCGGGTAGCGTGCTCAGACAAGGGTCTGTTGTGGACTTTGGGGGGACCCCCACGCCGATTTTTTTCGGCGTTGGGGTTCCCCTTTAAGTCCATAGCAGGCGGCGGGGCCCGCGACGTCTCCTTCGTGGGCCCCGCCTACCTGGAGACGCGCTCGAAATGAGCACTTTCCTCCGAGCGGGAACAGTTTGCTCATTTCGAAAGTGGCCTACACACGGGCGGACTGTCCGCTCAAACCAAGTTTCAGCGGACAGTTTTTCGGAATTTCCGAAAAACTTTGTTCGTCAAACTGTCCGCTGAAGCCCCACACACGAGCGGACTGTCTGCTGAAACACTGTTCAGCGGACAAAGTTGAGCGAACAGTCCGCCCGTGTGTACGCGGCCTAAGAATGCTCATGACAAAGCTATGATCCCTTATGACTTGTATGACAAAGGGTCATCAAAACCCTCAAAAGGGGGTATAGCTAGAGTAGATATGGGCTTAAATGAATCTTAAGTTAAAGCATACCCATTACAACTAACATTTATGTTATGAATGTATTTCTTTTTGACAGTTTTCAAGACTTGGTTTCCTTGAAATAGGTTTTTTTTTACAAGGTGAGGGTTCAAATATACTTTAAAACTAAAGCCCCATACACACTATAAGTTTTTCTGATTAGTTTTTCCTTCAGGTTTACCAAAACCATGTAGTACAAGGCCCTGCCTGATTGCATACAAATTGAAACTCCTAAGCCCTTGTAAACACGGTCGGACATTCAGACGAAAAATGTCCGATCGGACCGCGTTGTCGGATAATCCGACTGTGTGTGGGCTCCATCGGACAAAGTTTTAGAGCTGGGCTATAAAACTTTCCGACAACATGATCTGATCGGACTTTGTCGGATTGTGTGTAGAGAATTCCGATCGGACAAAGTGGCACGCATGCTCAGATCAAATTCCTAGACCAAAGCTATTGGCTACTAGCCTGAACGTAGTCCCGTCGTAACGAAATAACGTCATCACGTTACATACGATTGGATTTTCCGACAACTTTGTCCGACCGTGTGTATGCAACACCAGTTTCGGACAAAATCCGACGGATTTTGTTGTCGGAATGTCCAACCCTGTGTATAAGGGCTAAGAGGTTTGACCTCATATTATATGTTTTTTTGGTAAATCTGAAGAAAAAAATCAGCAGAAAAACTGATAGTGTGTATGGGGCTTAACATTTGTTTTCTAACCAGATGCCCTTTTGGCAGTTTTTATTGCATGGTTTCTTTGGAACAAGGGGATCTGGATCTGAAAATCAAAATGAAATATACATCTCTGCAAAACAGTTATATGTATTTCTCTCTCAACAATGTTCTAGCTAGTATTACTGCAGTGTTTTTAAACCCAGACTTTAAAATCTACATTTGCGAACTTACCGTTTTCTTGTCAATCCATGAATTTTGAACTTCCTTTCCAGTTCTTCTACTACCAGTCCTAAAAATATTCTGCACTAATGCTTGCTTTATGGACTTCGGCAACCTTTAAATCCCATATCTCTGAAAACATAAGACCTATGAAATTCAAGGCTAGTGCTCCATATAGAGTACATATAAAACTAGATGTAACCCCAACCTTGAGCTCCAGGAGTTCAGAAGAAAGCTGTCTGTTCATGGACAGTTTCTCCAGCATTGTGAAAGGAACTTCGGCACCCCATATTTCTACCCCATATTACCCCCACCTTGAGCTCCAGGAGTGCAGATAAAGCTAGTGCTAATTTTGGAAGAGAAGTCTGTTCATGGACGGTCTCTCCAGCATGGTGAGGGGACTTCAGAAACATTAAATCCCATATCTGATGACATAATACTCATGAAATCCAAGAGGGTGTTCCATATAGAGTAGATATAAAACTAGGTATAACCAGGAGTCCAGAAGAAAGCTGGTGCTACTTTTAGAAGAGAAAAGTCAGTGTAAAGCACAACATGTGGGAATGTTCATGCACTAGGGAGATCTACCTGACAAAGCTTTGAATCCTCATATCTTCTTAGCCCTTGTACACACGGTCGGAGATTCCGACAACCAAATCCGTCGGAGTAATTCCGGAAGAGGTCCGGAAGTGATGTTGCATACACACGGTCGAGAAAAGAGGTTATTGAGAAAGCGAGCAATACTGATAGCTGTTAGCCTTTGTACACACGGTCAGACATTCCGACAACCAAATCCGTTGGATTTTGTCCGTAACTGTTGCATACACATGGTCTGACAAAGTTGTCGGAAAATCCGATTGTACATAACGTGATGACGTTATTTCGTTATGGCGGGACTACGTTCAGGCTAGTAGCCAATAGCTTTGGTCTAGGAATTTGATCTGAGCATGCGTGGCACTTTGTCCGTCGGAGTAGGCTACACATGATCGGAGTATGTCCGATCGGAGCATTTAGTCTGAAAATTTTACCGGCAAGTTGGAAAACTTGGTCCGTCGGATATTCCGACGGAAACAGTCCGATGCAGACCACACACAGTCGGAATATCCGACAAAACGGTCCGATAGGACACATTCCGTCTGAATCTCCGACCGTGTGTACAAGGGCTAAGACAAAGTGTCATCAAAATGTAAAGTGGTGGTAAAGCTATAGTAGATGTGGACCTAAAAGGACACTCACCATTTTGCTTGGCAATATATGAACTTTGAATGTTCTTTCCAGTTGTTCTACTACCAGTCCCAAACATGTTCTGCAACATAACTTCATTTGTGCACTGATGCCTGCTTGAGGGACTTTTAGCAAACGTTAAGTCCCATATTTTTGAAGACATAAGACCTATGAAATTCAAGGTGGGTGCTCCATATAGAGTAGATATAAAACTAGATGTAACACCCACCTTGAGCTCCAGGAGTTCAGAAGAAAGCTAGTGCTACTTATACAAGTGAAATGCCTGTCTGTGGACAGTTTCTCCAGCATGTTGAAAAGAACTTTGACACCCATTATTTCTAAAGACATGAGACCCATGAAAATCAAAGTAGGCGGTACATACAGAATGGATATAGAACTAGATGTAACCCCCACCTTGAGCTCCAGGAGTCCAGAAGCTAGTGCTAATTTTGGAAGAGAAGACCTGGACTCACTAGAACTTTGATATCTGAAAATCAAAATGATATATACAGTTCTGCAACAGCTATCTGTAGCTCTTCCTCAACAACTTTCTCTTGTTGTTCTTTCATTAACAACCAGCTAGTATTACTGCACTTTTTTTAAACCCAGACTTTTGCAAACTCCCCATTTCCATGGGTAATTCATGAACTTCAAACTTTCTTTCCAGTTTTTCTACTACCAGTCCTAAACATATTTTGCAACAAAATTTTCATTTGTGCACCAATGCCTGCTTTAGGGACTTTGGAAACTTTTAAATCCTATATCTTTGAAGACACAAGAACTATGAAATTCAAGGCGAGTGCTCCATATAGAGTAGATATAAAACTAGATGTAACCCCCACCTTGAGCTCCAGAAGTTTAGAAGAAAGCTAGTGCTACTTTTAGAAGAGAAAAGTCTTGCTCGTGGACAGTTTCTCCAGCACTGTGAAAGGAACTTGGGCACCCCGTATTTCTAAAGACATGAAACCCATGAAAATCAAGGTAGGCAGTTCATATAGAACTACATGTAACCCCCACCTTGAGCTCCAAGAGTCCAAGAGATAGTTGGTGCTAATTTTGGAAGGTAAATGTCTGTTCACCTAGCATGGAGAGGGGACTTCAACACCATTTAAACTCTATATCTGAAGACATAATACTCATGAAATTCAAGAGGATGTTCCATATAGAATGGGTATAAAACTAGGTGTAACGAGGAGTCCCATTTCCACGAGCAATCCATGAACTTTGAATTGTCTTTCTAGTTCTTCTAATGCGGCATACACATGACCAGACTTTCCGGCAGACTAGGTCCGACGGGCTTTCGGCAGAGTTTCGACTGACTTTCTGAACGAACGGACTTGGCCACACATGAATGGACTAAGTCCGTTCGAAAGTCCTTTCATTATGAACGTGATGACATAAGACGGGACTAAAAAAGGAAGTTCAATAGCCAGTAGCCAATAACATCCCTTATGTCGTATTTGGTCTGTACCAGCATACAGACGAACGGTTTTCCCGATAGTAATTGAGTCCGACAGACAGATTTGAAACATGTTCTATTTCTAGGTGCGTCTGATTCTTTTAAATGAAAAACTATCAGATTAGCCCACACACGATCGGATTGTCCGGAGGACTGATCCCGTCGGACCTAGTCTGCCGGAAAGTCCGGTTGAGTGTATGCGGCATAACAGTCCTAAACATGTCCTGCACTTTATTTGTGCACCGTTGTCTGCTTTAGGGACTTCAGAAACCTTTAAATGCTATATCTTTGAAGAAATAAGATCTATGAAATTCAAGGTAGGTGCTCCACATAGGGTAGATATAAAACTAGGTGTAGCCCCCACCTTGAGCTTCAAGAGCTCAGAAGAAAGCTGGTGCTAATTTTAGAAGAAAAGTCTGTTCATGGATAGTTTCTCCAGCATGGTGAAAGGAATTTCGGTACCCTTTAAATCCCATATTTCTAAATACTTGAGATCCATAAAAATCTAAGTAGGCGGTCTATATAAATTAGATATAGAACTATATGTAACCCCTACCTTGAGCTCCAGGAGTCCAGAAGAAAGTTGGGGCTAATTTTGGGAAAGAAGTCTGTTCATGGACGGTTTTTCCAACATGGTGAGAGGACTTCAGCACTATTTCAACCCCATATCTGAAGACTAAATACTCATGAAATTCAAGGGGTTTTCCCATATAGAGTAGATATAAAACTATGTGGAGGAAAAGTCCAGAACAATGGTGCTCCTCTTAAGTGCAAAGCATAACACATGGGAATGTTCATGCACTAGGGACAGCTCTCTTACAAAGCTTTCTGATGACTAGTATAGTATAGTATAGTATAGTATCATCACAACTTTCCAGTAACTGCTGGCTACCATGCTGGAAGCGCTCTCTCAGCACGCTAAGTGTTCTAAACAGAGCCGCATATATGTGTGGACACTCGGCGTGAATGTATACGTAAAGGAATACGTGTGTTCAGCCAGGGTGAAGAGGTTAAAACCTACATTTGCAAATTTACAATTTTCCTGGCCAATCCATGAACTTTCTTTCCAGTTCTTCTACTACCTGTCCTAAACATATTCTGCAAAAAAAACTTTCATTTGTGCACCAATGCCTGCTTTAGGGACTTTGGAAACTTTTAAATCCCATATCTTTGAAGACACAAAAACTATGAAATTCAAGGTGAGTGCTCCATATAGAGTAGATATAAAACTAGATGTAACCCCCCACCTTGAGTTCCAGGAGTTTAGAAGAAAGCTAATGCTACTTTTAGAAGAGAAAAGTCTGTTCATGGACAGATTCTCCAGCATTGTGAAAGGAACTTCGGCACCCCATATATCTAAAGACATGAAACCCATGAAAATCAAGGTAGGCAGTCCATATAGAGTACATATAGAACTAGATGTAACCCACACCTTGAGCTCCAGGAGTCCAGGAGAAAGCACGTGCTAATTTTGGAAGGTAAAAGTCTGTTCATGGACGGTTTCCCTAGGATGGAGAGTGGACTTCAACACCATTTAAACTCTATATCTGAAGACATAATACTCATGAAATTCAAGAGGATGTTCCATGTAGAATGGATATAAAGCTAGATGTAAAACCAGGAGTCCACAAGAAAGCGGGTGGTACTTTTAGAAGAGAAAAGCCAGTGCAAAGCACAACATGTGTGTCACGTACCTGGTTAGAGAGCCCCAACGTGCAGGGAGCGGCGCCTCGTAAACCTCCGGCTCTCGAGCCCCTGGTGATGGAGACAGGGGTTCAGGAGCCCGGAGGACACAAGTGCCTAGCCGGATAGCAGATAGCGGATACAGCTGGAACAGATGGTAACTGGAACGGCAGGTGCACCCGGCGCTGGATGTCGGTCAAGGACTGCTGGACGGCTGGCACAAGTGGACCGGCAAGGTGGCAGAGACAACGGGTGCCGGACTTCGGGCAGACAGGCGTAGTCAATCAGGCTGGGTCGGTAACTATCTGGCAGCGGAGGTACAGAAGCGGGAGGCAGAGGCGTGGTCAGTCAGGCTGGGTCGGCAACTATCTGGCAGCGGAGGTACAAAGGCGGAAGGCAGAGGCGTAGTCAATCAGGCAAAAGGTCAAGGGCAGGCGGAATACAGGCAGAGTCCAGGAACAGGTCGGGTATAATATCAGGAACACAATCACAAACAGACAGCAGAAGTCTCAGGAACGCTGTAGACCGAACAGCGCCGAGGAGCAGGAGCTGTGGCCTTAAGTAGTCTATTGGGCACCAGGATTGGTCGTACGGCCCGTTTGCGTACCCCCGCAGGTGGCCGTGGTTACGCTCGTGACCCCGCGCACGTCCGTACGGTGCGAACGCCCGCTTGTGTCGACGCGCACCTGCGAACGTCTGTTGGAACCTGCGTGCACCCGCGCGTGTTTGTTCGCGTCAACCCGCGTCCGAGGGCGTCGGAGATCCCGTCGTACAGGAACCCTGCAGGTAAGTCTCTTCTGTACGATCGGGGTAGCGGAACGACCGTGACATTGCCCCCCCCAAAGGGCAACCTCCGGATGCCCAACTGCGTCATCCTATCAGGATGGGACCTCTTAAAGGCTTGGACTAGTTTTGCAGCATGCAGGTTGGACTCTGGTTCCCACGAGTTCTCCTCAGGGCCGTAGCCCTTCCACTTAACCAAGAACTGGATCTGGTTCCATCTCTTCCTGCAGTCCAGGATGGACTCGACCTCGTACTCCAGTTCCCCATCAATTGTCACGGGCTCAGGAGGATTGGTATTCCGGTCAACAAAGGGATCAGGAACCGCAGGCTTCAGTAGCGAGACATGAAAGACCGGGTGTATCCTAAATGACTCCGGGAGTTTCAGCTCAACGGCCACGTCATTTAGTTTCCTTACGATGGGAAATGGACCCACAAACCTCGGGCCCAGCTTCTTGGATGGGCAGGCTAGCTTCAAATTTAGTGTAGACAACCAGACCTGGTCCCCGACCTGGAGGTCAAGTTCCCCTCTTCTCCTCTTGTCAAAGGCCTCTTTATAGCATTTCTGGGTCTTCGCCAGGGTCTCTTGAAGAAGCTTGTTATTGTTCAAAAAAAAATTAAGGTCCTCCAGGACTGCAGGTACAGAACATTCGGGGAGACTACCGGACAAAAAGGACGGATGGAAACCAAAATTTGCAAAAAATGGTGACTGTTTAGTGGCAGAATGAGTAGAATTATTATAAGCAAACTCTGCAAGCGGTAAAAGTGATGCCCAATCATCCTGAGAGAAAGAGGAGAAACAACGCAGATATTGCTCTAACGTCTGGTTGGTTCGCTCGGTCTGGCCATTGGTTTGAGGGTGATAGGCCGAGGAGAGACGAAGCTCAATCTTCAGAGCTTCACAGAGAGCTTTCCAGAACCTGGACGTAAATTGTACTCCTCTGTCAGAGGTAATGTCAGCAGGAACACCGTGGAGCCTTACTACTTCCTTAATAAAGGCCCTGGCCGTTTCTGTGGCCGACGGGGTCCCCCTCATCGGTATGAAGTGGGCCATCTTGGTAAACCTGTCTACCACTACCAGGATAGAGGAGAAGCCTTCAGAGAGGGGCAGATCCACTATAAAGTCCATAGATATCATCTTCCATGGTCTGTCCGGGATGGGTAAAGGTCTCAACAAGCCCCAAGCCCCTAATTTGCTACCTTTATTCCTGATGCAGGTGGTGCATGCCTCCACATATTCCCTGCAATGCTTCCTCATCTGGGGCCACCAGAACGTGCGCTGGAGCAAGTCCGTGGTCTTGAACACCCCAAAATGACCGGCCAATGGATGGTCGTGACAGGAACTGAGGACCGCCGTACGTATCTCTTGGGGGACAAAGATTCGGTCCAGATGCCAGAGAAGTCCGTCCTTGGAGGTTAAGGAGATGTCCGGTGGGATGGCTGGATCGCTGGAAGCCTGTTTAATTTGGGATAGGAGGCCTTCCTGGAGCAGAAGGAAGTTTCCTGGAGGCAGGATGGTGTCGGGGGTAGGAGGTTCCACAGCTTCGTTGTACATCCGGGAAAGAGCATCAGGCTTCACATTCTTTGACCCGGGCCGGTATGTGATGTGGAACACAAATCTGGAAAAGAAAAGTGCCCACCGGGCCTGCCGAGGTTTCAGTCGCTTGGCTGCTTTCAAATACTCGAGATTTTTATGGTCGGTATAGACCAGGATTGGATGAGAGGCGCCTTCAAGGAGATAGCGCCATTCCTCCAATGCTGCCTTGATCGCTAGGAGCTCCCGGTCACCGACATCATAGTTGCGCTCGGCTTCTGAGAGTTTGCGGGAGAAGAAAGCCACCGGGTACAGAAGTGACTTAGGTCCCTGTCTCTGGGAAAGTACTGCCCCGACGGCCGCTTCCGAAGCATCCACCTCCAGGATATAAGGCAGCGAAGCGTCGGGGTGTTTGAGAATTGAGGCAGAGATAAACAGGTTCTTCAGAGTTTCGAAGGCCTCCTGAGCCCTAGGGGTCCACTGAAATTTCTGGTTCTGTTTGGTCAGCTCAGTGATGGGGGAAATAATGGAGGAAAATCCCCTGATGAATTTCCTGTAAAAGTTCGCGAATCCCACGAAGCGTTGGACCCCTTTCTTGTCCGAGGGAGCGGGCCAGTCTACGATGGCTGAAATCTTCTGTGGGTCCATTTCTATGCCGTTTACGGAGATGATCAAGCCCAGGAATTGGATACTTTGCTGTTCAAAAACGCACTTCTCCGGTTTGGCGTAAAGGCCATGGAGGCGGAGACGGGCTAGGACACTCCTCACATGCTCCCGGTGTTCAGCTAAAGAGGAAGAGAAGATTAAGATGTCATCGAGATATATAACAACAAACAAATCAAGGTACTCTCTAAAGACATCGTTAACAAAGTGTTGAAATGTAGCGGGAGCGTTACAAAGTCCAAAGGGCATAACTCGGTACTCATAATGTCCGAAGCGGGTACGGAAGGCGGTCTTCCATTCGTCGCCTTTGCGAATGCGAATGAGGTTGTAAGCGCCCCGTAAGTCCAACTTGGAGAACACCTTGGCCGACCCCAGTCTCTGAAATAATTCGGGCACTAACGGTAGAGGATAACGGTTCTTAATTGTAACTTTGTTGAGTGCTCGGTAGTCCACACAGGGCCGTAAGGAATGGTCTTTCTTCTGAACAAAGAAAATCCCTGCGCCTGCTGGGGAAGTGGATGGTCGTATGAAACCCTTCTTCAGGTTGTCGTCCAGGTAGGTTTTCAAAGCACCCAGCTCGGTTTCAGATAAGGGGAAGATCCTCCCGAACGGGATCTCTGCTCCAGGGAGTAGGTCAATAGGGCAATCGTATTGCCTGTGGGGAGGTAAAGTCTCTGCGCCCTTTTTACTGAATACATCTAGAAACTGGTGGTAAGCTTCGGGCACAACCTGTCGGAGCTCGGTGTCTGTCTCCATGCAGAGCAGAGAAGAAGAGGCAGGGTCCGTGTTGGTGGCTGGGAAGCAGTTTTGATGACAATACGCAGACGGGAACTCTACTTCTCCAGTGAACCAGTTAATCAGAGGGTTGTGGGCCTTCAACCAGGGCATGCCCAGGATCACGGGAAACAGGGGGGATTTGATGATGTCCAGACTCAGGAATTCCTGATGAGTTCCGGCTATGGTGACAAAAAGCGGGGACGTCTCCTGGGTAACGGGTCCGGATTTAAGGGAGGAGCCGTCGGCCAGAAAGATTGAAAGTCCCTTTACCCTAGGCCGAAGAGGGATGTTGTTCCTCAGGGCAAAAGACAGGTCCATGAAGCCGCTGCAAGCTCCAGAGTCTATGATGGCGTCAACGCTGAGAGTCTCTCCGGAAAACTGTAGGAGAAGAGGTACAACCAGGTGAGAGGTGGTGTTGGTGCTGGGCAGAATGGCAGGAGAAGCAGAGGGTGCAAGAAGGCACTTACGTGACTTGGCGGGGCAGGTGCGAACGTAATGTCCAGATTCCCCACAATAAAGGCAAAGGTTGCCAGTTCTCCGGCGTTGGCGCTCCTCGGGCGTCAAGGAAGGGCGAAGTAGACCCAGTTGCATAGGCTCCGAAGGATCCAGAGCAGGTGGAGCAGGAAGGACCGGAGGGTTGGGACTTGGAACCCGCGGCATCATCCAGACTGGGCGAGAAGTGGAAGTTGAGCGCTCTAAACGACGCTCCCTCAAACGCCTGTCAATCTGAATCGAGAGATCGATGAGGGCTTCGAGGGTTTCAGGGGTTCCCACGCGAGCCAATTCATCCTTCAATGCCTCCGAAAGTCCCATGCGGAACTGGTAGCGAAGGGCTGAGTTATTCCACTCCGTGTCGGCACTCCAACGCCTGAACTCAGACACATAGTCCTCTACTGGCCTGCGACCCTGTTGGAGTACATGCAAAGCTGCTTCTGCAGTGGCGGCAAGTTGCGGGTCCTCGTACAGTCGGGACATGGCTAGGAAGAAATCGTTCAAAGAGTCCAAAGAGGGGTCCTTTCGTTCGAGGAGACGATGTGCCCAGGCCTGAGGTTCGTCGGTTAATAGAGAAATGACGAACCCCACTTTTGTTGCCTCGAGAGAAAAAGTCCGGGGTTGGAGGGCGAAAAAGAGCTCGCAGGAGTTCCGGAAGGCCCTGAACTTATTCCGGTTACCGGAGAAGCGGTCTGGTGTAGGTACCCTTGGTTCTGGCGGCAACATGACCACTGACGGTGGGCCTGGAGACCCAGAGGCAGCCGGGGCTGCGGCAGATAGGGCCTGGACCCGTTCCTCCAAACGTCCGTAGCCTTCTTGTAAGCTCTTCACGGCCTGGGTGAGGCCGGCTAGATGATGGCAGAGTTCATCCATGGGAGACGCTCCCTGCGAGGGCTCAGACATCCTGGCTGTTCGGTACTGTCACGTACCTGGTTAGAGAGCCCCAACGTGCAGGGAGCGGCGCCTCGTAAACCTCCGGCTCTCGAGCCCCTGGTGATGGAGACAGGGGTTCAGGAGCCCGGAGGACACAAGTGCCTAGCCGGATAGCAGATAGCGGATACAGCTGGAACAGATGGTAACTGGAACGGCAGGTGCACCCGGCGCTGGATGTCGGTCAAGGACTGCTGGACGGCTGGCACAAGTGGACCGGCAAGGTGGCAGAGAACACGGGTGCCGGACTTCGGGCAGACAGGCGTAGTCAATCAGGCTGGGTCGGTAACTATCTGGCAGCGGAGGTACAGAAGCGGGAGGCAGAGGCGTGGTCAGTCAGGCTGGGTCGGCAACTATCTGGCAGCGGAGGTACAAAGGCGGAAGGCAGAGGCGTAGTCAATCAGGCAAAAGGTCAAGGGCAGGCGGAATACAGGCAGAGTCCAGGAACAGGTCGGGTATAATATCAGGAACACAATCACAAACAGACAGCAGAAGTCTCAGGAACGCTGTAGACCGAACAGCGCCGAGGAGCAGGAGCTGTGGCCTTAAGTAGTCTATTGGGCACCAGGATTGGTCGTACGGCCCGTTTGCGTACCCCCGCAGGTGGCCGTGGTTACGCTCGTGACCCCGCGCACGTCCGTACGGTGCGAACGCCCACTTGTGTCGACGCGCACCTGCGAACGTCTGTTGGAACCTGCGTGCACCCGCGCGTGTTTGTTCGCGTCAACCCGCGTCCGAGGGCGTCGGAGATCCCGTCGTACAGGAACCCTGCAGGTAAGTCTCTTCTGTACGATCGGGGTAGCGGAACGACCGTGACAATGTGAGAGTGTTCATGAACTAGGGAGAGCTTCTTTACAAAGCTTTGAACCTTGATATCTTCTAATGCCCCGTACACACGACCAGACTTTTCAACATCAAAAGTCTGACGGAATGATTCCGGCAGACCATTCGAACGTGTGTGGGCTGCGGCGGACTTTTGATTTGCAAAAGTCTGACAGACTTTAGAAATGGAACATGTTTCAAATTTTTCCGACAGAACTCCGCCGGACCCAGTTCCTACTGAGAAATCCGCTCGTGTGTGTGCTAGTCCGACGGACAAAAACCGACGCTAGGGCAGCTATTGGCTACTGGCTATGAACTTCCTTATTCTAGTCCAGTCGTACGTCATCACGTTCGAATCCGTCGGACTTTGGAGTGATTGTGTGTGGCCAAGTCCGTTCATTCGGAAAGTCCGTCAGAACTCTGTCAGAACTCCGTCGAAAGTCTGTCGGACTTAGTCCCTCGAAAAGTCTGGTCGTGTGTACGCGGCATAAGACAACGTATCATCAAAACATGTAGTGGCAGTATAGCTAAAGAGGATGCAGACCTAAATGAACCACAAGTTAAAGCAAGCCCATTACAACTAACATTTGTTTTTCAACTATATGCCTTTTTAGAAGTTTTCAATGCATGGTTTCTTTGGAACAGGGGGAGTAGAACTTTGATATCTGAAAATCAAAATGATACATACAGCTCTGTAACAGCTATCAGTATCACTCTCTTTCTCAATAACCTTCACTTGTATTTATTTTATTAACAACTAGCTAGTATTACTGCCATGTTTTTAAGTCCAGACTATAAAATCTATATTTGCAAACTCCCCATTTCCACGAGCAATCCATGAACTTTGAACTGCCTTTCCAGTTCTTCTAATGCCACGTACACACGACCGGACTTTTCAGCAGACTAGGTCCGACGGGCTTTCGGCAGAGTTCCAACTGACTTTACAAACAAACGGACTTGGCAACACATGAACGGACTAAGTCCGTTCGAAACTCCTTTCATTATGAACGTGATGACATAAGACGGGACTAAAAAAGGAAGTTCAATAGCCAGTAGCCAATAGCTTCCCTTGCGTCGTATTTGGCCTGTCGGACCAGCATAAAAACGAATGGTTTTGCCGATAGTAATTGAGTCCCATTTACAGAGTTGAAACATGTTCTATTTCTAGGTCCGTCTGATTTTTTTTAATGAAAAAGGATCAGATTAGCCCACACACGATCGGATTGTCCGACGGACTGATCCCGTCGGTCCTAGTCTGCCGGAAAGTCCGGTCGTGTGTATGCAGCATAACAGTCCTAAACATGTTCTGCAATGGAACTTCATTTGTGCACCGTTGTCTGCTTTAGGGACTTCAGAAACCTTTAAATGCTATATCTTTGAAGACATAAGACCTATGAAATTCAAGGTAGGTGCTCCACATAGGGTAGATATAAAACTAGGTGTAGCCCCCACCTTGAGCTTCAGGAACTCAGAAGAAAGCTGGTGCTAATTTTAGAAGAAAAGTCTGTTCATGGACAGTTTCTCCAGAATGGTGAAAGGAACTTTGGTACCCTTTAAACCCCATATTTCTAAATACTTGAGATCCATAAAAATCAAAGTAGGCGGTCTATATAAATTAGATATAACCCCTACTTGAGCTCCAGGAGTCCAGAAGAAAGTTGGGGCTAATTTGGGAAAGAAGTCTGTTCATGGACGGTTTTTCCAGCATGGTGAGAGGATTCAGCACCATTTCAACCCCATATCTGAAGACTAAATACTCATGAAATTCAAGGGGTTTTTCCATATAGACTAGATATAAAACTATGTGGAGGAAGAGTCCAGAACAATGGTGCTACTCTTAAGTGCAAAGCATAACAAATGGGAATGTTCATGCACTAGGGACAGCTCTCTTACAAAGCTTTCTGATGACTAGTATAGTATAGTATAGTATAGTATCATCACAACTTTCCAGTAACCGCTGGCTACCATGCTGGAAGCGCTCTCTCAGCACGCTAAGTGTTTTAAACAGAGCCGCATATATGTGTGGACACTCAGCGTGAATGCATACGTAAAGGTATACGTGTGTTCAGCCAGGGTGAAGAGGATAAAACCTACATTTGCAAATTTACAATTTTCCTGGCCAATCCATGAACTTTCTTTCCAGTTCTTCTACTACCTGTCCTAAACATATTCTGCAACAAAACTTTCATTTGTGCACCAATGCCTGCTTTAGGGACTTCGTCAACCTTTAAATGCTATATCTTTGAAGACATACGATCTATGAAATTCAAGGCAGGTGCTCCACATACAGTAGATATAAAAGTAGGTGTAGCCCCCACCTTGAGCTTCAGGAGCTCAGAAGAAAGTTGGTGCTAATTTTAGAAGGAAAGTCTGTTCATGGATGAATTGGTGAAAGGAACTTCGGTGCCCCATATTTCTAAAGAAATTTTTAAATCCCATATCTTTGAAGACACAAGAACTATGAAATTCAAGGTGAGTGCTCCATATAGAGTAGATATAAAACTAGATGTAACCCCCACCTTGAGTTCCAGGAGTTTAGAAGAAAGCTAGTGCTACTTTTAGAAGAGAAAAGTCTGTTCATGGACAGATTCTCCAGCATTGTGAAAGGAACTTCGGCACCCCCTATTTCTAAAGACATGAAACCCATGAAAATCAAGGTAGGCAGTCCATATAGAGTAGATATAGAACTAGATGTAACCCACACCTTGAGCTCCAGGAGTCCAGGAGAAAGCACGTGCTAATTTTGGAAGGTAAAAGTCTGTTCATGGACGGTTTCCCTAGCATGGAGAGTGGACTTCAACACCATTTAAACTCTATATCTGAAGACATAAAACTCATGAAATTCAAGAGGATGTTCCATATAGAATGGGTATAAAGCTAGATGTAACCAGGAGTCCAGAAGAAAGGTGGTGGTACTTTTAGAAGAGAAAAGCCAGTGCAAAGCACAACATGTGAGAGTGTTCATGAACTAGGGAGAGCTTCTTGACAAAGCTTTGAACCTTGATATCTTCTAAGACAAAGTATCATCAAAACATGTAGTGGCAGTATAGCTAAAGAGGATGCAGACCTAAATGAACCACAAGTTAAAGCAAGCCCATTACAACTAATTACAACTATATGCCTTTTTAAAAGCTTTCAATGCATGGTTTCTATGGAACAGGGGAACTAGAACTTTGATATCTGAAAATCAAAATGATACATACAGCTCTGTAAGCCCTTGTACACATGGTCAGACATTCCGACGGAAAATGTCCGATCGGACCGTGTTGTCAGATAATCCGACCGCGTGTGGGCTCCATCGGACTGTTTCCGTCGGAATATCCGACGGACCAAGTTTTCCAGCCTGGCTATAAAACTTTCCGACAACATGATCCGATCGGACCTTCTCCAATCATGTGTAGAGAATTCCGATCGGACAAAGTGCCACGCATGCTCAGATCAAATTCCTACACCAAAGCTATTGGCTATTAGCCTGAACGTAGTCCCGTCGTAACGAAATAACGTCATCACATTCTGAACGATTGGATTTTCCGACAACTTTGTCGGATCGTGTGTATGCAACAGTTTCGGACAAAATCCGACGGATATGGTTGTCGGAATGTCCGACCGTGTGCACAAAGGCTAACAGCTATCAGTATTGCTGGCTTTCTCAATAACCTTCTCTCTTTTCTTTCATTAACAACTAGCTAGTATTACTGCCCTGTCTTTAAACACAGACTATAAAATCTATATTTGCAAACTCCCTATTTCCATGAGAAATCCATGAAATTTGAACTTTCTTTCCAGTTCCTCTAACAGTCCTAAACATGTACTGCAAAAAAACTTCATTTGTCCACCAATGCCTGCTTTAGGGACTTCGGCAACCTTTAAATGCTATATCTTTGAAGACATAAGATCTATGAAATTCAAGGGGTTTTCCCATGTAGAGTAGATATAAAACTATGTGGAGGAAAAGTCCAGAACAATGGTGCTCCTCTTAAGTGCAAAGCATAACACATGGGAATGTTCATGCACTAGGGACAGCTCTCTTACAAAGCTTTCTGATGACTAGTATAGTATCATCACAACTTTCCAGTAACTGCTGGCTACCATGCTGGATGCGCTCTCTCAGCACGCTAAGTGTTCTAAACAGAGCCGCATATATGTGTGGACATTCGGCGTGAAGGTATACGTAAAGGCATACGTGTGTTCAGCCAGGGTGAAGAGGATAAAACCTACATTTGCAAATTTACAATTTTCCTGGCCAATCCATGAACTTTCTTTCCAGTTCTTCTACTACCAGTCCTAAACATATTCTGCAACAAAACTTTCATTTGTGCACCAATGCCTGCTTTAGGGACTTCGGCAACCTTTAAATGCTATATCTTTGAAGACATACGATCTATGAAATTCAAGGCAGGTGCTCCACATAGAGTAGATATAAAACTAGGTGTAGCCCCCACCTTGAGCTTCAGGAGCTCAGAAGAAAGTTGGTGCTAATTTTAGAAGGAAAGTCTGTTCATGGATGAATTCTTCAGTATGGTGAAAGGAACTTCGGTGCCCCATATTTCTAAAGAAATTTTTAAATCCCATATCTTTGAAGACACAAGAACTATGAAATTCAAGGCGAGTGCTCCATATAGAGTAGATTTAAAACTAAATGTAACCCCAACCTTGAGTTCCAGGAGTTTAGAAGAAAGCCAGTGCTACTTTTAGAAGAGAAAAGTCTGTTCATGGACAGATTCTCCAGCATTGTGAAAGGAACTTCGGCACCCCATATATCTAAAGACATGAAACCCATGAAAATCAAGGTAGGCAGTCCATATAGAGTACATATAGAACTAGATGTAACCCACTCCTTGAGCTCCAGGAGTCCAGGAGAAAGCACGTGCTAATTTTGGAAGGTAAAAGTCTGTTCATGGACGGTTTCCCTAGCATGGAGAGGGGACTTCAACACCATTTAAACTCTATATCTGAAGACATAAAACTCATGAAATTCAAGAGGATGTTCCATATAGAATGGGTATAAAGCTAGATGTAACCAGGAGTCCAGAAGAAAGGTGGTGGTACTTTTAGAAGAGAAAAGCCAGTGCAAAGCACAACATGTGAGAGTGTTCATGAACTAGGGAGAGCTTCTTGACAAAGCTTTGAACCTTGATATCTTCTAAGACAAAGTATCATCAAAACATGTAGTGGCAGTATAGCTAAAGAGGATGCAGACCTAAATGAACCACAAGTTAAAGGAAGCCCATTACAACTAATTACAACTATATGCCTTTTTAAAAGTTTTCAATGCATGGTTTCTATGGAACAGGGGAACTAGAACTTTGATATCTGAAAATCAAAATGATACATACAGCTCTGTAAGCCCTTGTACACATGGTCAGACATTCCGACGGAAAATGTCCGATTGGACCGCGTTGTCGGATAATCCGACCGTGTGTGGGCTCCATCGGACTGTTTCTGTCGGAATATCCGACGGACCAAGTTTTCCAGCTTGGCTATAAAACTTTCCGACAACATGATCCGATCGGACCTTCTCCAATCATGTGTAGAGAATTCCGATCGGACAAAGTGCCACACATGCTCAGATCAAATTCCTACACCAAAGCTATTGGCTACAAGCCTAAACATAGTCCCGTCGTAACGAAATAACGTCACCACGTTCTGATCGATCGGATTTTCCGACAACTTTGTCGGACCGTGTGTATGCAACAGTTACGGACAAAATCCGACGGATTTGGTTGTCGGAATGTCCGACCGTGTGTACAAGGGCTGACAGCTATCAGTATTGCTCGCTTTCTCAATAACCTTCTCTCTTTTCTTTCATTAACAACTAGCTAGTATTACTGCCCTGTCTTTAAACACAGACTATAAAATCTATATTTGCAAACTCCCTATTTCCATGAGAAATCCATGAAATTTGAACTTTCTTTCCAGTTCATCTAATAGTCCTAAACATGTACTGCAACAAAACTTCATTTGTCCACCAATGTCTGCTTTAGGGACTTCGGCAACCTTTAAATGCTCTATCTTTGAAGACATAAGATCTATGAAATTCAAGGCAGGTGCTCCACATAGAGTAGATATAAAACTAGGTGTAGCCCCCACCTTGAGCTCCAGGAGCTCAGAAGAAAGCTGGTGCTAATTTTTCTGAGTCTGTTCATGGATGAATTCTTCAGTATGGTGAAAGGAACTTCGGTGCCCCATATTTCTAAAGACACAAGACCCATATTAATCAAGGTAGGTAGTCCATATAGAGTAGATATAGATAAAGAACTAGATGTAACCCCATCCAGAAGAAAGTCGGTGCTACTTTTGGGAGAGAAAAGTTATTCTACTACCATACTAAGCATGCTTTGTAATGAAATTTCATTTATGCATTAATGGCTACTTTTAGTGTCTTTGGCACACTTTAACCCCCAGATGCAGTGGCGTAACTAGAACCTTCAGAGCCCCGATGCAAGAAACCATAAAGGCCCCCCCTGAACCCCAGCCAGGGCCCTTCCCTCCGAGTCCGGCGGTGGAACTCCAGGGCGTGGTCACAGGTATGACCTTTGTGAGCCCTGTAGTTCCACCACTGGTATCAGTATTTTTTTTTTTTTTTAATTGTTAGGTGCCCCATTGGGGGACTGTCCCTAGGCAGGATGGGGTCCCGTCCCCAGAAGAGATGAGGTCCTTTTCTCCAGGGCAGATGAAGTTACTGCCCCCAGGTGAGAAGGGGTCCCTGTCCCCAGGGGAGGTGGGGGTCCCTGTTTCCATGTGAGAAGGGGTCCTTGTCCCCAGAGGGAGATGGAGGGGGTATGTAATGGTGTGTGGGGGGTTGGGTCCTCTCACTCATCATGACCAAGCTGTAGGCCACGCACTCATCCATGTTGGCCTGGGCTCCATCCAGTGTGCTGGATGGGTGATCAGCATATCTTCCAGAAAGACCTTTCATCATCTGTGTATGACGGGGGAGGAGGGGGGCTGGCAGACAAGCCTGCAGTGTCCTCCGGGGAGCCGGCTCTCATAGTGTGGGCTGGACTCGGGGGGGGGGGGGGGGGGGCGGGACTCTGGCTGGGGAGAACAGACATCGGACTGAGCGGCAATGCATGGAGCAGGAGAGGGGTACTCTGAGGAGCCGGCTGAGGACACAGGTCATGCGGGGAATGCACAACTAAAGAGCAGCCAGTGCGATAGTCAAGCATGGAGCTCTGCTAGTCACCCTCCACCTCCAGCCAACTGTGTGCATGGTACACTGGTACCCCTAGCTGCCTATACTTCTGCCGGCCATATGTAGAGGGGGCTGCATGGGCCCCCTGCATCACAGGGCCCGGTTGCGGTTGCGACTGCTGCACCCCCTATAGTTACACCCCTACCCAGATGTCTGAAAACATAAGACATAGAAATCAAAGTGGGTGGTTCAACCCCCACCTTGAACTTCAGGAGTCCAGAAGACAGCTAGTGCTACTTTATAAGTGAAAAGTAAGTTCATGGATGGTTTCTCCAGCATGGTGAGAGGTGATTTCAGCCCTCTATAAACCCCATATCCCTGAAGACATAAGACCCATGAAAGTCAAGGTTGGCATTCCATGTAGATTAGATGCAGAACTAGATTTCCCCACATTGAGCTTAAAAAGAAACCTGGTGATACTTTTAGAAGAGAAAAGTATTTTCATGTGCGGTTTCTGCAGCATGAAGAGAGAGACTTCAACCCCTTTACATCCCATATCTCTGAAGATATTAGACCCATAAAAATCAAGGTAGGCATTTCATATAGATTAGATATAGAACTAGATAAAACCCCCACCCTGAGCTTCAGAAGTCCAGGAGAAAGCTGGTACTACTTTTAGAAGGGAAAAGTCAGTTCAAAGCAGAGCATTTCAGAATGTTCATGAACTAGGAGGACCTTCCTGACAAAGTGCTGAACCCTTATATACTAGATGTGGACCTAAATGCACCACCAATTAAAGCATGCCATTACAACTAACATTTAATTACCTGCCCTTTTTGGATGTTTTCAAGACTTTCTTTCCATTTCTTCTACTGCAAGTCTCAAACATGCTCTGCAACAAAACTTAATTTGTGCACCAATGCCTGTTTTTAACAGTTGCCCATGGACAGTTTCTCCTGCATGGTGAACGGGTCTTCAGCACCCTTTAGGCTGGGTTCACACTGCTGCGGCTAGGAGACCCGGATGTGATTTGCACCGCACTGCAGTGCAAATCACATCCGATCTCTGTGCGATGCGAGTTCAGCCATACAGATAGTATGGCTGAATTCGCATCGCACCCGCTCCAAACTCGCACAGGAAGCTTTTTTTGGTCCGCAGCAGAATCGGATCGCATGGGTGTTCACACCATACGATCCGATTCCTGTCCGAGTTTGCAGATCGCACTGCGATATGCGAACTGATCTGGGGGTGTCATTAACATTTCACTGACACTCCCAGCAGTTCGCATAGGGCAGTGTGAACTTCCGCCGGGAGGCATGCGATGCGGGAACCCGCCACGGATTCGCGGCATTCCCGCATCACTTCAGTGTGAACCCAGCCTTAAAGAGGAAGTAAACCCTGATGGGTTTACTTCCTCTTTGATTCCCTGCAAAGGTAACGCATAATGGACTACTATGCATCGCATAGTAGTCCATTATGTGTCACTTACCTGACACAGGAGCCAGCGAAGTCACCGCTGTCCCCTTGTGTACGGAGCCTCCATCTTCTTGGTGGGTCTCGCTGCTCCGGCACTGTCATTCGTCGGAGCCGCGATGACGTCACTCCCGCGCACGGGAGCCACCACTCTAGGCATATCATCGTTAACTGCAGCGTGCTCAGTGCGCTTGCGCCGTAGACAGCGGTGCCTGTCTTTCGGCAAATATCTCCTAAACCGTGTAGGTTTAGGAGATATTTCTTGGACCTACAGGTAAGCCTTAATCTAGGCTTACCTGCAGGTCAAAGTGGTTTGTAAGGCCGCGTACACACGAGCGGACTTTTCAACATCCAAAGTCCGACCGAGTCCGTCAGACTATCCGATCGTGTGTGGGCTGCAACGGACTTTTGACTCGCCAAAGTCTGACGGACTTTAGAAATGAAGCATGCTTCAAATTTTCCCAACGGAACTCCGCCGGACCCGGTCCCCTTCGAAAAATCCGCTCGTGTGTATGCTACTCCGACGGGCTAAAACCGACGCTAGGGCAGCTATTGGCTACTGGCTATGAACTTCCTTATTCGAATCCAGTCGTACGTCATCACGTTCGACTCCGTCGGAGTTTGGTGTGATGGTGTGTGTCCAAGTCCGTTCGGTCGAAAAGTCCGCCAGAACTCCGTCGGAACTCCGGCGGAACTCCTTTGGAGGTCTGTCGGACATAAGTCCTCTCGTGTGAACGGGGCATAAGGGTTTACAACCACTTTAAGCTGCTTATCTATTTAAACACAAGACCCATAAAAATCAAGGGACGAGTTTCATATAATGTAGATAAAGATCTAAATGTAACCCCTACCTTAAAGGGGTTGTAAAGGTAAATGTTTTTTCACCTTAATGCATTCTATGCATTAAGGTGAAAAAACATCTCACAGTGCCGGCGCCCCCAGACCCCCCGTTTTACTTACCTCACCCCTCGAAAGTTCCGCGCTCGCTCCCGACTTCCTCTTCACCACTCAGCCAGGCCGCTGATTGGCTGGAGTGGATGGATTGAAGGCAGCGCAGCCATTGGCTCGCTCTGCTGTCAATCACATCCAATGACGGGGGGCCGGGCCGTGTGATACAGCGAGCGGCTGTATCACGGGAGCGCGCCCGCAGGTGCTTCTCACCATGCGAGAGAGCTCGCATTAACGTGAGAAGTACCTGCGGGAAGAAGCAGAGACAGCCGCCGAGGGACCCCAGAAGACCAGGTTCGGGGCCACTCTGTGCAAAATGAGCTGCACAGTGGAGGTAAGTATAACATGTTTGTTATTTTAAGAAAAAAATAAATAAATACCTTTACAATCCCTTTAAGCTCTGCAAGGCCAGACAGTTGGTTCCATTGCCAGAAAAAAAAAATAAGTTCAAAGCAGAGCACATTGTTATGTTCATGAACTAGTGGGAGCTTCCAGACAAAGCTTTGGACCTTGATATTTTTGAAAGACAGAGGGTCATCAAATATCAAGTGATGGTAAAACTAGAATAGATGTGCACCTAAATGCGCACCACATAAAGCAGGCCTTTTACAACTAATATCCATTAACTTACTAAGTTAAGTTCCTTTTTGGCAGCATTTAATGCATGGTTTCTTTGCAACAGGGGAACCTGGGCCCACTGGAACTTTCATATCCCTTTGCACAACTCCCAAACTGTGTACTTTCTCTCCATTTCTTCCACTACAAGTCTACAACATTGTCTGCAACGAATCTTCATTGGTGCACCAATGCCTCCTTTTACTAGTTTTCCACGTATGGTTTCTCTGCCACAATGGGAAGGATTTGGGCACCCTTTAAACCCCGTATCACTGAAGAAACGAGACCACTGAAAATCAAGGGAGGAACTGCATATAGAGTAGATACAGAACTAGATGCAACTCCCCTTCTTGAGCTCCAGGAGTACAGAGGACAGCTGATGCTACTGTCAGGAGAGAAAAGTCTGTTCAAAGCAGTGCATCTCGGAATGCTGATGAACCAGTTCAGCTCCCTGAGAAAGCTTTAAATCCTGATGCACTACACTACTAAAAGTATTGTGACGCCTGCCTTAAAACACACATGAACTTTAATGGCATCCCAGTCTTAGTCCGTAGGGTTCAATATTGAGTTGGCCCACCCTTTGCAGCTATAAGAGCTTCAACTCTTCTGGGAAGGCCGTCCACAAGGTTTAGGAGTGTGTCTATGGGAATGTCGGGCCATTCTTCCAGAATAGCATTTGTGAGGTCAGGCACTGATGTTAGACTAGAAGGCCTAACTCGCAGTTTCCGCTCTAATTCATCCCAAAGGTGTTCCATCAGGTTGAGGTCAGGACTCTGTGCAGGCCAGTCTAGTTCCTCCACCCCAAACTCGCTCATCCATGTCTTTATGAACCTTGCTTTGTGCACTGGTGTGCAGGCATGTTGGAACAGGAAGGAGCCATCCCCAAAATGTTCCCACAAAGTTGGGAGCATGAAACTGTCCTAAATGTCTCGGTATGCTGACGCCTTAAGACAGGGGTGCCCAACCAGCGGCCCGGGGACCACATGTGGCCCGCAGAGCCCTCTAATGTGGCCCGCAGAGCCCTCTGATGTGGCCCGCGACCTCCTGTTTTAGGTTCAAATTGAAAGAATACGTTATTAAAGTTCAGTTTATTACTAAAATCACAGTGTATATATGGGCATATCTGTTCTGCAGTGGTTACTGGGCTGCTTTCAAACTGATCGGCAGGTGCAACACAGTTTACCTGCGGGTTACCTGCACCGAGCCATAGGCTTCTATTATTACCTGCGAGTTTGGTGAGCTTTCTGAAAGTGCACCAAACCTGCAGATTATAATAGAAGTCTTGCAAACTGCAAGAAAGCCAAAGATACACTGCGTTGCACACGTGGTGCGGGTAAACTACAGTGTGTGAAAGCAGCCTTGGACCCCTTTCACATGGTCAGTCCGACCAATTGGACCCTCCATTCACCTCTAAGTAGTGGCAGACACAAACCGACTTGTGTTCTACCTCCAATACGATCCGTCAAAAAGTATCGTAGGCTGCATCTGTGTCCACTCTGGAAATGCAGCATGGACACGGATATGCCATCCATCTGCTCCGCTCATTGTGGCCCCACGACCGGGTTACCAAGCCGCTTAAGTGGCCCTTGCTCTTCAAAAGGTTTGGCAACCCTGCCTTAAGAGTTCTCTTCACTTGAACTAAGGGGCCAAGCCCAACCCCTGAAAAACAACCCCCACGCCATAGTCCCTCTTCCACCAAATGATTTGGAGGGGTGGACCAATTCTTTTGGCAATATAGTGCGAATGGGCAAGTTTGGGGTGGAGAAACTTGACTGGCCTGCACAAAGTCCTGACCTCAACCTGATAGAACTCTTTTGGGATGAATTAGAGCGGAGACTGTGAGCCAGGCCTTCTCGTCAAACATCAGTGCCTGACCTCACAAATGCGCTTCTGAAAGACTATATCGCCCAAACTTTTGGCAATATAGTGTATAAATCACGTGGGCAGCAACAGGTTCACCTCCACTGCACCAAAAGATTGCAGGGGCAGGACATCGAAGGAGGAACGTAAATCACGTCCCTTGTGCTAAACTGATGTTAGTCTTCAGGGCCAGGACATTGAAGGAGGAACGTAAATCACATTCCTTGTGCTAAACTGATGTTAGTCTTCAGGGGCAGGACATTGAAGGAGGAAGGTTTTGCAAAAAGAGAACACAGCAGCACAAAGGACATATCTCACTCAAGATAAATCAAGTCCCTTTGCGCTATGTTTTTAGAAGATTGCAAAACCGGGACATCAGAGGAGGAAGATCTTTCAAAAGGAGAAAACAACAGCACAAGGGACACATCTCCCTGAAGGTTAATCATGTCATCTGTGCTGAATTTGTAGCATATTGCAAAGTCAAGACATCAAAGGAGGAAGCTTTGGCAAAAGGAGAACACAGGAGACCCAAGGGACACATATTACTGAAGGTAAATCATCTCCCTTGTGCTGATTATTTAGAAGATTGCAGAAGGAAGGAGGAGGAAGATTTTGTGAAAGGAGAACATAACAGCACAAGGGACACAACTCATTTAAGGAAAATCATGTTCATTGTGCTGATTTTTTTTTAGCATATTGCAAAGGCAGGACATCAGAGGGGGGAGGTTTGGCAAAAGAAGAACACAGCAGCACAAGGAATACATCTTACTGTAAGTAAATAATGTTTCTTGTGCTGATTTTTTTAGAAGATTGCAAAGGCGGGGCATTGGAGGAGGATGATTTTGTGAAAGGAAAATACAGCAGCACAAGGGACACATACCACTAAAGGTAAATCCCTTGTGCTGATTTTCTTTTAGCATATTACAAAGGCAGGGCATCGAATGAGGAAGGTTTGACGAAAGGAGAACACAGCAGCACAAGGGACACATATCTATGCATTAAAGCGGGAGTCCGCCGGGACTCCGCGTTTTTTTTTTTTTAAAGCCAGCAGCTACAAATACTGCAGCTGCTGACTTTTAAAATAGTGACACTTACCTGTTCAGCGCGCCCGCGATGTCGGCACCCGAAGCCGATCTCTAGATCGTCTCTCGGGTGCTGCCGCCGCCATCTTGGGTATGGGAATCAGGAAATGGAGCCTTTCGGCTTCATTTCCCGGTTCCCTACTGCGCATGCGCGAGTCGCACTGCGCAATAAGGACGATCCCCGCTGCCTCTGGGATCTGTGTGTTTCCCAGCAGGCAGCGGGGGACTTGCGGAAAGGGGCGGGCACTTGCGGAAAGGGGCGTAATCTACGCCCCTTTCCGCAGAGAGCTATCCCGGAAGTGGGTGCAGATACCTGTACTGTACAGGTATCTGCACCCCCTCCCCCCTGAAAGGTGCCAATTGTGGCGCCGGAGGGGGGGAGGGTTCCGATGAGCGGAAGGTCCACTTTAGGGTGGACCTCCGCTTTAAGATGAAAAAACCTTCTGTGTGTAGCAACCTCCCCAGCACCAGCAAGGAGGTGCAGAAAACAGGAACCCGAGAAGAGGAGGGTCCGGACTGCCATGTGCAAAGTAAGTATAACATGTTTTATTTTTTTTTTAAACAAGATTTTACAATCACTTGAAGGTAAATCATGTCCCTTGTGCTGATTTTTTAAAAGACTGCAAAGGCGGGACATTGATGGAGGAAGCTTTGGGAAAGGGAAATCACAGCAGCCCAAGGGACACATCTCACTAAAGGTAAATCATGTCCTTTGTGCTAATTTTTTAGAAGTATGCAGAAGCGGGGCATTGGAGGAGGAAGATTTAGTGAAAGGAGAACAAAACAGCACAAGGGACATGTCCCATTTAATGTAAATCATGTTGCTTGTGCTGATTTTTTAGCATATTGCAAAGGCGGGACACTGGAGGAAGATTTTGTGAAAGGAGAACACAACAGCACAGGGGACACATCTCATTTAATGTAAATCATGTTCCTTGTGCTGATTTGTTAGCATATTGCAAAGGCGGGGCCTTGGAGGAAGATTTTGTGAAAGAAGAACACAACAGCACAAGGGACACATCTCATTTAACCACTTAACGCAGATCGCCATACCTGTACGTCTGTATTTTGACACTAAATACTATTGTTATGGCAGCAGCTAGCTGCCATAACCCTGGTATTTTCAGGAACGGAGTGCATTTCTCTTTTAGATAAAAGTGGTCTCTGTGGTGGATTTGCCGCACTCCGGTCGTCCCTGCCGCTTACCAGAGCCGTGGATAGTGGTTGTGGATAGTGGATGTGGTGCTGCTGCCCGCCTGAGCCCACGTTTTACTTACCTGAACCCGATCTTGGTGTCTCGTGTCCTGATTGGATAGAATGATCGCAGCGTAGCCATTGGCTCCCGCTGCTGTCAATCAAATCCAATGACGTGGCGCTGAGGGGACGGGGCCGAGTCCTGCATTCCGTGTGAATGGACAGATGCGGGACTCGGAAACGCGTTCCGCATGGGTGTCCACCAAGAAGAGCGCTTCTCCAACGTGAACACTCGATGAGGGGAGGAGCCACCATCACCGCTGAGGGACCTCAGAAGAAGAGGACCAGGGCTACTCTGTGTAAAACGAACTTGCACAGTGGAGGTAAGTATGACATGTTTTTTTTTTTAAACAAGGGTTTACAACCCCTTTAACCACTTTCCGACCAGCCGCCGCAGCTTTACTGTGGCAGAATGGCACGGCTGGTCAAAACAACGTTATGTCGCTTCACCCTGTGGCCACTAGGGGCGCACGTGTGCCCCCGGAGCCGATGCGAGTGCCCGGCGGTCGCAATCACCATCGGGCTCCTGCGATCGCTGGTGACACACCGAGAACCGGGATCTATGTGTGTAAACACAAATCGTTTTCAGTTCTTTGAGGGGAGAAGAGACAGATAGTCTGTTCATACAGCGTAAGACAGTCCCCTCCCCCCTTCAGTTAGAACACACACTAGGGAACACAATTAACCCCTTGATCGCCCCCCTAGTGTTAACCCCTTCCCTGACATTTTTACAGTAATCAGTGCATTTTTATAGCATTGATCGCTGTATAAATGCCAATGGTCCTAAAAATGTGTCAAAAGTGTCCGCCATAATGTCGCAGTCCCAATAAAAATTGCAGATCGCCGCCATTACTAGTAATAAAAAAAAATAAAAAAAAAAGAATAAAAATGCCATAAAACTATCCCTTATTTTGTAGACGCTATAACTTTTGCGCAAACCAATCTATATACGCAATTTTTTTTTCTTTTTACCAAAAATATGTAGAAGAATACATATCGACCTAAACTGGGGGAAAAAATGTTTTTTTTTTAATATATTTTTGGGGGATATTTACTATAGCAAAAAGTAAAAAATATTGAGTTTTTTTCAAAATGTATGCATGTTTTTTCGTTTATAGCGCAAAAAATTAAAAACGCAGAGGTGATCAAATACCACCAAAAGAAAGCTCTACTTGTGGGGAAAAAAAGGAGGTCAATGTTGTTTGGGTGCGATGTCGCACGAAGGCGCAATTGTCAGTTAAAGTGACGCAGTGCTGAATCGCAAAAAGTGCACGGGTCAGGAAGGGGTTAAAACCTTCCGAGGCTGAAGCGGTTAAAGGAGAAATCTCATATTTAAATGGTCCTGTCATGCTTTTTTTCTATTACAAGGGATGTTTACATTCCTTGTAATAGGAATAAAAGTGACCCAATTTTTTATTTTATTTTTTTAAAGGACAGTGTCAAAATAAAAAATAAAATAAATCAGAATTGTTTTTTTAAGCGCCCCTTTTCCCGACGAGCTCGTGCACAGGAGCGAACGCACACGTGAGTAGCGCCCGCATCTGAAAACGGTATCACCCCGATCGTTAGAGTGAGAGCAATAATTCTAGCACTGGACCTCCTCTGTAACTCAAAACTGGTAACCTGTATAATTTTTTAAACGTTGCCTATGGAGATTTTTAATGGTAAAAGTTTGTCGCCATTCCATGAGCGGGCGCAATTTAATTTTATTTCCATGCCATTCCACAATTTAATTTCCACGCCATTCCACAAGCGGGGCGCAATTTAATTTTATTTCCATGCCATTCCACAATTTAATTTCCACGCCATTCCACGGGCAGGCGCAATTTAATTTTAATAAAAAAAAATACACTTTTTTAAATAAAAGAAAATAGGAAAACAGTAAAGTTAGCCCAATTTTTTTTTTTATATTATGAAAGATAATGTTACGCCGAGTAAATTGACACCCAACATGTCATGACGTATGTCATTTAACCGCTTCAGCCCCGGAAGATTTTACCTCCTTCCTGACCAGAGCACTTTTTGCGATCGGGCACTGCGTTGCTTTAACTGACAATTGCGCGGTCGTGCAACGTTGCACCCAAATAACATTGACGTCCTTCCCCCCCCCCCACAAATAGAGCTTTCTTTTGGCTGTATTTGATCACCTCTGCAGTTTTAATTTTTGAAAAAAAAACTTTTTGAAAAAAAAACTCAATATCTTTTACTTTTTGCTATAATAAATATCCCCAAAAAATATATAAAAAAAAGTATTTTTTTTTTCTTCAGTTTAGGCCGATACGTATTCTACATATTTTTGGTGAAAAGAAAAAATTGCGTATATTGATTGGCTTGCGCAAAAGGTATAGCGTCTACAAAATAGGGGATAGTTTTATGGCATTTTTATTTTATATAAAATATATAAAGTAAATCTATATATATATATATATATATATTTACTTTATATATTTTATATATTAAAATATATATATATATATATATATATATATATAAAAAATATATTAAAAAAAATATTTTTTTCCCTCAGTTTAGGCCGATATGTATTCTACATATTTTTGGTAAAAAAAAAAAATAGCGTCTACAAAATAGGGGATAGTCTTATGGCATTTTTATTTTATATAAAATATATAAAGTAAATCTATATATATATATATATATATATATATATTTTTTTTTTTTTTCTTTATATATTTTATATATTAAAATATATATATATATATTTAATATATTAAAATATATATATATAAAATATATTAAAAAAAACAATTTTTTTCCCTCAGTTTAGGCCGATATGTATTCTACATATTTTTGGTAAAAAAAAAAAAAATAGCGTCTACAAAATAGGGGATAGTTTTATGGCATTTTTATTTTATATAAAATATATAAAGTAAATCTATATATATATATATATATATATATTTACTTTATATATTTTATATAAAATAAAAATGCCATAAAACTATCCCCTATTTTGTAGACGCTATTTTTTTTTTACCAAAAATATGTAGAATACATATCGGCCTAAACTGAGGGAAAAAAATAGAATATATATATATATATATATATATATATATATATATATATATATATATATATATAATAATACACACACACACATATATAAATAAATAAAAATTGGGCTAACTTTACTGTTTTATTTTTTTTTATTAAAAAAAAGTGTATTTTTGACAAAAAAAAAGTGCCCTTGTAAGACCGCTACGCAAATACGATGTGACATAAATTATTGCAACGACCGCCATTTTAGTCTCTAGGGTGTTAGAAGTAAAAAAAAAAAAAAAATATATAATGTTTGGGGGTTCTAAGTAAATTTCTGGCAAAAAAAAATATATATTTTAACTTGTAAACACAGAGTCGAAAAAATTGTCCCGGTCCTTAAGTGGTTAATGTAAATCATGTTCCTTGTGCAGATTTTTTACCATATTGCGAAGGGGAGGAGGAAGATTTTGTGAAAAGAGAACAGCACAAGGGACACAAACCACTGAAGGTAAGTCATGTCCTTTGTGCTGATTTATTTACATATTGCAAAGAGGGTCCATTTTTTTTTTTTTAGTTTTAGGTAAACTTTCATTTTTCCATGTGCTTGAGGCCTATCACAGGATGAAGAAAGCTACATTGTGATAGAATAACATCCACTTACAGGGTTAGCTGTAGAACGATCTCCTGGATGACGCATGCAGAGGCTGGAGCGGAGTACAAGGCCCGGCTGCAGATAATATTGGGGGGTCGCAGCTACAGGTCTAAAAAACAAAAAAAAAGTTTAGATCAGACCCACGGGAACCCCCGACGGACACCCCTTCCCCGAGCGCCATTACACTCACCCCACGCGGTTCCGCTCCCCGCTCCTCGTCCTCTACAACAAGAGACGCCCCGCCCACCGCCTAGCACAGAGGCCGACGCTGTCCAATCACAGTGAAGTGTTGAGTCATCTTGTAGCACGCTGGTTACGTGGCGCCTCCGCGGTGCTGGTTGCATTTTACAGCAGATTTGCCGATTAAATCGTTTTGTCGGGTGACCTCTGTGTGAAGGTTAACATGGCCATGGCCAAGTACCGCAGAATTGTCATACTAGGGCACCAGGCAGTCGGTAGGTGGTTGGGAGGTTGCATGGTGGGCCCTTCTCATTGTACTCATTCCATGGTAGAGGCTTGTATAGAAGTTGCTGGTGACCCCGATCTCCTTCATACAGATGGCCATACACCTTCCAGTCCGACCTACCAGACTACATACCTATGGGAGGGGTTGTTTGGGTAGGTGTACTTCGATTTGGTGGAATGCAATTGAAGATTGCACATTTAGATTGTAAGGTCTATGTGGCCTATGAGCTCCATTCACTTTATGTACAGAAGAGGGAGCTATAGACAGGTGCAGACTGAACATCAACCCACATGCTGGAAAATATAGTGTAGAAAATATAGACGTATAGTGACCTGACCTTCCACCATAAGGTCTGATTGTGACACATCATACTGAGGATACCCCTACCTTCCCCATCAGACTCCTTATACCAAGTCTCCTCTGTACCAAGCTCCTTATACCAGGCTCCTCTGTACCCAGCTGCTTATACCAGGCTCCTCTATACTTGACTCCTTATACCAGTCTCCTCTGTACCAAGCTCCTTATACCAGGCTCCTCTGTACCCAGCTGCTTATACCAGGCTCCTCTATACTTGACTCCTTATACCAGTCTCCTCTGTACCAAGCTCCTTATACCAGGCTCCTCTGTACCCAGCTGCTTATACCAGGCTCCTCTGTACCCAGCTCTTTATAACTGGCTCCTCTGTACCCGGCTCCTTATACCAGGCTCCTCTGTACCAAGCTCCTTATACCAGTCTCCTCTGTACCAAGCTCCTTATACCCGGCTCCTCTGTACCCAGCTCCTTATAACTGGCTCCTCTATACTCGACTCTGTATACTAGGCTCCTCTGTACCAAGCTCCTTATTTCCGACTCCTCTGCACCAAGCTCCTTATACCAGGCTCCTTATACCAGGCTCCCCTGTACCCGACTCCTTATACCAAGCTCCTCTGTACCCGGCTCCATATACCAGGCTCCTCTGTACCAAGCTCCTTATACCAGTCTCCTCTATACCAAGCTCCTTATACCCGGCTCCTCTGTACCCAGCTCCTTATAACTGGCTCCTTATACCAGGCTCCTCTGTACCAAGCTCCTTATTCCAGACTCCTCTGTACCAAGCTCCTTATACCAGGCTCCTCTATACCAAGCTCCTTATACCAGGCTCCCCTGTACCCGACTCCTTATACCAGGCTCCTCTGTACCCGGCTCCTTATACCAGGCTCCTCTGTACCAAGCTCCTTATACCAGTCTCCTCTGTACCAAGCTCCTTATACCAGGCTCCTCTGTACCCAGATGCTTATACCAGGCTCCTCTGTACCCAGCTCCTTATACCAGGCTCCTCTGTACCCAGCTCCTTATACCAGGCTCCTCTGTACCCAACTCCTTATATAAGGCTCCTCTGTACCCAGCTCCTTATACCAGGTTCCTCTGTACCCAGCTTTTTATACCATGCTCCCCTGTACCTGGCTCCTTATACCAGGCTCCTCTGTACCTGGCTCCATATGCCAGGCTCCTTTGTACCCGACTCCTTATACCAGGCTCCTCTGTACCCGGCTCCTTATACCAGGCTCCTCTGTACCTGACTCCTTATATCAGGCTCCTCTGCACCCAGCTCCTTATATCAGGTTCCTCTGTACCTAGCTTCTTATAGCAGGCTCCTCTGTACCCGGCTCCTTATACCAGGCTCCTCTGTACCCAGCTCCTTATGCCAGGCTCCTCTGTACCTGACTCCTTATACCAGGCTCCTCTGTACCTGACTCCTCAGTACTCAGCTCCTTTTACCAGGCTCTTCTGTACCCAACTCCTTATACCATGCTCCTCTGTACCCGACTCCTTATACCAGGCTCCTCTGTACCTGGCTCCTTATACCAGGCTCCTCTGTACCCGACTCCTTATACCAGGCTCCTCTGTACCTGGTTCCTTATACCAGGCTCCTCTGTACCCGGCTCCTTATATCCTCTATACCCAGCTCCTTATACCAGGCTTCTTATACCAGGATCCTCTGTACCCAGCTCCTTATACCAGGCTCCTCTGTACCTGGCTTCTTATACCAGGCTCCTCTGTACCCGACTCCTTATACCAGGCTCCTCTGTACCCAGCTCCTTATACCAGGTTCCTCTGTACCTAGCAGCTTATACCAGGCTCCTCTGTACCTGGCTCCTTATACCAGGCTCCTCTGTACTTGGCTCCTTATGCCAGGCTCTTCTGTACCCAGCTCCTTATAGGCTCCTCTGTACAAGGCTCCTTATACCAGGCTCCTTTGTATCCGACTCCTTTTACCAGGCTCCTCTTTACCCGACTCCTTATTCCAGGCTCCTCTGTACCCAGCCTTTTCCATTTTAAATCGAGCCCCCTATTCCAGGCTTCTTGGTACCTGGCTTCCTATTCCAGTCTTTCCTGCACCTGGAACCCTATTCCAGGCTCCTCCTCTGTACCTGGCTCCCATATACCAGGCTCCCAATTCCAATCTTTCCTGTACCTGGAACCCTATTCCAAGCTCCACCTCTGTACCTAGTTTCCTGTTCCAGGCTCCTCTGTACCCAGCTCCTTATACCGGGCTCCTCTGTACCTGGCTCCTTATACCAGGCTCCTCTGTACGCAGCTCCTTTTACCAGGCTCCTCTGTACCCAGCTCCTTATATCAGGCTCCTCTGTACCCAGCTCCTTATAGGCTCCTCTGTACCCGGCTCCTTTTACCAGGCTCCTCTGTAACTGGCTCCTTATACCAGGCTCCTCTGTACCTGGCTCCTTATACCAGGCTCTTCTGTACCCGACTCCTTATACCAGGCTCCTCTGTACCCAGCTTCTTATACCAGGTTCCTCTGTACCCAGCTCCTCTGTACCCGACTCCTTATACCAGGCTCCTCTGTACCCAACCTTTTCCAATCTAAATTGTGCCCCCTATGCCAGGCTTCCTGGTATCTGGATTCCTATTCCAGTCTTTCCTTTACCTGGAACCCTATTCCAGGCTCCTGCTCTGTACCTGGCTCCCTTAGACCAGGCTCCCATTTCCAGTCTTTCCTGTACCTGGAACCCTATTCCAAGCTCCACCTCTGTAACAGGCTTCCTGTAACTGGGCTCATCTGTACCTAGTTTCCTGTTCCAGGCTCCTCTGTACCTGCACCTTATTCCAGTCGCCCCTGTACCTGGATCACTATTCCAGTGTCCTCAGTTCCCAGCTCCCTATTCCAGCTTCCTCTGTACCTGGCTCCCTATTCCAGCTTCCTCTGTACCTGGCTCCCTATTCCAAGCTCTCTGTACCTGACTGAGCTCTGTGTCCTGTCTGCTATCATTTACATTTACTTCTTATCTAATCTGTAGGTAAAACTTCCTTGACCCTCCAGTTTCTTAGGGAAGAATTTCCGCAAGTGTACAATCCAACCATAGAGAGCGGTAAGTACCATCCAACCACAGGAAGCAGTAAGTATACCATTTGAGAGAACTAATTCCATCTGAGCCTTGAGAGTACTATGTGCCATCTGACCTTAGAGAGCAGTAACAAGTTGCTGACTTAAAAGAGCAACACATAGTATAGAGAACCATAAGACCGCAGAGAGCAGTAGATTCTATCCGACCATAGAGAGGAATAATTACCATACAATCATAAACCTCAGCAAGCACCAGCTACTTGTAAGGATCCCTAAATACAGCTTTACAAGCTAGAGCAACAAGTACCCACCGACATAGAAAGCACAAAGTACCAATCAAGCATTGGTAAATACTATCTGACTATAGAAAGTGGTAATTGCAACCTAAGTATAGAGAGCAACAAGTATCATCCAACCATAGAAATAAGTAAGTACTAGTCGACTATAGAGAGCAGTTATGATCATCCAACCACTAAAGGCAGTAAATACCATAAGACCATAGAGAACAGCAAGTACCATCCAATCATAGAGAGCAATAAGTGCCAGCCAACCATAGAGATTAGTAAGTACCATGGAGAGCAGTAAATACCAGCCAGCCATAAAAGGTGGTACGTACCATCCAACTATAGAGATCGTACCATCAGGCCATCAAGAGCAGTAAGCACTGAACAACCATAGAGAGCAGTAAGTACTTACTAACCATAGAGAGCAGTAAATACAATCCAATTATAGAGATTAGTAAGCACCATGGAGAGCAGGAAATACCAACCAAACATAAGGATCAGTAAGTACCATGCAACCATACAGAGTAATAACTACATAAGACCATAGAGAACAGCAAGTACCAGCCAACCTTAGACGGCAATAGCTACCAGTCAACCATAGAGATCAGTAAGTACCATGGAGAGCAGTAAATACCAGCCAACCACAAAAGGTGGTTTGTACCATCTAACTATAGAGATCAGTAAGTACCATCAGACCATAGAGAGCAGTAAGTACAATCCAACTATCGAGATTAGTAACCATCATGGAGAACAGAAAATACCAACCAACCATAAGAAGCAGTAAGTACAATCCAATTATAGAGGTCAGTAAGTAGCATGGAAAGATGAAAATACCAACCAAACATAAGGATCGGTAAGTACCATCCAACCATAGACAACCATTAGTATCAGCCACCTATAGAGATTAGTCAGTACCATGGAGAGCAGTAAACCAGCCAACCATAAAAAGCACTAAACACCATCTAACTATAGAGATCCGTAAGTACCATTAAACCATAAAGAGCAGTAAGTACAATCTCACTACAGAGATCAGTAAGTATGATGGAGAGCAGAAAATAATCAACCATAAGGTGCAGTAAATACAATCAAATTATAGAGGTCAGTAAGCACCATGGAGAGTTGAAAATATCAACCAACCATAGAGGGCAGCAAGTACCAACCAACCATAGAGAGCAATAAGTACCATCCAACTACAGAGAGCAATAAGTACCATCCCAATATAGAGCTCAGTAAATACTGGCCAACCGTAGAGAGCAGTAAGTAAAATCCAAAGACAGAGATCAATAAGTACCATTGAGAGCAGAAAACATCAACCAACCATAGAGAGCAGAAAGTACCAACCAACCATAGAGAGTAACAAGTACCAACCAACCATAGAGAGTAATAAGTACCAACCAACCATAGAGAGTAACAAGTACCAACCAACCATAGAGAGTAACAAGTACCAACCAACCATAGAGAGTAACAAGTACCAACCAACCATAGAGAGCAACAAGTACCAACCAACCATAGAGAGTAACAAGTACCAACCAACCATAGAGAGCAACAAGTACCAACCAACCATAGAGAGCAACAAGTACCAACCAACCATAGAGAGTAACAAGTACCAACCAACCATAGAGAGTAACAAGCACCAACCAACCATAGAGGGCAACAAGTACCAACCAACCATAGAGAGCAACAAGTACCAACCAACCATAGAGAGCAACAAGTACCAACCAACCATAGAGAGCAACAAGTACCAACCAACCATAGAGAGTAACAAGTACCAACCAACCATAGAGAGTAACAAGCACCAACCAACCATAGAGGGCAACAAGTACCAACCAACCATAGACAACCATTAGTATCAGCCACCTATAGAGATTAGTCAGTACCATGGAGAGCAGTAAACCAGCCAACCATAAAAAGCACTAAACACCATCTAACTATAGAGATCCGTAAGTACCATTAAACCATAAAGAGCAGTAAGTACAATCTCACTACAGAGATCAGTAAGTATGATGGAGAGCAGAAAATAATCAACCATAAGGTGCAGTAAATACAATCAAATTATAGAGGTCAGTAAGCACCATGGAGAGTTGAAAATATCAACCAACCATAGAGGGCAGCAAGTACCAACCAACCATAGAGAGCAATAAGTACCATCCAACTACAGAGAGCAATAAGTACCATCCCAATATAGAGCTCAGTAAATACTGGCCAACCGTAGAGAGCAGTAAGTAAAATCCAAAGACAGAGATCAATAAGTACCATTGAGAGCAGAAAACATCAACCAACCATAGAGAGCAGAAAGTACCAACCAACCATAGAGAGTAACAAGTACCAACCAACCATAGAGAGTAATAAGTACCAACCAACCATAGAGAGTAACAAGTACCAACCAACCATAGAGAGTAACAAGTACCAACCAACCATAGAGAGTAACAAGTACCAACCAACCATAGAGAGCAACAAGTACCAACCAACCATAGAGAGCAACAAGTACCAACCAACCATAGAGAGTAACAAGTACCAACCAACCATAGAGAGTAACAAGCACCAACCAATCATAGAGGGCAACAAGTACCAACCAACCATAGAGAGCAACAAGTACCAACCAACCATAGAGAGCAACAAGTACCAACCAACCATAGAGAGCAACAAGTACCAACCAACCATAGAGAGTAACAAGTACCAACCAACCATAGAGAGTAACAAGCACCAACCAACCATAGAGGGCAACAAGTACCAACCAACCATAGAGAGCAACAAGTACCAACCAACCATAGAGAGCAGCAAGTACCAACCAACCATAGAGAGCAACAAGTACCAACCAACCATAGAGAGTAACAAGTACCAACCAACTACAGAGAGCAATAAGTACCATCCCAATATAGAGCTCAGTAAATACTGGCCAACCGTAGAGAGCAGTAAGTAAAATCCAAAGACAGAGATCAATAAGTACCATTGAGAGCAGAAAACATCAACCAACCATAGAGAGCAGAAAGTACCAACCAACCATAGAGAGTAACAAGTACCAACCAACCATAGAGAGTAATAAGTACCAACCAACCATAGAGAGTAACAAGTACCAACCAACCATAGAGAGTAAGGGTCAGTAAGCACCATGGAGAGTTGAAAATATCAACCAACCATAGAGGGCAGCAAGTACCAACCAACCATAGAGAGCAATAAGTACCATCCAACTACAGAGAGCAATAAGTACCATCCCAATATAGAGCTCAGTAAATACTGGCCGACCGTAGAGAGCAGTAAGTAAAATCCAAAGACAGAGATCAATAAGTACCATTGAGAGCAGAAAACATCAACCAACCATAGAGAGCAGAAAGTACCAACCAACCATAGAGAGTAATAAGTACCAACCAACCATAGAGAGTAACAAGTACCAACCAACCATAGAGAGTAACAAGTACCAACCAACCATAGAGAGTAACAAGTACCAAACAACCATAGAGAGCAACAAGTACCAACCAACCATAGAGAGTAACAAGTACCAACCAACCATAGAGAGCAACAAGTACCAACCAACCATAGAGAGTAACAAGTACCAACCAACCATAGAGAGTAACAAGCACCAACCAACCATAGAGGGCAACAAGTACCAACCAACCATAGAGAGTAACAAGTACCAACCAACCATAGAGAGCAACAAGTACCAACCAACCATAGAGAGTAACAAGTACCAACCAACCATAGAGAGCAGTAAGTAGAATCCAAATATAATGATCAGTAAGTACCAGCCGACCACAGAGATTTATAGGTAGCATCCAACTATAGAGGTCATGGAGTTGATGAGTTTTAGTCTATTTAGATGTTAAAAACTAAAAGAAAACAGTTTTGATTGGAATTACTGTTTAATTGCCCGTTTTAGTAACCTCTTTTATATTGGCTCCCCCTCAGTTTGGAAGAAAACATTTTCTCTTGGATTGGCTGAATATGAACTGGATATGGTGGACACAGCGAGTCAAGTGAGTGATTGTTTCTAATAGGGTGCGGTGGAATGGTTTGTTTGTAGCTATGGCTAACATATTGTCTTCCGATTTTACAGACGGAGTTCTCCTACATTCCCCAGTCACTTATTTCCGGGGTAGACGGATACATTGTAGTCTATTCCGTGGACTCCCTTAGAAGGTTAGTGCAATAATCTCCCCAAAGAACTAAAGCCTTGCATTGCCTTGCAAAGGTTTTGGAAGTTACTGTTGTCTATTTTTCATGTTCTCCTTCTTTCTCTCATCCTCTACCACTGTAGATAGACATTTTATTTCACTATATATTTGTGGACTTAAGAAGAAGATAAAGTGGTCTGTTGTTAAAACATTCGGAGGACAAATAGGATAAAAGAGAGAGAGAAGGAAGCGCACACCAAAAGTTTTAAATGTGACAGGAAGGCTTCAGCTTTGTTCCCTCCCAAAATATGCCCACTAACGCGTTTCACTGGTCATGGGCTTAATCATTGGAAATATCAATGATTAAGCCAACGATGGGTGTAACACATTAAAGGGGCATGGTTTGGGGACAGTTGCACTGGTCATAGGCTTAACCGTTAGACCCCTTTCACACTGGGGCATTTTTCAGGTGCTTTAGCCTTAAAAAAAGCACCTGTAAAGCGCTTGAAAGAAGCCACAACTGCAATCCCAATGTGAAAGCCCAAGTGCTTTAAGAGCCCTTTCACAATGTCAGCACCCGAAAAACGCTCGTAAAGCGCAGCTTAAACTAACAGCGCTTTACCAGCGTTTTTCGAGCGTTATCGGGGTGCTTTTAACCCTGCTAGTGGCCAAATAAAGGGTTAAAAGCGCCCACAAAACGCTACTGCCAATAGCGTTTTACAGGCGCTTCCCATTGATTTCAATGGGAAGGGGCGCTTTAGGAACGTTGTATTCACCGCTCCAAAAGCGCTGCAAAGAAGCTGCTTGCAGGACTTTTTTTGACGCCCTGCCAGCGCAGCGCCTCAGTGTGAAAGGACTCAGGCTTTTACATTGGGATTGCAGTTGCAGCTTCTTTCAGGCGCTTTTTTTAACGCTAAAGTGCCTGAAAATCGCCTCAGTGTGAAAGGAATCTCGGTGTGAAAGCACTCAGGCTTTTACATTGGGATTGCAGTTGCGGCTTCTTTCAGGCGCTTTTTTTAACGCTAAAGCGCATGAAAAACGCCCCAGTGTGAAAGGGGTCTAATGATTAACCTTTATGACTAAGCCCATGACTGGTAAAACATGTTAGCCCTTGTACACACAGTCGGACATTCCGACGGAAAATGTCCGATCGGACCGTGTTGTCGGATAATCCGACCATGTGTGGGCTCCATCGGACTGTTTCCTTCGGAATATCCGACTGACAAAGTTTTAGAGCTGGGCTATAAAACTTTCCGACAACATGATCCGATCAGACTTTGCCCGATCGTTTGTAGAGAATTCCGATCGGACAAAGTGCCACGCATGCTCAGATCAAATTCCTAGACCAAAGCTATTGGCTACTAGCCTGAACGTAGTCCCGTCATAACGAAATAACGTCATCACGTTCTGAACGATCGCATTTTCCGACAACTTTGTCCGACTGTGTGTATGCAGCACCAGTTTCGGACAAAATCCGGCGGATTTGGTTGTCGGAATCTCCGACGGTGTGTACAAGGGCTTAGAGTTGAGTGGTCCAGGAGGGACGGAGCTGAAGCTATCCCGTCACATTTAAAACTGAGCGTTTGCTTCCATTTCTCTCTTTTATCTGGGCAGGATGATTCTTTGGGGAGCTGTACCTAGTGAGGAGCGAATCACTGGGCTGTCAGTGGAGTTTGGAGCGGTGCTTAGTGTTTGGTTGGAATTTGCAGGATGAATTTCATTTATTTGTGAAGGCTGCACACATTTTGGCCATCATTTCTATCATAGATTAATGCCTGTGATCATCAGCTCCATCCAGTGCCCACACCTTGTCTATAGTTTTCTGAAATATTTCAGTGAGACAATACCTCCATGGTTGGGATTTGCAGGACAAACATCACATACATTTGTGAAGCCTGCACACATTTTGACCATAATTTATGTAACAGATTAAAGTATTACTAAACCCTCAACAGTAAAATCAGCCTGTATATGCAGTAAAGCAGGGGCCGGCAACCCGCGGGCAGCACCCAGCCCACCACCGCTAATTGTCCCGCCCATCAGTGCTCGTGATTATTCAGGGGCACTCGGCCCGCAGACTTGTTTGCTGCTGTCCTCTTCATTGGACAGCATCAAGTGGCTGGTATCACAGAGCTGGATGGGGGCGGGAACCGCTGAAGTTAATTTTTTACATTAAACAGCAGGTGATAGGTTGCCGGGTGATCCTAGCAACCAGTCACCTGCCTTTTGATGTAAAAAGTTACCTTCAGCAGTTCCCACCCCCATCCAGCCCTCTGATACCAGCCACTCGCTGTGTGCTCTACACCTGTGTAAGGTAGGGGAGTTCTACCTACATAGTGTGTGTTTATGTGTCAGTGGAGTGGGGTGCGGGGGGCAGAGGACACTATGGGGGCAGAGGACACTATGGGCACAGAGGACACTATGGGCACAGAGGACACTATGGGCACAGAGGAAACTATGGGGGCAGAGGACACTATGGGGGCAGAGGAAACTATGGGGGCAGAGGACACTATGGGGGCAGAGGACACTATGGGGGCAGAGGAAACTATGGGGGCAGAGGACACTATGGGGCAGAGGACACTATGGGGGCAGAGGACACTATGGGGGCAGAGGACACTATGGGGGCAGAGGAAACTATGGGGGCAGAGGACACTATGGGGACAGAGGACACTATGGGGCAGAGGACACTATGGGGACAGAGGAAATTATGGGGACAGAGAACACTATGGGGGCAGAGGACACTATAGGGGCAAAGGATACTATGGGGGCAGAGGACACAATGGAGGCTGAGGATGCTATGGGGGCTGAGGACACAATGGGGGCAGAGGACACCATAGGGGCAGAGGACACTATAGGAGCAGAGGACAGAAGAGACTATGGGGAGTGAGGACACTATGGGGGCAGAGGTCACTATACAGACAGAGGACACTATGCAGACAGAGGACACAGAACACTATGCGGGCAGAGGACACTATGGGGGCAGAGGACACTATGGGGGCAGAGGACACTATGGGGGCAGAGGATACTATGGGGACAGAGGAGGACACTGTGGGGACAGAGGACACTATACGGACAGAGAACACTCTGGAGGCAGTGGACACTATGGGGACAGAGGACACTATACAGACAGAGAACACTCTGGGGGCAGAGGACACTATACGAACAGAGAACACTATGGGGGACAGAGGACACTATGGGGACAGAGGACACTATACAGACAGAGAACACTATGGGGGACAGAGGACACTATGGGGACAGAGGACACTATACGGACAGAGGACACTATGGGGACAGAGGACACTATGGGGACAGAGGACACTATACGGACAGAGAACACTATGGGGGACAGAGGACACTATGGGGACAGAGGACACTATGGGGACAGAGGACACTATACGGACAGAGAACACTATGGGGGACAGAGGACACTATGGGGACAGAGGACACTATGGGGACAGAGGACACTATACGGACAGAGGACACTATGGGGACAGAGGACACTATACGGACAGAGGACACTATGGGGACAGAGGACACTATACGGACAGAGGACACTATGGGGACAGAGGACACTATACGAACAGAGAACACTATGGGGGACAGAGGACACTATGGGGGACAGAGGACACTATACGGACAGAGAACACTATGGGGGACAGAGGACACTATGGGGACAGAGGACACTATACGAACAGAGAACACTATGGGGGACAGAGGACACTATGGGGACAGAGGACACTATGGGGACAGAGGACACTATACGGACAGAGAACACTCTGGGGGCAGAGGACACTACAGTGGATGGAGGGGGTGCAGGGACGGAAGACACTGCTTTGGGGGGCACAGGAAACTTACTATGGGGGGAAGGGGGCAGAGGACACTATGTGAGTGATGTCAAGGGGGGGATATGACTTCTTTAATATAAGTCAATGCAAGTGGCTCTGAAGCCGCCCCCAAGTAGAGCAGGAACATTTTCTACATCGGAGTGACTTGAGCCGCTCCGATTAGAATGATTCCATTGTACTGTATGGAGTGCGACTTGTCAGGCTACTCCCCGGACAAGTCCTGCCAGCGAGGAACCGAGCTTTAGAATATTAAAGTGCAGTCCTGTACACCTTCCTCAACTGATTTCCCTGAAAAAATATTCTGAGATTGTAGCCGTTATTGACATCTGCTTCATCCGTTCTTCTATCCCATCTTATATTAGCGCCATAGATAGATACATAGTAGACTACTCTGAGGACTTCTTCAGATGGTAAAGAGTTATAGTCTACTGTTCTGGAGTGCTTCAGCTCCCCCTACTGACCTGCCTGAGGACCTGCAGCCATGCATTCCTGAGCTGACATTCAGAGCGGGTTCACATACAGTATATTGTCAAAAGTATTGGGACACATGCCTTTACACGCACATGAACTTTAATGACATCCCAGTCTTAGTCCGTAGGGTTCAATATTGAGTTGGCCCACCCTTTGCAGCTATAACAGCTTCAACTCTTCTGGGAAGGCCGTCCATAAGGTTTAGGAGTGTGTCTATGGGAATGTTTGACCATTCTTCCAGAATTGCATTTGAGAGGTCAGGCACTGATGTTGGACGAGAAGGCCTGGCTCGCAGTCTCCGCTCTAATTCATCCCTATGGTTTTGTATCGGGTTGAGGCCAGGACTCTGTGCAGGCCAGTCAAGTTATGGACCTTGCTTTGTGCACTGGTGCGCAGTCATGTTGGAACAGGAAGGGGCCATCCCCAAACTGTTTCCACAAAGTTGGGACCATGAAATTGGCGAAAATGTCTTGGTATGCAGATACCATAAGCGTTCCCTTCACTGGAACTAAGGAGCCAAGCCCAACCCCCGAAAAAAAACCCACACCACAATCCCCCCTCCCCACCCCACCAAACAATTTTGACCAGTGCTCAAAACAAGATCCATAAGGGCATGGATGAGTGAGTTTGGGGTGGAGGAACTTGACTGGCCTACACAGAGTCCTGACCCAAACCCGATAGAGCACCTTTGGGATGAATTATAGCAGAGACTGCAATTTTGTAATATTGGACAAGGCCTTATATTTTTATTCTTTCTTGTTTATTTCCACTCTTAGGTGGAAAAAAATAATGAAATAATGTTTTTTAATCATTTTCCAGCTTCCGGATCGCAGGAGGATTGTACAGAAAGCTGGAGGCTAAAAGAGGGAGACGCCGGTAAGGGTTAATTTGTACCTTCCTTACGAGCCTTAAAGCGGTTGTAAACTGTCTCATGAAGTGGCTATCCTCAGGTGATACACAGGGATGAAACAAATCCTCCTACATAAGTTGTACCTGTTTATCTGCAGTCGTCTTTCTTCTAAATCCATTCAAAGTGCAGAATTTACACAGGATCTCTCAGCTAAAGTTACATCAGTGAGGAGAGCTCTGAGGGCTGATTGGAGAATCCCCCCTCCCTTCCCCCTTCCCCCTTCCCCTGCACACAGGAACAGAGCTGAGGCTGTCAATCTGCTGGAGATCCCTCCCCTGTCACCCTTTTTTGCTCTTGGTGTCTGGAAAACTTGTCAGAATTGATTCATGCTGATAGCAGCAGAGGAAGGAATTAGCAGACAGAAATGACACTTAGTGCTCTGGATTGAGACAAATACACACTATAGAGCAGGGATATGCAATTAGCAGACCTCCAGCTGTTGCAGAACTACAAGTCCCATGAGGCATAGCAAGACTCTGACAGCCACAAGCATGACACCCAGAGGCAGAGGCATGATGGGACTTGTAGTTTTACAACAGCTGGAGGTCCGCTGATTGCATATCCCTGATATAGAAGATAGGCTTTGTTCATATTTAAATTTCGGAGGTTTACAACCACTTCAACAGTGCTATCTGTGGCTGTATAGCAAATCTAATTTGTATTTCTGATGCCATTAAATGGCCAGACATGATCAGGTGACGCAGGACAAGCTGGTATGGGAGTCCCCAGTGGCTCTGTTACCCTTTCTGGTCATCTTGGAGGAAAATGTCACAGGAGATACATGAAGGGCGCCATTATTCATGGTCATAATGTACACTTGTATATTCGTCCCCGCATTGTATTTCAATTATTTGAAGCCTAACACTTCCTGACTGCACTGTAGCCAAAAGACGGCTACAGCACCTTCGTCTAGTTCTGGGAGGACGTCAAGAAGTTCCGAAGCCTGCTAGAAGCTTGTTTAATCGCTTAATCACTTTCAGCCCCGGACCATTTTGCAGGCCAATGACCAGACCACTTTTTGCGATTCGGCACTGCGTCGCTTTAACTGACAATTGCACGGTCGTGCGATGTGGCTCCCAAACAAAATTGATGTCCTTTTTTCCCCACAAATAGAGCTTTCTTTTGGTGGTATTTGATCACCCCTGCGGCTTTTATTTTTTGCGCTATAAACAAAAAAGAGCGACAATTTTGAAAAAAAAAAACGCATTCTTTTTTACTTTTTGTTATAATAAATATTCCCCAAAAATATATATAAAAAACTGTTTTTTCCCTCAGTTTAGGCCGATACATATTCTACATATTTTTGGTAAAAAAAAAAAAAAAAGCGATTATTGATTGGTTTGCGCAAAATTTATAGTGTTTACAAAATAGGGGATAGTTTTATGGCATTTTTATTAATCTTTTTTTTTCTACTAGTAATGACGGCGATCAGCGATTTTTATTGTCACTGCAACCTTATGGCGGACACATCGGACATTTTTGACACATTTTTGGGACCATTGTCATTTATACAGCAATCAGTGCTATGCAAATGCAGTGATTCCTGTGTAAATGACACTGGCAGTGAAGGGGTTAACCAGGGGGTGGCAGTGTAGGGGTTAAGTGTGTCCTAGGGGCGTGTTACTAACTGTGGGGGGCTGGGCTGTGTGTTAGTGAACACTGATCTCTGCCTCAGCTCTGCTCCAGGAAGCAGAGATCAGTGTCACTTGTTGCTAGGCAGAACAGGGAGATGCTGTTTACAACGTCATCTCCCCGTGAGACGATCGCGGGTATACCTGCAGCGATCGAGTCACGATCGCGGGCCTGCTAGCCGCCGATGATGGAGTGAAGTACGGGTACGTCGTTTAGCGTACCCGTACCACTTTGCCCTGGCGTGTATCGGTGCGAGCCAGTCGGCAAGTGGTTAATATTACATATCCCTGCTGACTTTGCGGCGCCGCACCGATTCCCAAAAGTAGATCCTGCACTACTTTTGGTGACTTCTGGGGACGATTTCAATAGACATCTGTGCATGAACCTGCACTGATGTCTCTCAAATTGCCCCTGAAGTCACACTGAAATGCCGGTTTGAAAGTTCAGCTGAACTCGCACAATTTTCAAACCCGCATTCAGTGTGAACCTGGGCTTACTCTATCAAAGATGAAAAAAAAAGTTTTGCCAATAGTTTTACTTTAACCACTTAAGGACCGCCTCCTGCACATATACGTCGGCAGAATGGCACGGCTGGGCACAATCACGTACCGGTACGTTGCTTTTTAAGTGCCCAGCTGTGGGTCCCGACCCGGTCCTGAGCTCCGTGGCCACGTGACCAATGGACCCGATCGCCGCTGGTATCCAGCGATCGGGTCACAGAGCTGAAGAACGAGGAGGGGTCTGTGTAAACAGACCTCTGCCCGTGCTTCCCTGTGTGGCTGTCACCAATTGTCTGTTCCCTTTTATAGGGAAGGACGATCAGTGACATCATCAGAAAGTGGAGATTGTGAGACAGGCCTTCTCGTCCAACGTCAGTGCCCTACCTCACAAATGCGCTTCTGGAAGAATGGTCAAACATCCCCATAGACGCACTCCTAAATCTTGTGGACGGCCTTCCCAGAAGAGTTGAAGCTGTTATAGCTGAAAAAGGTGGGCCAACTCAATATTGAACCCTACGGACGAAGACTGGGATGTCATTAAAGTTAATGTGTGTGTAAAGGCAGGCGTCACAATACTTTTGGTAATATAGTGTATAAGCTTAGTTTGATTTGGATGCAAATGGAGCTTCATGTCATTGGTTTTATTTTTTTATATTTCAGAATGCCCATTATTCTTGTGGGGAACAAGAAAGATATTCCATCACAGCGGTAATTGTCTGATTATTATGTTGTATTTTCTTGATAGCATTTGGCCATTTGGGATGAAAATGTTCTATTTTTTTTTTGGTTCTTCAGTCGTCAAGTTGAACACGAAGACGGTAAGAAGTTGGCGGAATTTTGGAATGCACCATTCATGGAAGTGTGTGCTAAAGACCCAGAGGTAAATCTATTGAGAGTAAGCTGAGTCATTTATTATTTGTACGATTGTGAGATATTAGTGTAAAATGGAAGGGTTAAAGTGGGGGTGCCCCCCTAAAAAAAAAAAAAAAAATTAAAGTCAGCAGCTACAAATACTGCAGCTGCTGACTTTTAATAATCGGACACTTACCTGTCCCAGGGTCCAGCGTTGCAGGGGAACGAAGCCTCCCCCTCGTTCCCCACTCCGCTTGCGGCGCCGGCATTCTTACTGTGGGCACTCGGCTGTGGCTTCACAAGCCGGGAAACCCACTGCGCATGCGGGAGCGGCCCCGGGTGCCGTGATACGCCGCACAGTCATCTGGGACATGTGACAGGTCCCAGATGACTGTACGGCGCCGAGGGAAAGTGATGTCACCAGCCCAATTAATGAAGAAGTCAGACTACGAGGGAACCCCTAGCAACAGGCATTTAGAGGTGAGTAAAAAAAAAAAATTCAAATTTTTTATTTTTATGATGAATTTTAAGCTATTTTTTTTATTTTTGGTGGCAATACCACTTTAAGCACTGATCTGGTCCCTGTTGAACTGGCCGAAATTCAATCCTCCTTGGCCAACTTCAGAGATCCCAACAATACAACACACCTTTTAAGAACATGAGTAGAGCAACACACAATTGAAAAAGAAGTATCACCATATTGTGAAATTCCCCAAGGGACCAATCATTACATCAGTGTGGTCTAGCAGGGTATCATCCCGCTTATGTATTCTATGTGCAAAAATCTTTGTTAGTCCTGAAGAAGCGGTGAATCCGTGAAACGCGTAGACCTCTTTCGAGGATATACATCGAGATTGGATATACATCAAGAAATTAAGTAAACAAAATTTTTATATACATTTCACGTTATATTTGGATTTTTAATTTATATATGAACACAAATTTGATATATTTTTTACATACATACATAGGACATTATTGTGTATAGTAGTCATCAGTGGTATATTTAAAGTCCTATCTATTCTGGTTTGTTGTGCTAGAAGTTATTGCCGTTACCTTTAAAAAAATCCATACTCCGATTGCTGACTGCTGAAGTTCATGGGCACCAAAGGGCCACAGTTTGGGCACTAGGAACAGACAATGCACACAGGATTACTGCCTCACCATTTAAGTAAATCAGGAGTGCTTGAGAGAAGGTGTTGGTGTGTCGTATACAATGGCTTTTATTAATGTAGGCCGTAGTCTTCCCGATTCTGCTGAAGCTGTCCTCTTTCCATAAGAAGAAAGGTCCCTTCTCGATGTGAACAGACTTGACCGTTGCTGAGTCCCAGATTGTGTTATTGATGTCCCACCTTGGATTTTCTATTTTCATAAAAGTAGATTTAGAAGAGGCTTTACTCTTTGTAACATCAAAAATACTTCTTACTTAAAGAGGAGGGCCGGTTAAAAAAAAAAAAAAAAAAAGTCAGCAGCTGCAAACACTGCAGCTGCTGACTTTAGACCCCTTTCACACCGGGGCGTTTTTCAGGCGTTTTTCATGCGCTTTAGCATTAAAAAAAGCGCCTGAAAGAAGCTGCAACTGCAATCCCAAAGTAAAAGCCCGAGTGCTTTCACACCAAGATCCCTTTCACACTGGGGCGTTTTTCAGGCACTTTAGCGTTAAAAAAAGCGCCTGAAAGAAGCTGCAACTGCAATCCCAATGTAAAAGCCCGAGTGCTTTCACACCAAGGCGCTGCGCTGGCAGAGCGTCAAAAAAAAGTCCTGCAAGCAGCTTCTTTGCAGCGCTTTTGGAGCGGTGAAAATAACGCTCCTAAAACGCCCTGTCCCATTGAAATCAATGGGAAGCGCTTGTAAAACGCCCGAAAAACGCTATTGGCAGCAGCGTTTTGTGGGCGCTTTTAACCCTTTATTTGGCCACTAGCAGGGGTTAAAAGCGCCCCATTAACGCTCAAAAAACGCTGGTAAAGAGCTGCTAGTTTAAACGGCGCTTTACGAGCGTTTTTCGGGCGCTGACATTTCACATTGGGACTGCAGATGAGGCTTCTTTCAAGCGCTTTACAGGCGCTTTTTTTAACGCTAAAGCGCTTGAAAAACGCCCCAGTGTGAAAGGGGTCTAATAAACACACTTACCTGTCCAGGGCGCCCGCGATGTCGGCCGCCCGAGGCCGACCCGTCCCTCGGCTCTCGGGTCCCGGCGCCGCCATTCCCTCTAAGGGAAACAGGCAGCGGAGCCTTATGGCTTCACTGCCCGTTTCCTACTGCGCATGCGCGAGTCCCGCAGCTACTGCGCATGCGCGAGTCCCGCAGCGCTTTCTGAATGGGACGCGCTGTGTTCTGGAACACAGTTCCCAGAACACAGCGCGACCCATTACCCAGAAGACGCCGCAACGAAGAGAGAAGACAGAAGATCTCCGCGGAGGAGGAAGAGGAAGATTAGGATAAAGTGCCTAGCAACAGGCATTTCTGGTAAGTAAAAAAAAAAAATTTTTTTTCATTTTTTTTTTTTTAGATTTTTTTGTAATTTTTAACATTTTTTGGTTTTCAGGGTGGCCCTCCACTTTAAAGCCTACAACAACAAAAAAAAAACTCTAATGCCGCGTACACACGATCGAAATTCCGCCCAGAAAAAGACCGATCAGAGCTTTTCATCGGAAAATGCGACCGTGTGTAGGCTCCATCGGAATTTAGCTGTCCGAATTTCCGCCAGCCAAAAATTGATAGCATGTTCTCAATTTTCCCGACGGAAAAACATTCTACTGGAAATTTCGATCGTGTGCATGCAATTCCGACACGCCAAAAATCACGCATGCTCAGATTCAACTATTGAAGCTATTGGCTACTGGTTATTGAACTTCCTTTGTCTAGTCCCGTTGTACGTCACCGCGTTATAAACTGAATTTGGTGTGACCGTGTGTAGGCAAGACAGCTTGAGCGGAATTCCGTCAGGGAAAACCATCAGAGCTTTTTCCGACGAGAATTACGATCGTGTGTACGCGGCATTAAAGTGTATCTAAACCAAAAAGACAAAAATCTCCTTTTTCACAAGGCGTTCCTGGCAGTAGTACACTTCATATCATAGAGTGATGCTCACTTGCCATACTTTGTCTATAGGGAACAGCATTGTCTCCCCAGGCTGCTGTCTTAATTTTTGTTTTAGCAGTTTGCAGAAGATGGATAGAATGGCAGATAACATTGTTATGTGACTCAGGGATTTAGTAAATGTGTTTTGAAATTCAGGGAACTTGAACTTAGTGATTGAATTCCATTGAGGTCAACAATGGCAGTCTCCACTTCTAGTTCTAATGTAGCATACACACGAGCGGATTTTCCATTGGAAAAAACTTGGTTGGTTTTTCAGACGGAATTCCGCTCAAGCTTGGCTTGCATACACACAAGTTCGCTGAACTTTCGACCGTCAGGAACGCGGTGACATACAACACTACGACGAGCCAAGAAAATTAAGTTCAATGCTCTCAAGCATGCGTCGAATTGTTTACGATGCATAGGAATTTTGCGCATCGGAATTGCTATAGACAATCGTAATTTCCGATCGGAACTTTTTCTGGCTGAAAAATTGAGAACCAATCTTTTGCTGGCGGGAATTCGGCCAGCAAAAGTCCAATGGAGCATACACACGGTTGCATTTTCCAACCAAAAGCTCTCATCGGACTTTTGCTGGCCAAATTTTCCGATCGTGTGTACGCAGCATTAGAATGACCTGATAGGAGACCTGTATTCTCCCTGCATACTATGGATAGTGCCAAGATACAGCCGAGTTGTAGATATCGTTGGGGAGTTGATCTGGGTGCCTTGAATGACGCCCAATGGCTTCAGGTCCTGGAACTTATATTATTAGTCTCTTTGTCTCCATCAGAAAGCTTAACGCAGTTGTTCATAATTCATAGAGCCCATTATACACCTGGGGTAGATTTACAATGCCTGACTCCCCACGATGTGTTTCGAATGCGGGTACCCTGTTCCATATGCTATGGAGATGCTCTGAACAGGCCGATGTTTTGCTACAGGAATTAAGAGACTGCAGGCGATACAGCAGTGTAGAATTTGGCAATAGTAGGACAATTTTCATGAGCAAGACTAGGCCCAAATGTACTAGATATGAAGAGCGTAAGTGGGGTGTTTTACTAAAATTATTTGGAAACCTCAGAGTATACATCAGTGTAAAACTGGGCAGCAGCAGGACAATTTTATTCAAGGTGAATGTGCCTCACTGGTGTATGCAGGGGCGGACTCATCATTCGGGCACTGCCCGAGGGCTCCATGCCACTAAGGGGCCCCATCAGAGTTGCCAGCCTAAAACTAGGGACAGTATGTAAAAATCTGTGTTTTTAAAAAAAAAAAATAATCGCAAGATTATAGCTGCCCCACTTCTCCAGTACCTATTCTGTGTGTGTATACTTTATGTGTGTGTGTATACTGTGTGGCCCCATAATCTATTCGCTGGGGGCCCCATAATCTTCTCCTATTGCCCGGGGGCCCCATAATCCCCTATTGCCTGGGGGGGCCCCATGAGTTGTCAGTCCGCCCCTGGGTGTATGCCTTATTCTTGGTTAGAGAATGCAAGTGATATCATGTAAGGTGGTGAAGGTCCACACTGTTCTTGCACTTAGATTTATTTTTTCTTTCAAATATTGCAGCTGCATGCAGAAAAATAAAGGTAGCTCTAAAAACAGATAGATATTAACAAGTGTCGCCTACCTTCTATAGTAAGCTGATCCAACCCCCCCAGACCCCCCCCCCCCCCCCCCTATTGGCCCTTCTAAGCTTGCTAGCCATGGTTAAAGGCTATGCAGTGCTTTACGGTTTTAAAAATACATAAACTGGGACTGTGATCAATTTTGAACCCTCGGGATTTGCTTCACCGTTTCAGGTTCAGATGCGATTCAGGTGTAAGCTTTTCCCCGAATTCACACCTGGACCAGACCCAAAAACTATTAGGACCTTTTTCAAAACCGCACCGCAGTCACACCGGACACGTGTGAACCCGCTCCATTGGAAGTCGATCACACTCCCGTGTTGTGCGAATTGGATGTGGTTAAAAACGCATCCATTTCGCATATATGTGAACCCGACATTATATGTGCAATTTGGAATGCAATATCCATATCAGATTTTGCAAAGTGTCTTCTGCATTTATTAACTCATCTGAATCTTTTTCTGTCTGTTACAGGAATGCAAAGAGGTTTTTACTAAAATAATTGAGGAGATTGATGGCGCGTCGAGACCACCACCGCCGCCACCACCACCATCACCACTGCCACCACCTCCCCGCGAGGGAAGAAAAAGATGCAGTATTATATAAAAAGCTCTTGTAGCTGCAGGACAAGTGGCTTCCGAATGTTTGCAGAGCTACACCCAAATCCATGTTATTTCCTGAAGAGAAGAAGCTCTGTGTTATAATTCAAACTATAGTTATTTATGTTTTTATGTTCTGCCTTAGAGAAAAGTTAAATAGTTTCTTGTTTAGTGCAAGAAGTGAAATAAAGATATTCTGATGGAAATTTGTATATGTTTTAAGCACCTGTGTAAGTCACCTGTGTTGTTTAAATCCTAAACATTAAATGTATTATTAAAGTGGAGATCCACCTTAAAAAAATTATTTAAAGCCAGCAGCTAAAAATACTGCAGTTGCTGACTTTTAATAAATGGACACTTACCTGTCCCAGGGTGCCCACGATGTCGGCAGCAGAAGACGAGCAATCGCTTGTCTCTCGGCTGCCCCCGCCGCCACCCTCGGTGAGGGAATCAGGAAGTGAAGCATTGCGGCTTCATTGCTCGGTTCCCTACTGCACATGCGCGAGTCACGCCACGCGTCCCCACTGTGTGTTTCCTAGAACACAATGGGGGGGCGGGTAGTGGCGTATTCTGCGGCTATCTATGCCCGGAAGTGGGTGCAAATACTTGTATTATACAGGTTTCTTCACCCCCCCCCCCCCCCTGAAAGGTGCCAATAGTGGCATCAGAGGGGGAGAGGAATCCGATGAGAGGAAGTTCCACTTTAGGGTGGATCTCCGCTTTAATGTGATTGTATTCCTAGATAGCAAGCAATTGTGCTGCAAGTTTTAAAACTACTTGCTAAGCTATTGCTAGACTTGCCAGGCTTCACAAGTTTGTTGCACAATTGCAGTAAGTCTGCATTGCATGACTCCAGATAAACTTTCTTTGCCAACATTCTACAAGTCTGCTGCAAGTTCCGGTTCAGTTATGTTGTGCAATAGTCATGCCACCACAGGGGGCACTGTGGCTGAATTTTCATGCTATAGACTTGTAGAGCTCTTGCTGTAGACTCACCACTGCAACTTTGCTCTTGCTAGAGACTTGCCATGCATGTTTGCTACAAATTGGAAAAGTGTCAACTTGAATTTGTGCTTCAAGTGTACCACTTGCCAGTGAAAATGTGCAGCAAGTTACAATTCAACACTCCCACAAATTTGTGGCAAATTATCCTTGCTATCTGGGTTCTGCTGCCTACGAAACTATGTGCTCTTTAAGATCACCTTATGCAGTGCTGTTGGGTCCCGTAGATTTGCCCCAGGTTCTCTTCCTGTTTGGGTGTACAAGGAGCCAGGTGCACGATCACTCCGACAGTCTCACAACTCAAGGACCAGGCAAGAGATATCTTTTTGTGCTTTAATGCTCGTTGAACTTGGTTGGGGTGCAGGGTGGGCTTTGGAATGCTCTGAATTTAGGGCACAAAGTACCCAGAGGACACGACATGCTTTGCCCGGACTACTCTCTTCAGAGTAATCTCCCTCTTGGCAGGCACTAGTCAATAGCCTCATTTAACCACTTCCCGACCAGCGCACGACGATATACGTCGACAGAATGGCACGGGCAGGCATATTGGCGTACAGGTACGTCCAATATTCGATGCCGCCCTGCCATCGGGACCCCCGTGAGTCCGGTCGCGGGACCCGCGGACTCGATCGCCGCGGGCATCCCCGCGATCGTCTCACGGAGCGGCCGAATGGAGGAAAAGCTGTGTAAACAACATTTTTCCATTCTGCCTAGCAACTAGTGACGCTGATCTCTGCTCCATGTGATTGGAGCAGAGATCAGTGTACACTAAATGAAAGCCCAACCCCCCACAGTTAGTAACACACCCCTAGGAACACTTAACCCCTACACTGCCACCCACTGGTTAACCCCTTCACTGCCAGTGTCATTTACACAGGAATCACTGCATTTATATAGCAGTGATTACTGTATAAATGACAATGGTCCAAAAAATGTGTCAAAAATGTCCGATGGGTCCCCGACAATGTCGCAGTCACAATAAAAATCGCAGATCGCCGCCATTACTAGTAAAAAAAAAAATAATAAAAAATTATTAATAAAAATGCTATAAAACTATCCCTATTTTGTAAACGCTATAACTTTTGCGCAAACCAATCAATAATCGCTTATTGCGATTTTTTTTACCAAAAATATGTAGAAGAATACGTATCGGCCTAAATTGAGGGAAAAAAAAATGTTTTTTTATATATTTTTCGGGGATATTTATTATAACAAAAAGTAAAAAATAATGCATTTTTTTCAAAATTGTCGCTCTATTTTTGTTTATAGCGCAAAAAATAAAAACCGCAGGGGTGATCAAATACCACCAAAAGAAAGCTCTATTTGTGGGAAAAAAAGGACGTCAATTTTGTTTGGGAGCCACGTCGCACGACCGCGCAATTGTCAGTTAAAGCGACGCAGTGCCGAATCGCAAAAAGTGGTCTGGTCTTTGACCAGCAAATTGGTCCGGTCTGAAAGTGGTTAAAGTCCTTTTTTCTCATACCCTCTTGGCAGATACTAGGAACACAAGCAACACTGGGACTCCAAGCAAGGGCAAATCCCAGTTCAGCAACACTGGAGCAGTCACTCAAGGGGTTAATGCAGCAGTCACTTGGATCTTAAATCCAGGCCTCTACTCACAATGTCCCCAAATATTTTGTTACATCCGTCCAATATTGTCCAGACACTTCTCCTGTGAATCTCCAGACAGAAGGCATTCTATGCATTAGGATAAAAAGCATTCTGTGTGCCGAAGCGCCCCCCCCCCCCAATATATACCTGAGCCCCATCTTAATTGAGCGATGTCCACGAGTGTCTCGGTCATCCAGGACTCTCCCTCCAGATTGGCTGAGACACAGCTGCGGCGCCATTGGCTGCCACTGCTGTCAATCAAAGTCAGTTAGCCAATCAGGAGAGAGGGGGCAGGGCTGAACTGCAGCTCCCTGTCTGAATGGACATGCAGAGCAGTGGCACTTGACAGGAGGGAGGGGCCAGGATCTCCGGCGAGGGACCCAAAAAAAAAAAAAACAAGGATGTGGGCTGCTCTGTGCAAAACCACTGTACAGAGCAGGTAAGCAGAACATGTTTTATTTTTAAAGAAAAAAAAAAAAAAAAGACTTCAGTATCACTTGAACCCCCTTGATTTGGCTCCAGCTGGGACCTCGGTGAACTCCTGCAAACTTCAGCTACACTGCTCAGAAGGGCAGCAACCCTTCAGGCTGGGTTTTTCTTCTCCAGGCCTCAAACCAGTTATGCCCTCCCCAGCCACTTACTGAGAATTCTCCTACAGGGACTGGCTGAGACCGCATAAATATTCAGAGAATAAAAATATAGATACCGTGCTTCCCTGAAAATAAGCCTGGGTCTGATATTAATTTTGGCAACAAAAGACACAGTAGGGCTTATTTTCAGGGTAGGTCTTACAATCGAATGTGCTGTCTTCTCTCCCCTCTCTCTCCCTACCTGTCAGGAATCCCCAGTGTGAACCGAGTTAAAATGCTTGTAAAATCCTATAATCCACTTTATTACAATATTATATAATGTACAATGTGTGTGTTTCTGGAATATAATTGAGCCAAATACTAGGGTTGCATCGGTATAGATGCCGATACTAGGCATTTTTGCGAGTATTGGTACTCGAGAAAATGCTCCAGTACCCGGGACCGATACCTTTGCGTTGCGATTTGAGCCCATACAAAATGAATTGGCTTAAATCGCACTGCAAAGAATCACATGTGATTTGAACAGGAATTCTGCGTGATTCCTGTCCGAATCGCATGCAAATTCCCCCATCTTCGAATGGAACATGACTTCCTTCCCTCTGAGGTGAGTGGAGTCTAGCCTGACCTCGGTGCATCAATATTAACCCCTTACTGCACCCACCTCCATATATTAACCACTTAAGGACTGGGCCCCTTAATGACCAGTCCATTATATGCGATACAGCACTGCGTCAAGTTAACTGACCATTGCGCGGTTGTGCGACGTTGTACCCAAACAAAATGTATGTCCTTTTTTCTCACAAATAGAGCTTTCTTTTGTTGGTACTCGATCACCTCTGCATTTTTTTTTTTTTTGCGCAAAGAGCGACAATTTTCAATATAAAAATATATCAGTATTATGAGCTGCCCCCTGGGGCGCGCATCGCGGCGATCGTTGTTGCGGGGGTGTCAGTCTGACACCCGGCAACTACGATCTCGGTAAAGAGTCTCCGACGGAGACTCTTTACCACGTGATCAGCCGTGTCCAATCACGGCTGATCACAGTGTAAATGGGAAGAGCCGGTGATCGACTTTTCCTCACTCGGGTCTGTCGAGTAGAGGAGAGCCGATCGGCTGCTCCTCTGACAGGGGGGGTCTGTGCTGATCGATTATCAGCACAGCCCCCCGAGGATGCCCACACTGGACCACCAGGGACGCCACCAGACCACCAGGGAAAAGGTAATCCTCTCTAGACCACCAGGGATGCCAGTCAGCACAATGGATGCCAATCAGTGCCCATAATGGATGCCAATCAGTGCCCACAATGGGCATCACTGATTGGCATGCATTATTGTTTGGCACTGATTGGCATCCATTAGTACAGTATAACACCAATGCCGCCTATGAGTGCCCACCTGTGCCGCCTATCAGTGCCCACCTGTGCCGCCTATCAGTGCCCACCCATGCCCAACTGTGCCGCCTATCCATGCCCATCTGTGCTGCCTATCCATGCCCATCTGTGCCGCCTATCCATGCCCATCTGTGCCGCCCATCCATGCCCATCCGTGCCAGCTATCAGTGCCAATTTGTGCCACCTATCAGTGTCCATCCGTGTCGCCCATCCGTGTCGCCCATCAGTGTCGCCTATCAGTGCCGCCTATCAGTGCCACATATCAGTGTCCATCAATGCCACCTCATCAGTGCCACTTCATTGGTGCCACATCATTGGTGCCCATCAGTACCGCCTTATCAGTGCCCATCAGTGTAGCCCCATCAGTGAAGGAGAAAACGTACTTATTTACAAAGTTTTGAAACTGAAACAAAAAAAAAAACATTTTTATTTTCAAAATTTTCGGTATTTTTTTATTTGTAGCGCAAAAAATAAAAACCGTAGAGGTGATCAAATACCACCAAAAGAAAGCTCTATTTGTGGGAAAAAAATGATAAAAATTTCATTTGGGTACAGTGTAGCATGCCCGCGCAATTGTCATTCAAAGTGCGACAGCGCTGAAAGCTCAAAATTGGTCTGGGCAGGAAGGTGTTTAAGTGCCCGGTATTGAAGTGGTTAAAGTGAATCGGTTCATTTCGAACTGCTCACTGAAATGAACGGATTCAATGAACCGATTCTTCGGTTCTTCGGTTCACTTGCTGAGTCTACTGACAAGCATAGAACCGAAGCTCTGATTCAACCTTCTTAAATGATTAGAATCAGAAGACGGATTCACACAGAAGGTTGGCAGGTCCTCCTGGGGACGTTTACTTTGATTTTGTTCATCGGCGCAGAGCACAATTGTTGTCAATTGACAATTGTTCTATTGTCAGATTAGCGCAGTGTCATGAATTTTGGTGATGCGCAAACAGCTGTGTTAGGCTGGGTTCACACTTGTGCGATGCGGGAACCCTGCGATTCCACTACGGGTTCCTGCATCGCACCCGACTCGCACGACAGTTCACAACGACACATGCGAACTGCTGGGGAGTGTCATACAATGTTAATGACACCCCCATTTCAGCTCGCATGTCGCACTGCAAAGTGTCAGTTTGGACATAAATTGGATCACATGGGTGCTATGCGATCCGATTCTGGTGCGGACCAAAAAAAGGGTCCTGTTGCGAGTTTAGTTCCGAATGCGATACGATTTCAGCCATACTATCTGTATGGCTGAAATCGCATTGCGCGGCCATCGCCTGTGATTTGCACTGCAGTGCAAATCGCATGCGATTTTGCACTATGCAGCAGTGTGAACTGGCCCTGAGCCTAGGTTTCCGCAAATTTGATGGATAGCAATGTTAACTGTGAAGTTGTCCCAGAATGCAGTTCACATGCACACAAACCCCGCTTTTCATTTAGGCTCTGTTTCCACTTGTGCAACTTGTCCTGCGACTTGGGACTGCAAAGTTGCATGACAAGAAGTACCCGATTTCCAATGAGTACCATTCCTATCTGTGCGACTTCAAGTCACAGCGACTTCAAAGTTGCATGACAAGAAGTACCCGATTTCCAATGAGTACCATTCATATCTGTGCGACTTCAAGTCACAGCGACTTCAAAGTTGCATGACAAGAAGTACCCGATTTCCAATGAGTACCATTCATATCTGTGCAACTTCAAGTCACAGCGACTTCAAAGTTGCATGACAAGAAGTACCCGATTTCCAATGAGTACCATTCATATCTGTGCGACTTCAAGTCACAGCGACTTCAAAGTAGTCCCTGCACTACTTTGGTCCCATTGTAATGTGACTTGAGGTCCATAAACCTCCAGAATACACAGGCATGGCTTCAAGTCGTGGCAGAATCGTGCAACTTTCAGGCTTTTCAGGCTAACGCAGCCTGAAAGTTGCATGATTCTGCCGCAATTTTGATGCGACTTTAAAGCAATGCCTGTGTATTCCGGAGGTCTATGGATCTCAAGTTGCATCAAAGTGGGACCAAAGTAGTGCAGGGACTACTTTGAAGTCGCACAGATACGAATAATACTCATTGGAAATCATAGAGTACAAAGTCGCAGGGCAAGTTGCACAAGTGGAAATGGAGCCTAAATGAAAAGTGGGTTTTTGTGCATGTGAACTGCATTCTGATGGGCCAACTTTCCAGTTAACATTGCTAGCCATCAGATTTTCCCGTAGTCTTTACAGCACATGCGCAGGAATGATGATCAGATTTTACTACCACTACCATGGGCGAAGTACCCCTGGTAGTAAAATCCAATCGTTAAGGCTATTTTCACACTTGTGCGACTTGAAAGTCAAGTGCTTTTGCCATGATTTTTGCCACGACTTGAAGCAATGTCTGTAATCTTGAGGTCTCTGCCACGAGTCGCATCAAAGTCGGACAAAAGTAGTACAAAAACTACTTTGAAGTCGCACAGATATGAACTGAACTCGTTGGAAATCACGGGGTGTGACTTGTCATGTGACTTTGCAGTCTCAAGTCGCAGGAAAAGTCGCACGAGTGTGAAAGGGCCTTAGGCTGTCCGTACCACCTGATCACTGCTGCTACCTCATTGGTTTAGTGTATTGTTTTACTGGTGGTGACTTGTGGTTCTTTCAGTGTACTGGGTTCTAAAAACTGATCTGATTCTTTAACTCGGTAACTTGTATGATTCTTTAAAGCGGAGCTCCACCCTAAAGTGGAGCTTCCGCTCATTGGAATCCTCCCCCCCTCCGGCGCCACAATTGGCACCTTTCAGGGGGGAGGGGGGTGCAGTTACCTGGATAATCCAGGTATCTGCACCCACTTCCGGGATAGCTCTCTGCGGAAAGGGGCGTAGATTACGCCCCTTTCCGAAAGTCCCCTGCTGCCTGCTGGGAAACACATAGATCCTAGAGGCAGCGGGGACCATCCTTATTGCGCAGCGCGACTCGCGCATGCGCAGTAGGGAACCGGGAAATGAAGCCCAAAGGCTCCACTTCCTGATTCCCATACCCAAGATGGCGGCGGCAGCACCCAAGTGACGATCGAGAGATCGGCTTTGGGTGCCGACATCGCGGGTGCGCTGGGCGGGTAAGTGTCCTTATTTTAAAAGTCAGCAGCTGCAGTATTTGTAGCTGCTGGCTTTTAAAAAAAAAAAAACGGCGGACTCCCGCTTTAACTCAGTGTACTGTGTACTCCTGGCTCTTGTTTTAAAGTGGTTGTAAACCCTTACAAACCACTTTGACCTACAGGTAAGCCTAGATTAAGGCTTACCTGTAGGTCCAAGAAATATCTCCTAAACCTATATGGTTTAGGAGATATTTGCCCGAAAACGGGCACCGCTGTCTATGGCGCATGCGCCGTAGACAGCGGCGTGCAGGCGCACTGAGCGCGGCCTTCTCAGTGACGGAGCTGCCGCGCATGTCGGCTCCCGTGCGCATGCGCGGGAGTGACATCATCGCGGCTTCGCCGAATGACAGCGGCGGAGCGGCGAGACCCCACCAACAAGATGGATGCGGCGGACTACAGGGGACAGCGGCGACTTCGCTGGCTCCTGTGTCAGGTAACTGACACATAATGGGCTACTATGCGATGGATAGTAGTCCATTATGCTTTGGCTTTGCAGGGAATGAAAGAGGAAGTAAACTCATCGGGGTTTACTTCCTCTTTAAAGTGGTTGTAAACCCTTACAAACCACTTTGACCTACAGGTAAGCCTAGATTAAGGCTTACCTGTAGGTCCAAGAAATATCTCCTAAACCTATACGGTTTAGGAGATATTTGCCTGCGCCGTAGAAAGCGGCGCGCAGGCGCACTGAGCGCGGCATTTCCAACAACGGAGCTGCCGCGCGTGTCAGCTCCCGTGCGCGTGCGCGGGAGTAACGTCATTGCGGCTTCGCCGAACGACAGCGGCGGAGCTGCGAGACCCCACCAACAAGATGGATGCGGCGGACTACAGGGGACAGCGGCGACTTCGCTGGCTCCTGTGTCAGGTAAGTGACACATAATGGGCTACTATGTGATGCATAGTAATCCATTATGCTTTGCCTTTGCAGGGAGACAAAGAGGAAGTAAACCCATCAGGGTTGTATCCAGTTCCTGAGTGTCACTGTGCTTTGAGTCAGCTGATTGGTTGCAGGGAGGGGCGGAGCTCTCTCACTCTGGGATCGCTCTGCTGTGTACTGAGTGCAGAGTGAAATGTTTCAAACGAATCGATTCGTTCATGAACTGGACATCACTACTCCCTTCTTCTCATGACGATTTGAGAGGATCACAACAGGCAGGGTGTGTTTCCTCTACTAAGCGCCATTTTGAGATCTGAAGTGAAAGACACAGGGAGGTCTATAGGCAGGGAGGTCTTTGTCTCCAGTGAGGGGAGGTTAGTATATAAGGGATCCATAACTGTGTTGGTTCTGATAGCTCTGTCCCTTGTGTGAACATTGCTGGAATCCCCACAACAATTTTCTGTCTGGTAAGTAATTATTTCGTTTAGCAATCAGTGGACTGAGCAGGCTGAGGACTAAATACACTGAGATCAGATAATATACTTTATATATGTATTTAGTACATATACCTTTTATATTTCGTTTTGCTGAGCTTAAAATGTTTCGGTACTGTTTAATTTAGAAGAAAAGTGTTTGTAGTGTTGAGGGAGAGTAAAGCTCTGTCCACACCCCCCCTTTTTTTTTTTTTATTCAATTTTTTACTTTGCATTTAAAAAAAAAGCAAAAAATATGAAAATTCAGGCACCAGCTACTGAAAAGGGAGGAAATTACAAGTACGTTAAAGCGGAGCTCCACCCTAAAGTGGACCTTCCGCTCATTGGAATCCCCCCCCCCCCCCTACGGCGCCACAATTGGCACCTTTCAGGGGGGAGGGGGGTGCAGGTACCTGTACAGTACAGGTATCTGCACCCACTTCCGGGATAGCTCTCTGCGGAAAGGGGCGTAGATCTACGCCCCTTTCCGAAAGTCCCCCGCTGCCTGCTGGGAAACACACGGATCCCAGAGACAGCGGGGTCCATCCTTATTGCGCAGCGCGACTCGCGCATGCGCAGTAGGGAACCGGGAAATGAAGCCGAAAGGCTCCACTTCCTGATTCCCATACCCAAGATGGCGGCGGCAGCACCCGAGAGATGATCGAGAGATCGGCTTCGGGTGCCGACATCGCGGGCGCGCTGGACAGGTAAGTGTCACTATTTTAAAAGTCAGCAGCTTCAGTATTTGTAGCTGCTGGCTTTTAAAAAAAAAAAAATGGCGGAACTCCCGGCGGACTCCCGCTTTAATGGCATCCCAGTCTTAGTCCGTAGGGTTCAATATTGAGTTGGCCCATCCTTTGCAGCTATAACAGCTTCAACTCTTCTGGAAAGGATGTCCACAAGGTTTAGGAGTGTGTCTATGGGAATGTTTGACCATTCTTCCAGAAGAGCATTTGTGAGGTCAGACACCTGCCACGTCGCCTGCCACCAGATGCCATCAGGTGCCCCCAGCGGAGCCCTTCCTTACATCAGGCGCCCCCAGCGGAGCCCTTCCTTACATCAGGCGCCCCCAGCGGAGCCCTTCCTTACATCAGGCGCCCCCAGCGGAGCCCTTCCTTACATCAGGCGCCCCCAGCGGAGCCCTTCCTTACATCAGGCGCCCCCAGCGGAGCCCTTCCTTACATCAGGCGTCCCCAGCGGAGCCCTTCCTTACATCAGGCGTCCCCAGCGGAGCCCTTCCTTACATCAGGCGTCCCCAGCGGAGCCCCTCCTTACATCAGGCGTCCCCAGCGGAGCCCCTCCTTACATCAGGCGTCCCCAGCGGAGCCCCTCCTTACATCAGGCGTCCCCAGCGGAGCCCCTCCTTACATCAGGCGTCCCCAGCGGAGCCCCTCCTTACATCAGGCGTCCCCAGCGGAGCCCCTCCTTACATCAGGCGTCCCCAGCGGAGCCCCTCCTTACATCAGGCGTCCCCAGCGGAGCCCCTCCTTACATCAGGCGTCCCCAGCGGAGCCCCTCCTTACATCAGGCGTCCCCAGCGGAGCCCCTCCTTACATCAGGCGTCCCCAGCGGAGCCCCTCCTTACATCAGGCGTCCCCAGCGGAGCCCCTCCTTACATCAGGCGTCCCCAGCGGAGCCCCTCCTTACATCAGGCGTCCCCAGCGGAGCCCCTCCTTACATCAGGCGTCCCCAGCGGAGCCCCTCCTTACATCAGGCGTCCCCAGTGGAGCCCCTCCTTACATCAGGCGTCCCCAGCGGAGCCCCTCCTTACATCAGGCGTCCCCAGCGGAGCCCCTCCTTACATCAGGCGTCCCCAGCGGAGCCCCTCCTTACATCAGGCGTCCCCAGCGGAGCCCCTCCTTACATCAGGCGTCCCCAGCGGAGCCCCTCCTTACATCAGGCGTCCCCAGCGGAGCCCCTCCTTACATCAGGCGTCCCCAGCGGAGCCCCTCCTTACATCAGGGGTCCCCAGCGGAGCCCCTCCTTACATCAGGGGTCCCCAGCGGAGCCCCTCCTTACATCAGGGGTCCCCAGCGGAGCCCCTCCTTACATCAGGGGTCCCCAGCGGAGCCCCTCCTTACATCAGGGGTCCCCAGCGGAGCCCCTCCTTACATCAGGCGGAGCCCCTCCTTACATCAGGCGGAGCCCCTCCTTACATCAGGCGGAGCCCCTCCTTACATCAGGCGGAGCCCCTCCTTACATCAGGCGGAGCCCCTCCTTACATCAGGCGGAACCCCTCCTTACATCTGGCGTCCCCAGCGGAGCCCCTCCTTACATCTGGCGTCCCCAGCGGAGCCCCTCCTTACATCTGGCGTCCCCAGCGGAGCCCCTCCTTACATCTGGCGTCCCCAGCGGAGCCCCTCCTTACATCTGGCGTCCCCAGCGGAGCCCCTCCTTACATCTGGCGTCCCCAGCGGAGCCCCTCCTTACATCTGGCGTCCCCAGCGGAGCCCCTCCTTACATCAGGGGTCCCCAGCGGAGCCCCTCCTTACATCAGGCGGAGCCCCTCCTTACATCAGGCGGAGCCCCTCCTTACATCAGGCGGAGCCCCTCCTTACATCAGGCGGAACCCCTCCTTACATCTGGCGTCCCCAGCGGAGCCCCTCCTTACATCTGGCGTCCCCAGCGGAGCCCCTCCTTACATCTATCAGGTATCCGAGAGCAGTGGTGTCTCCACCATCATTACAGAAGAGAGGCCGAGGGGGAACAAAATAGAGGCGGAGCCGGCTGCGTGGTTACAATAGAAATTGAGCTGCGGCGCCGCAGCTCAATTTCTATTGTAGCCATCCGGCTAGCCTACTTCATCTGTTCTTTTCGAAAATGGAATGTCTCGGACTTCGGTGATGAAAAATCGTGAATAAACGAATTTCCTGGGAAACGATAAAATCGGGAAAAGGGTCTAAATCCTGGGAATGTCCCGGGAAATTTAGGATAGTTGGCAAGTATCCATGTCTTTATGGACCTTGCTTTATGCACTGGTCCAAATCATTTGGTGGAGAGGGGATTATGGAGTGGGTTTTTATTTTTTCAGGGGTTGGGCTTGGCCCCTTAGTTCCAGTGAAGAGAACTCTTAAGGCGTCAGCATACCAAGACATTTTGGACAACTTTGTTGGAACAGTTTGGGGATAGCCCCTTCCTGTTCCAACATGACCAGTGCACAAAAAAAGGTCCATAAAGACATGGATGAGCGAGTTTGGGGTGGAGGAACTTGACTGGCCTGCACAGAGTCCTGACCTGAACCCTATAGAACACCTTTGGGATGAATTGGAGCAGAGACTGAGAGTAAGACCTTCTCGTCCAACGTCAGTGCCTGACCTCACAAATGCGCTTCTGGAAGAATGGTCAAACATCCCCACAGACACATCTCCTAAACCTTGTGGACGGCCTTCCCAGAAGAGTTGAAGCTGTTATAGCTGCAAAGGATGGGCCAACTCAATACTGAACCCTACGGACTAAGACTGAGATGCCATTAAAGTTCATGTGTGTGTAAAGGCAGGTGTCCCAATACTTTGTGTAGAATAAAATGGTGGTAGTTGCAATTATTTTGTGTCACAATAATTGCGCTGCTTTTTAGCATGCTCTGGTTTCAGGAAGTTGAAAGGGACCTTCACCCCAAAGGAAGTGCCTCCCCCCCCCCCCACCCTCTCTTATAATTGCATATTTTTTAAGACCTTCCTTTTTTCTTTTTTGCAATTCTGCATTTCTCATCTCAGCAAGAAATATATATATATATATATGTATATGTGTATGTGTTACAGAACATAGAAAAGCAAAAAAAAATATAAATGTATATAATTTATTTATTTTTTTTTTTTTTTTTGCTTTTCTATGTTCTGTAACACTCAATAAAAAATGACAATACATGGGATGGGCACGGTGGTGTTGGATGTGGTGAATTGTACACTCCATATGGAAGAATTAAATGTTCACAGGCACAGGGGATACATGATCTGTCTAATTTTTGGAACATTTGTACTATATGCACTTAGTTTATGAAGGTGTTGGTCACGTTTGTTTGGCTGAAAGTGATGATTATATCTATAAGAACATTTTATTTTTTGACGTGTTTTTTATTTATTTTTATTTATTTTTTTTTTTTGCAAAAAATTGACTTTGTATACACTTGGTGTGTGAAGGTATCAGGCACTCTGTGATGAGAAAATTGCACAGAAAGCTATTTTAATGATGTACTATGATTATGAATTTATTTATTTTCATGTTTGAAATGTGATTCATTTTGAGGATTGATATGTAGTAGTTTAGTGGTTACTGCATATTGGTATAGTTACCGAAATCTGTTGCAGGCCTTTTTTTTTTTTTTTTTTTTTTTTTTTTTTTTTTTTTTTTTTATAAATTTGGTGCATACTGTCAGAAAAGTGCAAATGCTTTATTATGATCCCCACATTGTGTTTTATTTTTACACAGGAATTTTTCTAGAGCGCCTCCTCTTTTTTTCCCTTTGTGTTTTTTTTATTTTTTTATTTATTTATTTATTTATTTATTTATTTGGACCAGTGATGCAATACCCCCCCAAAAAAAAACAAATCAAAGCTTCACCACCCAACAGCATAAAGGATAAAAAAAGGTGAGTGTTAAAGGTCCTAACTGCACCATTGCTGATCTGTTGTATTTATTTACATTTTTTTCCCCTGTCCTAAGGTGACAACACTCGCTGTACTATATTTATGAGAGAGAGATGGATCATGTCGGTTACAAGTAGGGCTGCAACTAACGATTATTTATTTTCATAATCGATTAGTTGGCCAATTATTGTTTCGATTAATCGTATAATAACCTTAAAAAAAGTGTGGTGTTAAAGTGGTTGTAAACCCTTACAAACCACTTTGACCTACAGGTAAGCCTAGATTAAGGCTTACCTGTAGTTCCAAGAAATATCTCCTAAACCAATACGGTTTAGGAGATATTTGCCCGAAAACAGGCACCACTGTCTACGGCGCATGCACCGTAGACAGCGGAGCGCAGGCGCACTGAGCGCGGCATTTCCAACAACGGAGCTGCCGCGCGTGTCGGCTTCCGTGCGCATGCGTGGGAGTGACGTCATCGCGGCTTCGCCAAATGAGAGCGGCGGAGCTGCGAGACCCCACCAACAAGATGGATGCTCCGGACTACAGGGGACAGCAGTGACTTCGCTGGCTCCTGTGTCAGGTAAGTGACACATAATGGGCTACTATGCGATGCGATGCAGAGTAGTCCATTATGCTTTGCCTTTGCAGGGAATGAAAGAGGAAGTAAACTCATCAGGGTTTACTTCCTCTTTAAATTTAATATGTAAAGTTTAAAAAAAAAAAAAAAAGGCAATTTATTCTTAAAAATCTCTATGCAGTGGTAAATATAAATAAACAACTATATGGTTAGGGAGCAAAATCTCTAATCCACTCTGAGAATAACAGACAGAAGAGATATACTGTATATACTATTGGAGGTTGAATCTGGTAAATATCAGGCTCAGAGATCACATTTTTTATTAAGACCCCTTTCACACTGGGACACATGTAATGTGCCCTGCCTCCTTGAAATGTGCCCCGCTCCCACGTAATGTGCCCTGCTCCCACGTAATGTGCCCCGCTCCCACGTAATGTGGCTTGCCTCCATGTAAACGTTTACTTTAAATGTAATTGTAATGCCTTCTATTTCCTCCAGTCTATCAGCCTCCATCTTCTCTGGGTTCAGATGCTGTTCTTCCCTGCACAGTCTTTAACCACTTAAAGAGGGATTCCACCAAAAAAAAAAAATATTAAAAGCCAGCAGCTATAAATACTACAGCTGCTGACTTTTAATAAATGGACACTCACCTGTCCCGGGTTCCAGCGATGCCGAGGCCGATCGATCGCTCGGCTCTCGGCTGCTGCCGTCACCATTCTAGGTGAGGGAATCGGGAAGTGAAGCGAATCTGCTTCACTTCCCGGTTCCCTACTGCGCATGCGCGAGTCACGCAGCGCAATAGGAATTGTCCGCGCTGTCACTGGGACCCGTGTGTGTCCCAGCAGACAGTGCGGCAGGACAGGAAATGGCGTAGACTCCCATGGGAGTCTATGCCCGGAAGGGGGTGTAAATACCTGTCTTTGACAGGTATCTCCAACCCCCTCCCCCCTGAAAGGTTCTTGCCTTCCAGCGGGTGGGGGGTCCGATCGGATCCCCTCCCGCTGGAATGCGGCGGTCCGTTTTGCTGCAGGAGCGATCTGGGATGAGGAGATGGCCCTTGGTTTCTGGCCATCCCCTCTCGATCGCTCCTGGCGAATGAGAAGCTTCCTCCCACTGTGTATTGTAAACACAGGCAGGGAGGAAGTGATGTCATTCTCCTCGGGGCTGTCTTTTTGACCGGACTGCGAGGAGAACACTGAAAGTAAGTGCACCAAAACATTACACTGACATGTAGGCGCACAAACCCCCCCCCCCCCCCCCCCCCGATTTCCCCTCCCAGTCACAGTGTCACTGATTGCAGTGATCATTTATTTACTGATCACGGCATTTAGTGTCAGTTGTGACAGTAAAAACTGTCAGGGCAGTTAGTGTTAGGTCCAGGGTAGCCCCCTACCACCCCCCAATAAAGGTTTAACCCCCTGATTGCCCCTAGAGTTAACCCTTTCACCCCCTTTTGGCAGTGTCACTAAGCGATCGTTTTTCTGATCGCTGCATTAGTGTCACTGGTGCCGCTAGGTAGCTAGTTATTTTTTTAGGTTCGCCGCCAGGTTTTTATAGCGCTAGGTACCCCCATATACTACCCAATAATGGTTTTAACCCCCTGATTGCCCCTAGTTAACCCTTTCACCAGCGATCACCATTTAAGTGCCACTGGTGACGCTGGTTAGCCAGTTATTTTTTTAGGTTCCCCGTCAGGTTTTTATATAGCGTCAGGGACCCACATATACTACCTAATAAAGGTTTTAACCCCCTAATTGCCCCTAGTTAACCCTTTCACCAGTGATCACCGTATAAGTTACGGGTGACTCTGGTTAGTTTGCTTTTTATAGCGTCAGGGCACCCACCATTTATTACCCAATAAAGGTTTAACCCCCTGATCACCCGGCGGGTGATATCAATTAGGTTTTAGGGTCAGGGTCTGCGTCGCCCCAGGCAGCGCTAGGTTAGTGCCAGTACCGCTAACACCCACGCGCAAAGCATACACCTCCCATAGTGGTATAGAATCTGAACAGATCAATATCTGATCTGATCAGATCTATACTAGCGTCCCCAGCAGTTTAGGGTTCCAAAAAAACGCATTGTTAGCGGGATCAGCCCAGATACCTGCTGGCACCTGCGTTTTGCCCCTCCGCCCAGCCGACCCAAGTGCAGTATCAATCGATCGCTGTCACTTACAAAACACTAAACACATAACTGCAGCGATCGCAGATTCAGGCCTGATCCCTGCGATCGCTAACAGTTTTTTTTTTTTTTTTTGTAGCGTTTTTTATTTAAATCCTGAAGGCGGTGCTTGGTTTTCGGGGTCCCGTACGTGGCTAGGCTCCCAAAAAGTCCCCCACATGTGGTATCATCGTACTCGGGAGAAGCAGCAGAATTTATTTTGGGGTGTAATTTCACTTATGCCCATAGCATGTGTGAGCAATATATCATTTAGTGACAACTTTGTGCAAAAAAAAATTGTAACATTCCTGCAACTTGTGGCAAAATAGAAATATTTCATGGACTCAACATGCCTCTCAGTAAATAGCTTGGAGTGTCTACTTTCCAAAATGGGGTCATTTGGGGGGGCGGGGGGGATTTGTGTTATTTTGGCATTTTATGGCCTTCAAAACTGTGTAAGGTAGTGAGGAGTGAAATCAAAAATTTGCACCCTTAGAAACCCTGAAGGCAGTGATTGGTTTTCGGGGTGCCATGCGTGGCTAGACTCCCAAAAAGTCCCACACATGTGGTATCCCCGTACTCAGGAGAAGCAGCAAAATATATTTTGGGGTGCAATTCCACATATAACTATGGCATGTGTGAGCAATATATCATTTAGTGACAACTTTTTGTAAACTTTTTTTTTTTTTTTTTTTTTTGTGTCATTATTCAATCACTTGGGACAAAAAAAAATATTCAATAGGCTCTACATGCCCCTCAGCAATTTCCTTGGGGTGTCTACTTTCCAAAATGAGGTAATTTGGGGGGGGGGTTTGTACTGCACTGCCTTTTTAGCACTTCAAGAAATGAGATAGGCAGTCATAAATTAAAAGCTGTGTAAATTCCAGAAAATGTACTCTAGTTTGTAGACGCTATAACTTTTGCGCAAGCAAATATACGCTTATTGACATTTTTTTACTAAAGACCTGTGGCTGAATAAATTTTGGCCTAAATGTATGACTAAAATTTAGTTCATTCGATTTTTCTTATAACAAAAAGTAGAAAATATATATATATTTTTTTTTTAATTTTCAGTCTTTTTCCTTTTATATCATAAAAAATAAATATCGCAGAGGCAATCAAATACCATCAAAAGAAAGCTCTATTTGTGGGAAGAAAAGGACGCAAATTATGTTTGGGTACACCATTGCATGACCGCGCAATTACCAGTTAAAGCAGTGCAGTGCGAAATTGTGAAAAGACCTCTGGTCCTTAGGCTGACAATTGGTCCGGGGCTGAAGTGGTTAAAGTAATTTTTTTTTTTCAAAACAAACAAACATGCTATATTTACCTGCTCTGTGTAATGTTTTTTTTCACAGAACAGCCCCGATTATTCTCTTCTGGGGTCCCCCATCGATGCTTCTGGATCCTCCGGCCTTCAGAGTACCCCAATGGCAAGCTGCAAATTATAGTATTGAGTGCCCCTATAGCAAGCTGCAAAATATAGTATAGAGTGCCCCTATAGCAAGGTAAAACAAACTTCTGCCTTTTAGACTCAGTCACTTCCTGCCCAGGACTACATGTTCCATGAGGCATTGCTCCTCACACATTCACAAGTTCTCCGGAACTTAATGACATGTATGGATGGTGTACTGAGCTGTATGTGTGCTGCACTGTGTTTCCTGATATGTAAACAGATAATGCATTCTGTATGCTGGCCGATTAATCGATTATGAAAATAGTTGACAGCTATTTTCATAATCGATTAGTTGTCGGTTAATCGATTCGTTGTTTCAGCCCTAGTTGCTACGACTGATTTTTCAGGTTATGACTCATTTACAGTCCAGGGGAGAAGATGTTCCCTGTAACAAATTGAGGGAGAACTTCACCATCAGGTAAAAGACAAAAATCCAATTTAACCACTTGCTTACTGGGCACTTAAACCCCCCTCCTGCCCAGACCAATTTTCAGCTTTCAGCGCTGATGCACTTTGAATGACAATTGCGCGGGCATACAACACTGTACCCAAATTAAATTTTTATCATTTTTTTCCCACAACTAGAGCTTTCTTTTGGTGGTATTTAGTTACAGTTCGGAGTTTTATTTTTTGCTAAACAAACAAAAAAAGATGCAAAAAAAAAAAAAAAACATGTTTAATAGTTTGTTATAAAATTTTGCAAACGGGTCATTTTTCTCCTTCATTGAAGTGCGCTGATGAGGCGGCACTGATAGGCTGCACTGATAGGCACAGATAAGGCGGCACCGATTGGCACAGATAAGGCGGCACTGATGGGCAAAGATGGGCACAGATAAGATGGCACGGATGGGTGGCACAGATGGGTGGCACTAAGGGGCACTGATAGGTACCACTGATAGATGGGACTGATAGGCGGCACTGATGGGCGGCACTGCTGGGCACTGATGGGCGGCACTGCTGGGCATGGATATGTGGCACTGGGGTGCAGCACCTTTGTTGAGGCAGATTGTGGGCACTGCTGGGTGGCACTGCTGGGTGGCACTATGGGCACTGCTGGGTGGCACTGACAGGGGGGACACATTTTTTATTTTTGTGGCAAAGCAGGGGGTAGGTGGGCACTGGCAGGGGGCAGGTGGGCACTGGCAGGGCTGGCCGTGATCGGGACTGATGTCCCGATCATGGCCGCCGGTGATCGGCTCTTTTTTATTCTCCTCGCTCTGTCAGCGCAAGGAGGAATAATAGCCGATTACCGGCTCCATTATATCACATGATCAGCTGTCATTGGCTGACAGCTGATCACGTGATAAGGGGTCGGGATCGACCCCTTGCTCGGATCGGTGATCAGGTGAGTCTCATAGACTCGCCGATCACAGCGCGCGCACCCCTCAGGGGGCGCGCAGGCCGCTCGTGCACGGGACGACGTCAATAGACGTAGTCCCGGCAAAGGAGATCCGCGCTTTAGCCGTCATTCGGCTATAGCGCGGGTCTCAACTGGTTAAAGAGACCCTGTCACCAGGTCATTCATTTCAACAACAACCTTCCCATAAGGTTATATGTGCATTTAACCTTTTAAATACTGGGCACTTTCCCTCCTTCCTGCAAATACCAATTTTCAGAATTCAGCGCTATTGCTTTTTAAATGACAATTGTGCGGTCATGCAGCGCTGTACCCAATCAACATTTTTATCATTTTGTTCCCACAAATAGAGCTTTCTGTGGTATTTGATCACCTCCTGGGTTTTTTTATTTTTTGCTAAACAATTTAATAAAATACTGAAAAGTTTCTTTGTTTTCTGTTATAAAATTTTATAAATAAGTTTTCTCCTTCGCTGATGGGCACTAATATGCAGCGCTGATGGGCACTAATATGCAGCGCTGATGGGCACTAATATGCAGCGCTGATGGGCACTAATATGCAGCGCTGATGGGCACTAATATGCAGCGCTGATGGGCACTAATATGCAGCGCTGATGGGCACTAATATGCAGCGCTGATGGGCACTAATATGCAGCGCTGATGGGCACTAATATGCAGCGCTGATGGGCACTAATATGCAGCGCTGATGGGCACTAATATGCAGCGCTGATGGGCACTAATATGCAGCGCTGATGGGCACTAATATGCAGCGCAGATGGGCACTAATATGCAGCACTGATGGGTACTAATGGGTGGCACGGATGGGCACTAATATGCAGCACTGGGCACTGATAGTCTGCACTGATGGGCACTAATGGGTGGCACGGATGGGCACTAATGGATGGCACTTATGGGCATCACTGAGGCACTGGCAGGCATCATTTGTCGACACTGATTGGCATCCCTTGTAGCCATGGGTTCGGCTCTCCTCTACTGGTATCTGTCAGACACAATAGAGCATGGGTCTTCAAACTACGGCCCTCCAGTTGTTCAGGAACTACAATTCCCATCATGCCTAGTCATGTCTGTGAATGTCAGAGTTTTACAATGCCTCATGGGATGTGTAGTTTCACAACAGCTGGAGGGCTGTAGTTTGAGGATCCCTGCAATAGAGAAAAAAACGGTGCATGGCTTTTCCTATTTACACCGTGATCAGCTATGATTGGACACAGCTGATCACGTGGTAAAGTGTCCATCAGAGGCTCCTTACCTAGATCAGAGTTGCGGTGTGCCACGCTGCCCGCCCCCGCGGCTTGTTATCCTGAAAGATGTCATATAGGATAACAGTACCACCGCCCGGCCGTCATTCTGCTATAGGTCGGGCAGGAAGTGGTTTAAAGTATTTTATGCTCTCCCTTGTGAAGACCTTAAAAAGCCCTGAGACTGCTGCAGGGTGCCGCCATCTTGGATGTTATGCCAGCAGTCCCAGCAGACTAAGGCTCGATTCACACTGCTGCGACTTTTCCTGCAACTTCAGAGTCAAGTTCAAAGTCGCATGACAAATCGTACCCCATTAACTACAATAGAACTGTTCTAAGCGGCGCCACTCACGCCCAAGTGACTTAGAAAGAGGTTCCTGCACTACTTTGGGGTGAATTCATCACGACTTGCATTGACTTCTGTTAATGAAGTCGCAAGCAAGCCGCAATGAAGTCACGCAGGATGTTGGGTGTCAAAGTCGTGTAGATGTAAAACTCTGTATAGTATTTATCTTTGATGTTCTCTGGCAGTACGTAGGTAGGGAGGAGGGGAGGAGCAAAGCATCTGGGCCAGCACAGCAGCAATTTGACACTCCTAGAAGAGGAGAAGACTATGACATACAAGGAGGGAGGAGCTCTGATAGATAATTGACTCTTCCTGTAGTAGTTAAATTGGACTTTTTACTTTTTTTTTTTTTTTCCTGCGATGCAACATCTGCTCCCTCCCTCCCCAGCGCTGACCTCCTCTCTCTGATTTCCTCCAGGTTTGGGGGGCCTCGCCAGCCTTGATTGGCTTGGAAGAGGTAACTCCCACGCATGTACACAAGATGAATTAATCCTGGTACCGAGGTGTGGGGAGAATGTACACTGATCACATTGGTAGCCCAGTATATGTTCTAAAGCATCTTGCGAGGATCGGGGTAAGAAACTTTTCTGAAGAGTAGACCTGGTATGTATATGCAATAAAAATCCATCCTGCTCGTAGGTTCAGGCTGGGTTCACACTGGAGCGATGCGGGAACGCCGCGAATCCGCGGCATCTCCTCGCATCGCATGCCTCCCGCCGGCAGTTCACACTGCCCTATGCGGACTGCTGGGAGTGTCAGTGAAACCTTAATGACACCCCCAGATCAGTTCGCATATCGCAGTGCGATCTGCAAACTCGGACAGGAATCGGATCGCATGGTGTGAACACCCATGCGATCCGATTCTGCTGCGGACCAAAAAAAGGGTCCTGTGCGAGTTTGCGGTGGGTGCAATGTGAATTGAGCCATACTATCTGTATGGCTGAACTCGCATTGCACAGAGATCGCATGTGATTTGCACTGCAGTGCGGTGCGAATCACATCCGGGTCTCTCCCAGCCGCAGCAGTGTGAACCCAGCCTCAGGGATAAGTTCTGTACCACCCCTGTTTTGGTGTTTAATTGGGAGGAAAAAAAATAATTCTTCAACATCTTTTCTACAATAGGAAAATGGGGCATACCAAACAAACTGGAAAGGAAAAGAAGGTGCCATACTCTCCCCCAATCCAGAACAAAAACGAAGAGGCCATAAAGCTCAGCTGCAAGCTGGAAAATATGCGTAAGTCAAGGTGGCTTCTGTTTAGTGGATGGGGTGGGGGGGGGGGGGTATTTATCCATCGGCTCCCCATCCTGCAACCATTATGATGGCGGGTAGTCTAATTTCTTTATATATGTATACTGTGTGTGTGTGTGTGTGTGTGTGTGTGTGTGTGTGTGTGTGTGTGTGTGTGTAGTCCGTAGAGTTCAATATGGAGTTGGCCGACCCTTCGCAGCTATAACAGCTTCAATTGTTCTGGTAAGGCTGTCCACAAGGTTTAGGAGTGTGTCTATGGGAGTGTTTGACCATTCTTCCAGAAGCGCATTTGTGAGGTCAGGCAATGATGTTGGACAAGAAGGCCTGGCTCGCAGTCTCTGCTCTAATTCATCCCAAAGATGTTCTATCAGGTTGAGCTCAGGACTTGTATCGGGTTGAGGCCAGGACTCTGTGCAGGCCAGTCAAGTTCTTCCATCCCCGAACTCGCTCATCCATGTCTTTATGGACCTTGCTTTGTGCACTGGTGGGCAGTCATGTTGGAACAGGAAGGGGCCGTCCCCAAACTGTTCCCACAAAGTTGGGAGCATGAAACTGTCCAAAATGTCTTGGTACGCTGACACCTTAAGAGATCTCTTCACTGGAACTAAGGGGCCAAGTCCAACCCCTGAAAAACAACTCCCCGCCGTAATCCCCCCCCCCTCCACCAAATGATTTGGACCAGTGCACAAAGCAAGGTCCATAAAGACATGGATGAGCGAGTTTGGGGTGGAGGAACTTGACTGGCCTGCTGATCTCAACCCAATAGAACACCTTTGGGATGAATTAGAGTGGAGGCTGCAAGCCAGGCCTTCTCGTCCAACATCAGTGCCTGACCTCACAAATGCACTTCTGGAAGAATGGTCAAACATTCCCATAGACACACTCCTAAACCTTGTGGACAGCCTTCCCAGAAGGCAGATTTTCTTTGATCAGATCACATGCCTTAAGCTAATCACACATTATACAATCTCCTTTATATTCTACCATCAATTATGTAGTGTAAGGGCCTGCCTGATTTAATACAAATCAAATGGATTGTTTAGGCGTGTCCTTATATTATATCGTTTTGGAACATTTAAAATGAGATTGTACAGAGATTGAAGAATTCCCACACATTTACATTCTTGAATTCTGTGACACGTAGGCACTATGCCCTGTGAGTAGGCACTGCCATGTCACACATTTCACAGAGCCTGCCTTCTGAACTACAGAGTTGCTGAGAGGAGGAGATTTATGCCCCATACACACGGTCCGATTTTCCGGTTGAAAAAATGTGCAATCAGATCATGTTGTCGGAAAGTCCGATCATGTGTGGGCTCCATCTGACTTTTTTCCGTCGGATTTTCCGACGCACAAAGTTTGAGAGCTGGATCTAAAATTTTCCGACAACAAAATCCGATCTTTTAAATCAGGATCGTGTGTAGACAATTCAGACGGATGAAGTGCTACGCATGCTCAGAATAGACTAGAAGACGAAAGCTACTGCCCTCTTTATAGTCCCGTCATACGTCACCACGTTCTGAACGATCGGATTTTCGGTCAACTTTGTGCGACCGTGTGTATGCAAGACAGGTTTGGGTGACAATCGTCAGAAAAAAATCCGACAGATCTTGTTGTCGGAATGTCCGACCGTGTGTATGGGGCATTACAAGGTGGAACCAGTACAGAAATCACTGCTTGAGGCAGCAGGGTACTGTGAGATATGTAATCCTTATCAATTGAAAGCCTAGTATGGTGTGGGGTTAGATAGTGCCATCATCCCTAGTATATAGAGAAGAACCCTCTTGGAGTGGGACTATAGTGGCACATGCTCAAAAAACATAGTACAGGAATAAAAGTGTGGAAAAAAGCTTTATTAGTACAAAAATGTGTGAAAACAATTAAATTCCAGAAAACAATGGCTGTTGCATACACATGTTGAACATCTCCCAATAATGGAATACAACTGGTTGGGTTTAGTCTTCAGGTTAAAAAAATATGCTACAGTTTCTATCCTTGAATGAATGAAGTACATAATCTGCAGGTCCTGCTATTCTCCTCTACTGCATTATGTATACCATTCAATGACTATTTGCCTTAAAGAGAAGATCCACTAAGATGGATGTAGGGGGTAGTGGCAGAGACCTATCCCTGCCAGGTCTTACTGCTGTTCAGGACCTCCCAGAGAGTTCTCTGCCCATCCCTGAAAAGCAGTGCTTTAGCTGAGCCACCATTGTCACCAGTTAGAAGGAATTCCAATCCATTAGTGGCCAGATAATGTAGCATGTATGGCCTAGAGTTCCCCTCTAGTGTATGTATAATTAAAGTGGCTGTAAACCCTTACAAACCACTTTGACCTACAGGTAAGCCTAGATTAAGGCTTACCTGTAGGTCCAAGAAATATCTCCTAAACCTATATGGTTTAGGAGATATTTGCCCGAAAACAGTCACTGCTGTCTACAGCGCATGCACCGTAGACAGCGGCGCGCAGGCGCACTGAGCGCGGCATTCTCAGCGACGGAGCTGCCGCGCGTGTCGGCTCCCGTGCGCATGCGCAGGAGTGACGTCATCGCGGCTTCGCCGAATGACAGCGGCGGAGCTGCGAGACCCCACCAACAAGATGAATGCGGTGGACTACAGGGGACAGCGGCGACTTCGCTGGCTCCTGTGTCAGGTAAGTGACACATAATGGGCTACTATGCGATGCATAGTAGTCCATTATACTTTGCCTTTGCAGGGAATGAAAGAGGAAGTAAACTCATCAGGGTTTACTTCCTCTTTAAGGCTGGGGAGAGTAGTAACTTAGCCTGCCATGGCTTTGAAAGGAAGGGATAACAGTAAAGACATGGCTGGCGATCAAACCCTGACACATTCTCCCCCCCCCCCCCCCGAAGTGTTGACACTAAGAGGAACTGTCTGTAAGTCAGTTATACAGTAGAACCGTAAACAAAGATGCTTGAGAGGGGAACATGATTTAAATTTACAAATACCGGACTGGTGACCCCACAATAGGTATAAAACTGTTTTGCGGAAGGGAGTTTAACAAGACTCGTGGCCACTTATTAAAATGAGAAGAAAAGAGGTTTAACCTTAAACTAGGTAGAGGGTTCTTTTACTGTAAGAGCGGCAAGGATGTGGAATTCCCTTCCACAGGCGGTGGTCTCAGCGGGGAGCATCGATAGTTTAACCACTTTCAGACCGGACCATTTTGCCGGTCAAGGACCAGACCACTTTTTGCGATTCGGCACTGCGTCGCTTTAACTGACAATTGCGCGGTCGTGCGACGTGGCTCCCAAACAAAATTGACGTCCTTTTTTTTTCCCCACAAATAGAGCTTTCTTTTGGTGGTATTTGATCACCCCTGCGGTTTTTATTTTTTGCGCTATAAACAAAAATAGAGTGACAATTTTGAAAAAAACACATTATTTTTTACTTTTTGTTATAATAAATATCCCCCAAAAATATATAAAAAAACATTTTTTTTCCCTCAGTTTAGGCCGATACGTATTCTTCTACATATGTTTGGTGAAAAAAATCGCAATAAGCGATTATTGATTGGTTTGCACAAAAGTTATAGCGTTTACAAAATAGGGATAGTTTTATAGCATTTTTATTAATAATTTTTTATAATTTTTTTTTACTAGTAATGGCGGCGATCAGTGATTTTTTTATTGTGACTGCGACATTTTGTGACCCATCGGACATTTTTGGGACCATTGTCATTTATACAGTAATCACTGCTATATAAATGCAGTGATTCCTGTGTAAATGACACTGGCAGTGAAGGGGTTAACCAGTGGGTGGCAGTGTAGGGGTTAAGTGTTCCTAGGGGTGTGTTACTAACTGTGGGGGGGTTGGGCTTTCATTTAGTGAACACTGATCTCTGCTCCAATCACATGGAGCAGAGCTCAGCGTCACTAGTTGCTAGGCAGAATGGAGAAATGCTGTTTACAACGGCATTTCTTCATTCGGCCGCTCCGTGAGACGATCGCGGGGATGCCCGCGGCGATCGAGTCCGCGGGTCCCGCAACCGGACTCACGGGGGTCCCGACCAGCGTGGGAGCGCGGCGGCGAGCTCCCGATGGCAGGGCGGCAAATTTAAAGGGACGTACATGTACGCCCATTTGCCTGCCCGTGCCATTCTGTCGACGTACATCGTCGTGCGCTGGTCGGCAAGTGGTTAAGACTCAGAACTTGGAAACTGCCGACTCTGAACCCTGAAGTGCTCGGAGCTAATAATTTTGGGGGTTTAACACTTCACAAGAGAGAAGGAAGACTGGATATTCCTCCATCTCTCCCTGTTCGCTATCCCAATTTCTTTGCTTATTTGTCCCAGGCTCTCAGGAGAAGCACGGGAGTTCAGGGACCATAAAAGTGATCTCATTGCTGTATAGCCACTGGATTGCTTTTACAATATAGCCTGCAATCTGCTTTTTAAAAGTACACAAACTCATTATTGCAGTCACGGGTTTGTTTACATGCTGGTAATTCCCTGATATAGTAGTTACATCCATCTCAGCAAAAGGGTTAAGGCCCCTTTCACACATGCGGACATTATGTCCGTATTTCATCCATCCGTTTGCGGATGAAATACGGACATACATGCATTCCTATGGGATAGCGGGTGTCTGCGGATGAACATCCGCAGACACCCGATATCGTCCGCCTCCGCTATTGTCCGATTCTGCAAACGGAGGAAAATCCTATTCTTTCTATCCATCTGCAGAGCAGACCGGATGAACACGGACAGACGGTCCGTGTTCATCCGATCCACCATAGAGGAGAGCGGCGAGCTGACAGGGTGGTCCCGGTGTTCTGGCGTATAGAGTCCGGCCATCAAATAGTGTCCGCTCTGTACTGCGCATGCGCAGTACGGATCAGACGAAGCTCCGGAAAATCTCCGAAGCTGAACGGCGCCTGTGCCGTGAGTGGAGGTGGTAGCCCCACCATCCAAGCGGACATAGGGTTGTGAATTTGAGAGGGCCCCTCGCGGGCGAGCTTCGCTCGCCACGCTTCGGGCTCAGCCTCGCTGTGCTCGGCTCTTTTTTATTCTAACTCTATGTCCACTTGGATAGTGGGGATAGAACCTGGACTCACGGTGCAGGTGCCGTTCATCCTCGGCATTTTTCGGAATCTGTGTTCCTGTGTACTGCGCATGCGCAGTACGCAGCAAACACTATCCGATGGAGGACGCTATTTGACAAGACATCGGCACAGTGTGCTGGGACCGCCCTGTCCGCCGCCGGCTCAGCAGGGACAACGGAGCGATTCCCCGCTGAGCGAGCGGATCATCACGGGGCGGATCATTACTGATCCGTCCCGTGTGAAAGGGGCCTAATACCTATGTAGGCATTGAAACACTCAGGAATTTGTATGCTAATCAATATATTCATGTATTCCTTTTCTTCACCTGCAGCTGACAACCATGACCTGGTAGATGGCTTTGTGGAGAAATTCAGGGATGACCTAATATGTCCACCAGACAACGAAGTCACAAATAATTTACACATACGCATCTGCGGACTGCATGACACTGTATACTCGGGTGAGAACTATAGGCTTGAGAGCTGGGGACAGAATCTTCTGCCTAAACCAACCAAAATGAAGGTTCTTGGCATCATAGAGAGTTCTAACGGCATGCTTCTGATCCCACAATGGATCGTTCTTGTGGGAAAAAATGGACATGTGTATGGCTATAAAGAAGAAATGCTTTTTCTACATGCCAACAGTCTAAATGACCTTGTACAAGACGGCATTAAGGAAATAGAAACATACTTAGATGACATCAGCGATGAGGTATAGTATAACACATTCATATTGTCTGCTGCTCTCTAGATTCTATAACCTGACCACAGATGTGTTTTGAAATTTTATTTTCAGATTCTTAAAAGTGAAGTAGGGGGTTTCAGAAAAAAAATTATACTTATCATCTAGGTGGGTGGAGCATCGCTCCAGTGCTGCATCTGTCCCCCACCACTTTTTAAAACTGAGAACTGAGCAATTAAACACTGCTGATTGCTCAGCCTACAGCGAGCAGAGATCCAGTGATCGTCGGTCACCCGCTCTCTGCTTGGCTGTGGAGGGGGTCGGAATGGCTGGCTCAGTCTCCCAGCATATCGCTAAGAGGCGGAGGCAACTGTCAGACCAGAGACCAGGCATCTGGGTGAACCCCCTACTGTAAAGTTGGGATCTCTCTAGTGATGTTAGCCGACAGTGGACTTTAGCCTGACGTTGGCTGAAAACAGGTCATAGGAGTACAGAACTAAGTGCACTCCTGTGACCTACAGGAGAAGTATAGCCAAAATAGCTTTGGCCATACTTCTCTTTTTAACAAGCGGTAAATGAGCTTTAAAGCGGGAGTCCGCCGGGAGTGCGGGTTTTTTTTTTTTTTTAAAACCCAGCAGCTACAAATACTGCAGCTGCTGACTTTTAAAATAAGGACACTTACCTGTCCAGCGCGCCCGCGATGTCGGCACCCGAAGCCGATCTCTCGATCGTCTCTCGGGTGCTGCCGCCGCCATCTTGGGTATGGGAATCAGGAAGTGGAGCCTTTCGGCTTCATTTCCTGGTTCCCTACTGCGCATGCGCGAGTCACGCTGCGCAATGAGGATGGACCTGCTGCCTCTGGGATCCGTGTGTTTCCCAGCAGGCAGCGGGGGACTTTTGGAAAGGGGCGTAATCTACGCCCCTTTCCGCAGAGAGCTATCCAGGAAGTGGGTGCAGATACCTGTACTGTACAGGTACCTGCACCCCCCTCCCCCCTGAAAGGTGCCTCCGGTTTAATACACCCTCATTTATTGACTCCTCACTATAGGTGCAATTCACAGCAGAAATATTAGTTAATAAAGTTCACCCCCTCCAAGCAGTTAAGCTTTACCTGCTTCCTCTTCCAGAGCATCTGCTCTGTATTTACAATAAAGAATCAAAGGCTGCTGGAAGGGGGAAGCAAGATGAGCTGAACTGCTGAGTCACTGCTGGGAGGGTAAGCTGAACCGCTGGGTCACTGCTGGGAGGGTAAGCTGAACCGCTGGGTCACTGTTGGGAGAGGAAGCTGAGCTGATGGGTCACTGTTGGCAGGGGGGAGCTGAGCTGCTGGTTCACCGCTTGGGAGAGGGTGAGCTGAGATGCTGAGTCACTGTTGGGAGGGGGAGCTGAGCTACTGGGCCACTGCTGGGAGGGGGTGGGGCTGGGCTGCTCAGTCACTGCCAGGAGTTGGTGGGTATCAGGGAATTTGAACTGCTGGGTCACTGTGATAGGAGGCGCTGAGCTTATAAGTCACAGCTGGTAGGGGGGGGGTGCAGAGCTGCTGCGTTACTGCTAGGAGGGAAGATGAGCTGCCCAAAAAAATATGACTTGAAGGACTTCAATGCTTCTGCTGTGAACTGTGAGGATGAAATGCTGCATTGCGGCTACAGAGGTCAGTGAGGGCATGTTATAAAGCTTGTTAATAATATGTAAGTACCGTATTTATCGGCGTATAACACGCACTTTTTTCCCCTTTAAAATCAGGGGAAAATCGTGGGTACGTGTTATACTCCGATCCCCCGCCGATTGCGAGCTCTTCTGCCTTTTTGGCCGCTCTCGGCTATTTTCGGCCGTTCGCGGTTATTTCCGAAAGCCGCCGAGAATGGCCGAGTGCGGCCGAAAATAGCCGAGAGCTACCGAGCGCCGCCGAGATACACAGGACATCCGCTCTGTATCTCGGCGGCGCCATTTTTAAATGGAAAGCATGCAAAAGAAACTGACAAGGCTGCAAATGACATGGAAGGCTGCAATGAAAGGCTGCAAATGACACTGACAAGGCTGCATTGATGGGCATTTAAATGTAAGTTTTTTTTTTCCTTAAACTTCCCTCCTAAAAGTGTTATTCTTTAAAATTCCCTCCTTAACTTGGGGCGCGTGTTATACGCAGATAAATACGGTAATTGTTCATAGCCTGGCCACATGTTCACTTTAATGTCACTCTCAGAGGTTCTCCACAGAAGCATTTGGGGGGCAGTCTGTAACAGCCCTGAGGGGTCAGCTATACTGGGGTTATATAGTACTAAGGGGTGTACTTCCAGACATCCTTACAGAAGCAAATACCCTGTTTCCCCGAAAATAAGACCTAGCGTGATTGTCGGTGAGGGCTGCAATGTAAGCTCTACCCCCCCAAATAAGCCCTAGTTAAAGTCCTTGTAGGTCTTTTCAGGGTAGGGCTTCTTTTCGGGGAAACAGGGTAGGGCTTATTTGGGGGGTAGGGCTTATATAGCAGCCATCACTGACAATCACGCTAGGTCTTATTTTCAGGTATACAGGGTATGTGTCAGGCTGTATTAGCACAGCTGATGTCGGTGGGGATTTAAACTTTACACAGCCCCCTGCTGGGTTGAAAATAATTAAATGCCCCCATTTTCGGGGGAAAAATATTCCTGAAAAAATCATTTAACAATGTTTAAAGGGTACCAGTCTTGAAAGCAATGTATGGCCATCCACTGTGAACTTGTTGGAAATGCTAGTTTTCTGGCTGTCACACTGGTCTTCTGATTTTAAAACCTTTTAGGCAATGGCCCAAAACAAACATGTAGACAATATTCCCAGACTTTATGCTTTTGCATGCATCTCCCACAATGATAAATAGTTGGCCATGGCAATGTTGCTTTGTCAGCCTGAAAGCAGAGGCGGCTCTAGACTTTGAGGCCTTAGGCAAAACTTAGACGTGAGGCCCCACTCACGTGCATAATGGGAAAAATAATTCAAGCAATAAAAAATAAAACTGTATGTCCCCCCCCCACAGTGCTATCAGCTTCTGTCCTCTTCTCTCCCGCTGACTGCTGTGGGAGATCTTCAGGAAAGGGGGCTGGTAAATATGTAATTTACCAGCACCTTCCTTTTCTAAATGAACACAATGAGTGTGTGACTGTGTTTACTCTGCTTTGGTTTATGAATGGAGAGGAGCCTCTGTCTCCTGTTCATTCATCTGCAGTGCCGCTGAGGCTGCAGAAAAAAAGGAGTTTGGGAATGTGTTCCCTCAGTCTCTTTCACGTCTAAAAAGTGAGATTTTAGGGGTCTGTTTAGACCTCCTGATATCTCACCAAAAAGGCCAAAAAACGTAAAAAAAACATTTATTTAAAAGGAAAATCTGACTAAACTTTCTAATCAGAGACTTAAAAGCCATGACCAATATGTAGCATAATTGAACCACACTCACTATATGCCACAGGTCACCATCTCTCTAGTAGGGGCCCCAGTGCATTACTTTGCCCATAAATTCTATTATGATGGCACTATACAATATTGTGTAGGAGAGGAAAGTAGAGGGTATGACAGTGGGTAGTATGTACATGAGAGGGGTGCTGAGTGTATGGGGTGGGTAGTATGTACATGAGAGAGGTGTGTAGTGTATGGGGGTGGGTAGTATGTATATGAGAGGGGTGTGTAGGGTGTGGGGGTGGGTAGTATGTACATGAGAGGGGTGCCAGCTCGCCTCCCTCCACACATCCAGCAGAACGAATTCCTCTCCTGCATGTGCATGCATGCATCCCTCCTGGGTTCAGCAGCATCCGGCAGCTCCACCTCTATAATCTGCATGCGGTGCTGCCTGGAGGACACAGAGGGGGCGCTGGAGAGAGCCGAGAGTGGCAAAGGGAAGAAGCTTCAGGTCGGTGCTGCGCTGATGATATAGCAGCGCCGCGGCTGCATACTAGAAGAGACCCTTGCTCATCCATCCGGCTTGCTCAGTGGGGACATTGACAAGGTCACAGGGGGACATTCCCTCCCACTCCTACACACACTTGAGTCAAATTAGGCGGCCACAAGGCCCCTGAGCGTGCGAGGCCTACGGCAACCGCCTAATTAAAGAGCCACCTCTGCCTGAAAGCACTGTATTCTTTAGACAGATTCACATGATTGCGAATTGGATGTGGATTTTGCATCTAATTTGAATGACAGGAGAGTGCGAGCGGCTCTCAATGGATCCGGTTCACATATCTCCGGGGCGGCCGTGGAGCGCACAGCAGAAGAGTCCTTTGCATCTTTGACTCCATTTCATTCAGTTCTGAATTAAATTTAGACCTGAAACAGCGAATGGGGGCACACTGGACCCCCTGCTGTGACTTGCGGCCACACATCTTGTGAACCCAGTCTTAAGGCGATCTCCTGATGTGACTCAAATTTACCACCAAACCTCCCTCTATCCCTTTAAATAATGTCCTAACGTGTTTATTTATTTTCTTCTACCTTGGTTTCTTTAGTGAGAAACTGTTATTTCCTGTGATATCATCACCAGACATGTAAACTTCTTGCAGGTGAAGCTACTGAAAGGTCACTACCTATAGATATAAACACGCCCCCCAGAACTACATCTCCCAAGAGACCATACCCTACACAAAAGGCTCTTGGGAGTCAGGGCAGCTTTGTTTTTGCTGGGAAAGAAATCAATGTATGTGTGTGGAGAGGGGCAGGGTTAGTTCTGTAATACAGGACATGTGCAGAGATGTGCTTTTGTATTTTGCTCACACATACGCTTCAAAGTGATCGATCAACTGTATTTTGTACCCTTACAGGAAGAGGAAGTCCTGCAGAAGGATGAAGAGGTCCAGAGACTAAGAAAGGCTACTAAAGAATTCATTGACAAAGATGCAGATGAATTCAATGACTTCTATGCCCAGTTTATTTCATAGCTGGTAACCAAACAGGAACTCAAAGAACCCGAATACAGAACAATTTTCAATTTCAACCATTATTATTTATATAATAAATATGCAATTCCTTGTAGTTCATTGTGGGCTATCCTATATAAAATGCTCTGTGAACACACCTTGCTACTGTGGATTGGGTAACACTGACCCCCAAAAGGAGCTGCTGAATTTGTTTGGGCCTGTACTCTGCTATTAAACCCCCACTGACTTGGCTCAGTCCCCGTGACACAGCTGTGGTGCAATGTTGGTGTGAAGCTAATAATGAAGAATAGCCCCACAGTATGCAATATAACAATAGTATACCTTTGTTATTACCTGGGTATCCGAGGTTCCTCCTGCTGGAAAAGGAACAACACTCCACACCAATTGTACTTAACCAAGAACGTATTTTTACTGGGGTTAATGTAAAATAGTAAATACAGCAGTCGCATAAACATAATGTAACAGCATAGTAGGTACACACAACAGCTTGTACCTGTACAGTTATCTTAGATAATCCCTGAGAATGTGTCTCCAATTGGGGCTAGTGCTCAGAGTGGCTACACCTTACTCTGGGCACCTTCCCACTTCCAGCACACTCTGGTGAATACAAAAATGCAAAGTGATAAATACAGTACAACACAATCACTAGGGAGCTCCCTCTACTTTAATAGGATGCAACGCCTTGCAATAAGAGATGCAGTCTGTAGTCTTCTTTCTTCTGCTAGCTATTTGTGTTGTAACAATTGTAATTCAACAGTAGAACAACAGGGGTTAACGTGAGATGAATATTAGAACTAATCCTGTGGTGTGGTACACCTGTAATTGACTTTGGGTAACACAGTGTCAAAGTACAGTGAAAGGTAGGCTTGGGGCCTGCTTAAACTCAGTCTTTTATTAGGCTCCCCTCTGTGGGACTACAGGTCCCAGCAACACTGTGTTAAATGTCTAGGTGTATAAAGGTGTGTCAGGAAAACTGTGGGCAGCAGCCCTCTCACCAAACTGGATCTGAAGAATGGAACAGCTCCGCTCAGGTGCACTCAGTCTTGCTTGTAGCCGGCTGGCTCGGTCACACCGCTTCGCTCTGCAAGATGAATCGTGTCCCTCTGGTGGCTCCGACAGGTGTCTCTGGATCCTTCCCAATCCGGTCACAAAGTCCTTCCAGCAATCAGGTAACAGACAGAGTCTTTAGTTCCGCTCCGCAGTGGCTGTAGGCCTCGCTCTCTGGAGACCTCCTCACAGGTCCTTACAGGCAGGCCATGCGTCCAGAAGAGAAAGAAAATGGCCATGTGTGTGCTTTCATTGCCTACCCAGCATGCAGTTCAGTCCTGAAGAATCATGGGTAGATCACCTGCCATTCTGGGTAGGTAGGTCATAGCAAAAATTTAAACATCAGTCACTTCCTGTTATGTTTCTAGTGTTATAGAAAAGAAAATACTAAGAGTCCATTTCTTGTATTGGCCACTAGATGGTGCCAAATACTAAGCTATAACAGTCCTCACCTGTGTCCATCATTTGAGCCTCACCAGTGCATCCTCACTTGTGTCCATCATGCAGCCTCACCTGTGTCCATCATGCAGCCTCACCCATTAAGCCTCACCTGTGTCCATCATGCAGCCTCACCCAAGCAGCCTCACCTGTGTCCATCAAGCAGCCTCACCTGTGTCCATCATGCAGCCTCACCCATTAAGCCTCACCTGTGTCCATCATGCAGCCTCACCTGTTTCCATCGTGCAGCCCCACCTGTGCAGAGGGGGAGGCCAGAACATTACAGCGGAAGACGTGTGGAGGAAGAGGAGATCCAGCTTGATCACAGAGCGGGGTTTACCCGCTGTAACAGCTTTACATTACAATTGAAGTCCTGTCTGTCACAGGTGCGGGGTCAGGAGGGCGGGGCTGTGTGTGATGGCGCGCGGACTTCAATTGTAATGTAAAGTTGTTACAGCGTGTAAACTCCGCTCTGTCATCAAGCCGGATCTCCTCTTCCTCCACAAGTCTTCCGCTATAATTATCCGGCCGCCCCCTTCTGTTCCTCCACACTCTCTCTGGGGGAATGGCTCCCGTTCACCCCCTCCCCCCCCCCCCAACAGCGGTGCTCACCCCTCGCAAAATGCGAGTAGGCGAGTGGAACATTTGAGGGCTGTGTGTATATATATATTTTACATTTCATACATACCTCTAACAACCTTCTATACACTCTCACTACTATCATATCCCAATCTTACTTATTCCTTTGGCTGCTGCCAGTCACCTATTTATCGACTAATCTTTCATTCCTATCCACAGGTACACGTTACATCTTATGATATCTTTGTATCCCTCCTCTATGCTCATACATTATTTTCTCATAGGGTATCACTTGATCAACTGTTTTCAACCATTGGTTTACACACCAAGGGGGTTCCACCTACATCCACCTTACCGCTATTTGCTTCCGTGCCAAAAATAATTTTTCCTGCAGTAAGATTTTAATATATCTAGGCCATATCTCGTCTTCCAATAGCCCCAGCAGGCATACCTCCACATTACATGGGATTGCCCATCACATTCGACAGCTTTCCTATTGCCCTGGTTCCAATACCTTAAAGTGTGGTCGCAATTCCATATTAAATGTAGGAAATCTGCTGCTTCTTGATGACATCGCAGGCAGTTCGATGTAGCCCTACGCCCCATTCCAAATAGTCTACTTGGGCTAATGCCTTGTACACACGGTCAGACATTCCAACAACAAAATCCGTCGGATTTTGTCCTAAACTGGTGTTGCATACACACGGTTGGACAAAGTTGTCGGAAAATCCGATCTTTCGGAACATGATGATCGTTTCGTTACAACGGGACTACGTTGAGGCTACTAGCCAATAGCTTTGGTCTCGTAATTTGATCTGCGCATGTGTGGCACTTTGTCCGATCGGAATTCTCTACAAACGATCGGAAAAAGTCCAATCGGATTTTTTTTTTTGTTAGAAAATTTGAGATCCTGCTTCCAAATTTTTTTCCGTCAGAATTTCCGACGGAAAAAGTCTGATACGTTATCTTTTTTTTCAAATATAATCTTTATCCCGGCACAAGAATGGGTCATGCCGCACTTAAACTGATACGTTATCTTAATTTGAAATACTTGGCTTCATCTGGGTGTAGTTAATTTCTGAAACATCCTCACAGCACTGACATCATATTCAATTTCCTATATGTGGTAATGGATATCAATTTAAAATATACCCTCTTGGTATACCCTGTTTCCCCTAAAATAAGACCTAGCGTGATTGTCGACGATGGCTGCAATATAAGCCCTACCCCCCAAATAAGCCCTAGTTAAAGTCCTTCTATGTCTTATTCTCAGGGTAGGGCTTATTTTTGGGGAAAGAGGATGGGGTTTATCTGGGTGGTAGGGCTTATATTGCAGCCATCACCGACACTCATGCTAGGTCTTATTTTAGGGGAAACAGGGTAGAACATTTATTTGCACTACACATCCTCTCCACGTTGTCCTTGGCATTCTCCTCTGCCACTCATCACCACCCACTTCATGGTTGAAGTCAACGTCCTTCAATCCCTTTCTCTGAGCACAGGCTATCATGGACCCGCCCCTTTGGGGTACACTACCAATGCTGGATTGGGTTCACAGTACTGCAGCACTAAACACTTCTCATGCATCATTCATGGGCAATGTTCAGTGCTGAATTAACCACTTAAGCCCAGGACCATTTTGCTGGCCAAAGACCGGCACTGCGTCGCCAAACATCACCTATTTAAAATTGAAAATTGGTGGCCTGAGGAGTACATATCTGAGGGAGCGCAAGAAGGTACTGGAGTCCATGAAATCTGGAGCTGCAGCAGGTGACGTTTATGTCCCCAGGCTGTGGTACTATAAGAGGCTGCATTTTCTGTCAGACCAGACTGATGTCAGGGAATCCCTCTCCACTCTTCCTTCCACTCTTCCTTCTACGCTTCGTTCCACCCCTGCTGAGGCTTCTGATGCCCAACCTGGGCCTTCCAGTCAGGAAGGTGTGGAGGAGCCCAGCTTGAGCCAGGTATAGTATTGTTCTACATATTTTTGGAGTAAAAATGTATGATGTTGATTTTTGCTCACTAATTGATGATTTTATAAAGTTTTTTACATATCAATAGACAGTAGTGGCCAAAATATTTGGGCCAAGAATGAAAAATGCTGGACTTAGAATGATAATCTTTTCTATTTGTTAACAATTTTCAACAGTCAAGAGCAGGAAATTGTGTGTGTTTGATGAACCAAAAAAACTAAAACTATGTCCCTTTTTTATACACAGGAAGACCTCAGCCAGGAGGAGGGCGTGGAATGTGGCAGCCAGGAGCAGGTAGGGGTAATTGGCAGCCAGGAGGTGGGCAGGCCTAGTAGCCTGACTGAATCACAGCTCCCTCCACTCTGCCTTCCACCCAAAAGGGCCAGAAAGGGGGGGGAATGTGGAGGAGTCGGCACCCAGGCTGATTGGGGAGGCTTCTGCCACCCTCAAAGCCACCCCCACTTATCAAGAGGCCTTTGCCGCCTTGCAGGGGCGTACCTAGAGCATTTGGCACCCGGGGCGGATCCTATATCTGGCACCCCCCCCCCCATTAAAATTTAAAAAATACCCCACTGTGCCCCCTGCATCCTTCAATTTCTCTTTGTCACTACTGCGTACCCCCTCTCCACAACTGCACCTCTGGACCCCTTTACATTACACAGCACCCTGCATCTCTGGGCCCCTTTACATAACACAGCACCCTGCATCTCTGGGCCCCTTTACATTAAACAGCACCCTGCATCTCTGGGCCCCTTTACATTACACAGCATCTCTGGGCCCCTTTAGATTACATAGGACCCTTCCCTTCTGGACCCCTTTACATTACATAGCACCCTGAACCTTTGGACCCCTTTACATTACACAGCACCCTGCATCTCTGGACCCCTTTACATTACATAGCACCCTGCCCTCCTGGACCCCTTTACATTACATAGCACCCTGAACCTCTGGAGCCCTTTACTTTACACAGCACCCTGCATCTCTGGACCCCTTTACATTACACAACACCCTGCAGCTCTGGACCTATTTACATTACACATCATCCTGGACCTCTTTACATTACACAACACCCTGCACCTCTGGACCCCTTTACATTACACAAGACCCTGTACCTCTGGACCCCTTTACATTACACAACACCCTGCATCTCTGGGCCCCTTTACATTACACAGCCCCCTGCATCTGGGCCCCTTTACATTACACAGCCCCCTGCACTTCTTGGCCCCTTTACATTACACAGCCCCGTGCACTTCTTGGCCCCTTTACATTACACAGCCCCCTGCACTTCTTGGCCCCTTTACATTACACAGCCCCCTGCACCTCTGGACCCCTTTACATTACACAACACCCTGATCCTCTAGACCCCTTTACATTACACAACACCCTGCACCTCTGGACCCCTTTAAATTACACAGCCCCCTGCATCTCTGGGCCCCTTTACATTACACAGCCCCTTCGCCTCTGGGCCCCTTTACATTACAAAACACCCTGATCCTCTGGACCCCTTTACATTACACAACACCGTGCAGCTCTGGACCCCCTGCATGTTACACAGACCCCCTCATTCAGTGTAGCCCCCATTCAGTGCAGACTCCCTCTTCAGTGTAGCCCCCCGTTCAGTGCAGACTCCCTTCAGTGTAGCCCCCATTCAGTGCAGACTCCCTTTTCAGTGTAGCTCCCCGTTTAGTGCAGACTCCCTTCAGTGTAGCCCCCGTTCAGTGCAGCCCCCCTCTTCAGTGTAGCCCCCGTTCAGTGCAGCCCCCCTCTTCAGTGTAGCCCCCATTCAGTGCAGCCCCCCTCTTCAGTGTAGCCCCCGTTCAGTGCAGACTCCCTTCAGTGCAGCCCCCCCCTTCAGTGCAGCCCCCCTATTCAGTGTAGCCCCCCTATTCAGTGTAGCCCCCCTCTTCAGTGCAGCCCCCCCATTCAGTACCTCAGATCAGCGCGGCGGCACATGCTCAGCAGATCCCCTTCCCCTGTTTACACATAAACAGAGATAAGGGGGAGGTGGCTGCTCGGCTGTGCCTGCCTGTGTGACATCCGTGATCGCACAGACAGACAGCCCGCGGCCGCGAGAGGAGGGGATGGAAGGTGCACCTGTGTCACCCTGCACCCCCCGCACACCCCCCCCCCTTGCATCACAATGATAGCTAAGCTCGCCTCTCCTCTCCTTGCGCCTGTCACTGTGCTGCCGCCTAATCCCGCAGCGCTGCCACCGCTATAATCGCGGAGGGGGTGCCAGCCTGACACCCCCCCCAGTGTGTAGTACCCGGGGCGGCCCGCACCCCCCGCCCCCTACTTAGTACGCCTCTGCCGCCTTGCCTGTAAACTACACGAAATGGAGGAGGGGCAATGCCTCATGTGGGAGGAAATCATTCTCAAAACTCTAAATAAGGGGTTGTTGGGCCAAATTACACCAAAAACACACCTGTGTGATTTGGACCATGCTCCTCCTCCTCCTTCTGCCACACCTCCAATGCCACAGCCTGGAAGGAAGCGTGGAAGGAAGACCAGAGAGTGATGACCTGGATTAAGTCTGGTCTGACATAAGATACAGGCTCTTGTATGATCACAGCCTGGGGACATAGATGTCATCTGCTGCTGTTCCTGATCTCTTGGACTTCTGGACCAGACTGTATTCCCTTAGATATGGACTCCTCAGGCCACCAATTTTTTGCTTTAAATAATTGATGTCTGCCCTGGGGGCCAAAGGCTTTGCCAACTTCCCCAGTTTCTCCAGCGTTGCCTCCCTCTTTATTTGATTATGACACCTAATAATAAAGGTTTTTTTTGGTTAGAAATACTTGCCTATGTGTTTTACTTCAAACAGGACAGTTTATTTGTGAGTAGGCAGGTACATTTCAAAAATACAAAGTCAAATTAATAACAAGGGGCACCAACACCAAACAACCTCCTCGAGATTAAAAAAATAAAACAATAAAATAAAAAGATAATAATGGTGTTGTGGTAAGTTGATACACAAAACACACCAAAACAATTACGAAGATGAGCAAAATGTAAAAAAAAAAAAAAAAAGGAGATCTTGATTAAAAATCAACCACAAAATTTAAACAAAGAAAATATATATAAAAAAAAAAAATGATTTGTGAGATCTGACGAATAAAAATATTCTATTCATCAAATCAGGAAAAAGAATAAAGAAAAACAACTTCATTCTTATAGCATTATAAAGAAAAAGAGAATGCGCTGCATTAAACAATTTTTAACATTGCAGCGTGACGAATGTGCTATATCGATTACGAACGCTAGTTTTACCTGACCGATCACTTCCGTCTCAGAATTTATTCTGAGCATGCGTGGCACTTTGTCCGTCGGACTAGGCTACACACAATCGGAATTGACACGATCGGATCATGTTGTCGGAAAATTTGAGATCCAGCTCTCAAACTTTGTGCGTCGGAAATTCCGACGGAAAAAGTCCCATGGATCCGATCGCACATTTTCTGTCGGAAAATCCGACCGTGTGTCCAAGGCATAAGACTAAAACTAGATTGAAATTTGCTGTTCAATTAACACTGGACAACACTGAAGAAATTACACTTCCTACAACGTAAAGTAGTGAGTGTACAGCTTGTTTAACCCCTTCATGCCGACCGTACACAAATTTGCGTTCATGGCTTTAAGGGGTTATACCGGGGAGATATGCAGCTGCAGGCATCACCCCGGTACTGTTTTTCTTTTTTCTGAAGACAGTCAGCTCTTTAGAGCTAACAACCGATGCAGCTAAAAGCCATTCGGCTGTTATCCTAAAGCAGTGGGAGTGGTCGTCCCCCACTGGGAGACCCGAACCACCAGCCGGCGCATTCGCCGGCTGTGTGGAGACCTGAAGGAAGCCGGATTCGACTCCGATTGGGTCTCCGATGTAAAATCCCGGAAGCGACGTCACGTCCGGTTTATTCGGCTGCCAATGGTGTTGATTTGAAAAAAATAACAGTATTTAGAATCGCCGTTTTTGGTGATCTGAATACTTTTAAGTACAAAGGAGGGATTTGGGTTCTTTTAGACCAGGGCTCGACAAACCCCAGGCGCCAGGTCGCCAATGCGACCAGAAATCGCGACCTGGCGCCTAAGCTGCCACCAGCCCACTCACTATCGATGCCCCAGACATGCAGCAGCATTAACACTGACTGCCGTCCTCCTCCCTCCTTCACACTCTGCAGCACCGCGCTGTGTGTGAAACTGACACGCAATGGAGAGAGGAGGATCTGTCAGCCTGATGTCGGGGTGGGCGGGACCTGGCCGGGGTGGGGGCGGGACCCAGCAAGCTATCAAACACCAGCCAATGGGATCTGGGCGGGCCGCTACGTGTATGTGGCCCGCCCCTTTTCTTAAGCAGCCCAATCGTTGGCTGGTGTTTGATAGCTGCTGAGTCCCACTCACCCCGCCCGGGTCCCGCCCACCCCGACATCAGGCTGAAATCTGACATATCCACCTCTCTGTTACTTGTCAGTTTCACACCCCGGCAGGGTCCCTTTAGCTCCTCTGTTACATTTCAGTAACAGAGTGCTCCGTGTGAAACCTGCCACCACCAATCAGTGCCACCTGCCACCAATCAGTGCCACCTGCTAGTGCCAACCAGTGCCACCTCCAATCAATACCACCTGCAACCAACCAGTGCCACCTGCCACCACCAATCAGTGCCAGCGCCAACCAGTGCCACCTGCCAGCGCCACCACCAATCAGTGCCACCTGCTAGTGCCAACCAGTGCCACCGCCAATCAATACCACCTGCCACCACCAACCAGTGCCACCTGCCACCAACCAGTGCCACCGCCAATCAGTGCCACCTGCCACCGCCAATCAGTGCCACCGCCAATCAGTGCCAGTACCAACCAGTGCCACCTGCCAGTGCCAACCAGTGGCACCTGCCAGTGCCACCACCAATCAGTGCCACCTGCCAGCGGCAACCAATGCCATCTGCCACTGCCAATCAGTGCCACCGCCAATCAGTGCCACCTGCCACCACAAATCAGTGCCACCTGCTAGTGCCAACCAGTGCCACCGCCAATCAATACCACCTGCAACCACCACCCAGTGCCACCTGCCATCACCCAGTGCCAATCGGTGCCACCATCAGTCAGTGCCACCTGCCAGTGCCGAGTGCCACCACCAATCAGTGCCACCTGCCACCGCTAATCAGTGCCACCGCCAATCAGTGCCACTGCCAACCAGTGCCACCTGCCAGTGCCACCTGCCACCACCAACCAGTGCCACCTGCCAATGCCAACCAGTGCCACTGCCAATCAGTGCCACCTGCCACTACCAATCAGTGCCACCTGCCAGTGCCATCGCCAATCAGTGCCACCGCCAACCAATGCCACCTGCCAACACCAACCAGTGCCACCGCCAATCAGTGCCATCTGCCAGTGACAACTAGTGCCATTGCCAACCAGGGCCACCTGCCATCACCAACCAGGGCCACCTGCCATCACCAACCAGGGCCACCTGTCAGTGCCAATAGTGCCACCTGCCAGTGCCAATAGTGCCACTTGCCAGTTTCAAACCAGTGTCACCTGCCAGTTCCAAACCAGTGTCACCTGCCAATGCCAACTAGTGTCACCTGCCAATGCCAACTAGTGTCACCTGCCAATGCCAACCAGTGTCACCTGCCGATGCCATCTGGCAGTTCCACGTGCCTTCCAGTGGCAACCAGTGCCACCTGCCAGTGCCAGCCAGTTCCATCTGTTGCCAGCCTTACTCTTTCTGGTCAGCCCATACCCCTGATGTAACAGCGTTTCAATGGAGTTATTGACTGGGTGCTCCATTGTGAGTTAGGGATAGGGGGTGAAAATGATTGGCCTTACCCCGGGAGCTGGAAAAAAAACTGGCTCCTAACTTTTTTAACTGGCTCCTAAATTCAAAGCAAATTTGTCAACCCCTGTTTTAGACCTCTGATCGCTCCATAAAGAATACCTTTCACCACCTATTGATGTTTACGTTCCTTGTGACAGCAATAAAAGTGATCAGTTTTTTTTTTTTTCAAAGGGACATGTAAAAAAAACTTTCAAGTGCCCCCGTCCCAGCGTGCTTGTGCAGTAAAGAAAACGCTTACGCAAGTCACGCCCGCAAATGTAAATGGTCTTTGAAGATTGCAGAATTCTAAAGCATGACATGTTTGGTATCTATTTACTTGGCATAACATCATCTTTCACATTATACAAAAAATTGGGCTAACATTACTGTTTAGTTTTTTTTTTAAATTCATAAAAAATGTATTTCTTTCCTCCAAAAAATGCGTTTAAAAAGACCACTGCGCAAATACCGTGTGAGATAAAATATTGAAATTATCCCCATTTTATTTCTTAGGGTCTCTGCTAAAAAAAATATGTATATATAATGTTTGGGGGTTTTAAGTAATTTTCTAGCAAAGAATATGTATTTTAACTTGTAAGCAACAAATTTTAGAAATATGCTTAGGCGTGAAAGGGATAACAGTGTAAATTTGCTGTCCCTTCAAAATAACCCCTGGCAGCAAAAGTGAGTACACCCCTAAGTGAAAATGTCCAAATTGGGCCAAAAGTGTTAATATTTTGTGTGGCCGCCATTATTTTCCAGCACTGCCTTAACCCTCTTGGGCATGGAGGTCACCAGAGCTTCTCAGGTTGCCACTGGAGTCCTCTTCTCCTCCATGATGACATCACAGAGCTGGTGGATGTTGGAGATCTTGCGCTCCTCCACCTTCTGTTTGAGGATGCCCCACAGATGCTCAATAGGGTTTAGGTCTGGAGACATGCTTGGCCAGTCCATCACCTTTACCCTCAGCTTCTTTAGCAAGGCAGTGGTGGTCTTGGAGGTGTGTTTGGGGTGGTTATCATGTTGGAATACTGCCCTGCGGCCCAGTCTCTGAAGGGAGGGGATCATGCTCTGCTTCAGTATGTCACAGTACATGTTGGCATTCATGGTCCCCTCAATGAATTGTAGGCAAAGCAGTTTGGGACTTTAAATGAGGAACGGGTTAGCGCCTCCATCCCGGTATTTAGCACAATAAAGAGGGAAAAAGTGGGACTTTAAAATGAAGCGGCTGAAGTGTGAGGGTCAGAAAAAGGTAATTTAATTGAATTCATAATATGTGATACAAAGTAAATTCATATATATACATACATACATGTGCCATTGTTGGGCACAAAATGTGTTATATGAAGACATCAAGGTGTATGTAAAGACACATAAAGTCAAAAAACATATATAAGCAATAAATAGTATGTGGAGCAACAGCATAGCCTAAAAATGCCTCAGGGCGACATATCCGGTACCTATGTTTGTAATCACATAATGTAAACATAAATGTACTGAATTAATATTAAAAGTAACGTCGGGACGTAGTAAATATCACTGTAGCATCAAATGTAGCTCTACGCGTTTCGTGGATGTATTTTCCACTCATCAGGAGCAGATGCGACAGATACCTGTAAAATATATGGATATGGTAAACCACACTCTGTATAGAGGGGAATAGGTACAGTACATAGAATGCTTTCAAAAGAGATTAACTAAGCATATCTACCATCCCCGGCAGCGAACACAGCAAACAGTAACTGGTCCGTGGTGCGTCGGAGGCGCAGATCGCCCCCCCGGGAGCTGAGGCGGCATATTTGGGTGACGGATATAGTGAACAGGTGCCTGGGTATGAAGATGAATTCCATGTGCTAGCAGTACTGGTATATAGATCATCAAATAGACGTATCTAAAACAAAGTATGTACATGAACGTTAAGTGAGCATGTAAAAGAGATGTAATGAAATAAAAGAGATTGTAAATGTGTGGGGCGAAAAAATAAATCTACAAAAATTACATGATAATGAGAAATAGTGTATGGGAATAAGAGTGTATGGAAATGAAATATAAGAAGAGTGTTAGAACAATGCGGGTGAAAACTAGGGGATGAAGTATAAACATATATGTTGGTTGTGACGTTACTTTTAATATTAATTTAGTACATTTATGTTTACATTATGTGATTACAAACATAGGTACCGGATATGTCGCCCTGAGGCATTTTTAGGCTATGCTGTTGCTCCACATACTATTTATTGCTTATATATGTTTTTTGACTTTATGTGTCTTTACATACACCTTGATGTCTTCATATAACACATTTTGTGCCCAACAATGGCACATGTATGTATGTATATATATGAATTTACTTTGTATCACATATTATGAATTCAATTAAATTACGGTACCTTTTTCTGACCCTCACACTTCAGCCGCTTCATTTTAAAGTCCCACTTTTTCCCTCTTTATTGCCCTCAATGAATTGTAGCTCCCCAGTGTCGGCAGCTCTCATATGGCCCCAGACCATGACACTCCCACCACCATGCTTGTCTTTGTACTCCTCACCTGGTTGCCTCCACACACGCTTCACACCATCTGAACCAAATAAGTTTATCTTGGTCTTATCAGACCCCAGGACATGGTTCCAGTAGTCCATGTCTTTAAGCCCCATGAACACAATTATATTTCCTGCAGATTGTTGTCTTCAGATTTACCAAAACCATATAATACGAGGTAAAACCTTAAAGGGGTTGTAAACCCTCCTGGTTTTTTACCTCAATGCATTCTATGCATTGAGGTGAAAAACCTATTGTGGTGCACCAGGCCAGCCCCCCAGTTTTACGCACCTGAGCCCGTTCGTTCCCACACCGGAGATGAGCACACCCTCTCTGGCCGGTGTCTCGGCTCTTGATTGGATAGATTGATAGCAGCGCAGCCATTGGCTCCTCCTGCTGTCAATCAAATCCAATGGCGTGGGCACAGGGGGCCAAGTCCTGCTGTCCGTGTCTATTAACGCAGCAGCAGGACACGGTAGCGCACCCACACGCTGTGTATGGGGTCTTATGCCGCGTACACACGAGCGGTTTTGCCGTCAGAATAAACTCTGAAGGTTTCTACGACGGAATTCTGACGGAATTCCGCTCAAGCGGTCTGGCCTACACGCGGTCACACCAAAGTCCAACTGTCTAGAATGTGGTGATGTATAACACGTACGACGGGACTAGAAAAAGGAAGTTCAATAGCCAATAGCTTCCGTCTTGCTTCAGAGCATGCGTCGTTTTTGGTCTGTCGGAACAGCATACAGACGATCGGTTTTCCCGATAGGAATTGGTTCCGTCGGAAATATTTAGAACATGTTCTATTTCTAGGTCTGTCAGAATCTTCGAAAAAAAAAGTCAGATGAGGCCCACACACGATCGGAATAGACGTTGAAAAGCTTCTGTTGGACTTTTTCTGGTGGACATTCCGCTCGTGTGTATGCGGCATTAGTCTGCTTGTCTTCAGCAAACTGTTTGCTGTCTTTCTTGTGCATCATCTTTAGAAGAGGCTTCCTTCCGGGATGACAGTCATGCAGACCAATTTGATGCAGTGTGCGGCGTATGGTCGGAGCACTGACAGGCTGACCCCCCACCCCTACAACCTCTGCAGCAATGCTGGCAGCCCTTATACGTCTATTTCCCAAAGACAACCTCTGGATATGACGCTGAGCACGTGACCTCAACTTCTTTGGTAGACCACATTGGGCTGTTCTGAGTGGAACCTGTCCTGTTAAACCGCTGTATGTTCTTGGCCACCATGCTGCAGCTCAGTTTCAGGGCCTTGGCAAACTTCTTATAGCCTAGGCCAGTGATGGCGAACCTTGGCACCCCAGATGTTTTGGAACTACATTTCCCATGATGCATAGCTACACTGCAGAGTGCATGAGCATCTTGGGAAATGTAGTTCCAAAACATCTGGGGTGCCAAGGTTCGACATCACTGGCCTAGGCCATCTTTATGTAGACAAAACAATTATTTTTTTCAGATCCTCAGAGAGTTCTTTGCAATGAGGTGTCATGTTGAACTTCCAGTGACCAGTATGAGAGAAGGAGAGTGATAACACCAAATTTAACACACCTGCCCCCCATTCACACCTCAGACCTTGTAACACTAGCGAGTCACATGACACCAGGGGAGGGAAAATGGCTAATTGGGCCCAATTTAGACATTTTAGGGGTGTACTCAATTTTGTTGCAAGTGGTTTAGACATTAATCGCTGTGTGTTGAGTTATTTTGAGAGGACAGCAAATGTACACTGTTATACAAGCTGTACACTCACTACTTTACATTGTAGACAAGTGTCATTTCTTCAGTGTTGTCACATAAAAAGATAGAATAAAATATTTACAAAAATGTGAGGGGTGTACTTACTTTTGTGAGATACTGTATATATATATATATATATATATATATATATATATATATATATATATATATATATATATATATATTGTATATATAGTGTATATACACATTATCCTAAAAATAAATACAATTATTCAACATCCCCCAGAATATGTCTCATGTCCCAACAATGAAGATTGAATAATCTGGATGAGATTTACAGATGAGATTTATGTTCACATTTTTGGCAATCACAAATTTGTGACAAAGTTATCATTTGTATCCTCGCCATCCCAATTTAATTTTATCTTAAAGTGGTTGTAAACCCATCTGGAAAAAAAAAAAAAAAAGCAACCTGCAAGGCAAAGGCATAATGAGCTAGTATGCATAGCATACTAGCTCATTATGAATAACTTACCTGAGAACAAAGCCCCCGAAGCGGTCCTCCGTCTTCATGTCTTCAGGGTCTCGCTGCTCTGGCGCTGTGATTCGCCGGAGCAGCGATGACGTCACTCGTGGCACATCGCCACGATCTGCGGCCTGCCCAGTGCGCCTGTGCGCCACTGTCTACGGCGCATGCGCGGTAGACAGCGGTGGCTGTCTTTTTGTAAATATCTCCTAAACCGTATAGGTTTAGGAGATATTTCTTGGACCTACAGGTAAGCCTTAAAGAGGAAGTAAACCCTGATGAGTTTACTTCCTCTTTCATTCCCTGCAAAGGTAAAGCATAATGGATTACTATGCATCGCATAGTAGCCCATTATGTGTCACTTACCTGACACAGGAGCCAGCAATGTCACCGTTGTCCCCTGTAGTCCGGTGCATCCATCTTCTCGGTGGGTCTCACTGCTCCGCCACTGTCATTCGGCGAAGCTGCGATGACATCACTCCCGCGCACGGAGCGCTCAGTGCGCCTGCGTGCCGCTGTCTACGGCGCATGCACCGTAGACAGCAGTGCCTGTCTTTCGGCAAATATCTCCTAAACCGTGTAGGTTTAGGAGATATTTCTTGGACCTACAGGTAAGCCTTTAATCTAGGCTTACCTGTAGGTCAAAGTGGTTTGTAAGGGTTTACAACCACTTGAACTTTACACTAACAATTTATGCAAATCACCCCCCCCCCCCCATGCATCACAATGTTGCGTGAAAAAATGAACTAAGGCTCTCCTAAAGTAAAACCGATAGGTTCACTATTAGCTTTACCATTCTGTTTCATAATTATTATCACATTAGTTGCACTAATGTGATATCAATTCAATCAGCGGACTTTGTTGGTTATATTCTGCGTCAAAATTCATGGAGGTGCGTGAATTACATAAAAATTGTGCATTCCTTTTTCTATTTTTTTATTTTTTTTTGTTTGTTTACTATTACCAATAAAATTTAAGGAAATAAAAATATATGTATCCAAATCTGTTACCAGATTCTGACCCCCCCCCCCCCCCAAAAAAAAACAGGCAGACTACAAATGCTATAATATATTACGTGTGTAAACACGACATTGTCAAATACTGATGTAAATGTACAATGTATATGCGAAGCGCTGCATAAATTGACGACACTATATAAGTACCTGAAATAAATAAAATAAATTAAGTACAAAAAAAACTCTTTCAGGGGGTTTTAGCGAGAAAAGTGCGGGGACTCAAATGGTTAACCCAGTCCTTTTTTTTCCGTATGCATTAATCGTCTGCGTAACAGAAGGGTGTTGCGCAGACGGTGAGGGGGGCGTACTTTATTCTTGATGACGTCCTTCTCTCCCATCCCAGAAACTTGTTATGTACGTGACAATGAACTCTGACCATTGTGAGCAGAGCCTGAGTCATTCTGCAGCAATGACAGCCAGCAAAAGCTCTCTGTAAGAACTGGAAAAACATCTGCTGCCAGGAGGTGGAGCTGCTGAGCGGCCGCCCTCTCTGACGGCGTGTTTTCCCAGAATAGGAGGGTCACAGGCAGGGTGTGTTAGCTTTCCAGGCGCCATCTTGAGATTAGAGATCAGAGTCATAGAAAACTTTCAGGAGGCAGGAGGCTTTGTCTCCAGAAAGGGAAGACCAGTATACACATAAGTGATATACCTGTGTTGGTTCTGACAGGTATATTACTTATGTTTACACTGGTGTTATCCTTTATTTAGAGGATCCCTGCAAATTTTGCTGTCCGGTAAGTAATTATTTTTTTTTTATCTTTATTTAGCCGTCAGTGGGCTGAGCAGGCTGAGGACTAAGCACTGGAAGAATAATCTATATATCTATATCTATATCTATATCTATTTATATCTATATCTATATATATATATATATATATGTGTGTGTGTGTGTATTGAGAAGATATACTCTTATATTTAGCTTCGCTGAGCCTAAAGTGTTTTAGTTACGCTTTAATTAGGAAAATATGTATTTTTGTAGCGTATATAGAGCGAGATTAATTTTTTTTTTTTTTTTTACTTTGTTACAAAAAAAATTGGATGCCATCTAGTGGAGGGTAAAGGAACTAACACATAGCGAGCCTATGGGGCATAGTGCTCTGCGCCCTCTAGCTGACCCCAGTGGAACTGCTTTGTGTTATTGGCAACAGATACCTTATATATACCAGGGATATGCATATAGTGGACCTCCAGCTGTTGCAGAACTACATGTACCATGAGGCATAGCAAGACTCTGACAACCACAAGCATGACACCCAGAGGCAGAGGCATGATGGGACTTGTAGTTTTGCAACAGCTGGAGGTATGATAATTGCAGATCCCTGTTATATACCATGGGTGCTCAACCTGTGGCCCTCTAGCTGTTGAGGAACTACAAGTCCCATCATGCCTCTGCCTTTAGGAGTCATGCTTGTAACTGTCAGCCTTGCAATGGCTCATGGGACTTGTAGTTCAGCAACAGCTTGAGCACCTATGCCTTATATACCATCGGTGCTGTGGCTCTCCAGCTGTTGTGGAACTACAAGTCCCACGAGGCATTGCAAGCCTGACCTTTACAAGCATGACTTCCAAAGGCTGAGGGATGATGGGACTTGTAGTTCTGCAACAGCTGGAGGGCCACAGCTTGAGCACCTATTCTTTATACCATGGGTGCCGCGGCCCTCCAGCTGTTGTGGAACTATAAGTCCCGGGGGGGATTGCAAGCCTGACCACTGCAAGCATGACTCCCAAAGGCTGAGGCATGATGGGACTTGTAGTTCTGCAACAGCTGGAGGGCCACAGGTTGAGCAACTATGCCTTATACAGTGTATTATTATTATTATTATACAGGATTTATGTAGTGCCAACAATTTGTGCAGCGCTTTACAACATGAGGGCAGATGGTACAATCACAATATAATTCAATACAGGAGGAATATATATGTATTTTGTATTCAATACATTTCTGTTTAGCTTTACTGAGCATAAAGTGTTTTAGTTATACTTTAATTAGGAAGATATGTATTTTTGTAGCGTATATAGAGCAAGATTAAAACTTTCATTTTTTTTTTAACTTTGTTAAAAAAATAAAATAAATTAACATTTGGACGCCATCTAATGGAGAATGAAGGAACTGACTCACAGCGAGCCCCGGGGCATAGTGATGAATTGTGCTATGCGCCCTCTAGTGGACCTCAGTGTAACTGCTTTATGTTGTTGGCAACAAATACCTTATTATAATAATAATAATAATTATTATTATTATTATTATTATTATTAATAATAATAATAATAATAATAATAATAATAATAATATTATTATTATTATACAGGATTTATATAGATACAACAGTTTGCACAGGGCTCTACAACATGAGGGCAGACAGTACAGTTACAGTAAAGTTCAATACAGGAGGAATTTATATGTATTTTGTATTCAGTACTTTTATGTTTAGCTTCACTGAGGCTAAAGTGTCTTTTGGCATAGTTTAATTTTGGACGAAAAGTATTTTTGTACCATTTATAGAGCGAGAATACAACTTTGTTTTTAATAACTCTGGAGATTGTAAACTCTAACGAGCAGGGCCCTCTGATTCCTCCTGTATTGAATTGCACTGTAACTGTACTGTCTGCCTTCATGTTGTAAAGCACAGCGCAAGCTGTTGGCACTATATAAATCCTGTATAATAATAATAATAATAATAATAATAATAATAAAGAAATTTAAAGCGCCATCTAGTGGACATCGAGGGAACTGACGCCTACAGTAATCTCTATGGGGCGCAGTGCTGTATCGTGCCGTGTGGCCTCTAGTGGTCGGCACTGGAACTTCTTTGTGTTGTTGGCAACAAGTTGTGTTTGTCTTGTGTGTCCTTGACTGTTGGAGCCGAGTCATTTCCTTCTCTGTGTACATTACAGATGGAATGCGATTGTCAGCCACAGTTCCTGCTGCAAACTCTGATTACAACCAAATTAAATCACCAAGATTTTTATTTTTACTATAAATTTAAGATGAAATAACCATTTTATATATTTTCAAATGCTACTTTTAGTAGCTCATATTTGAGGCTGTGGCAGCTTCTCAAACGAATTGCGTGCTTTGCCAGGTTGAAACGCATACCGGCTTTTAACCCTTTCGCTGGCAGTAATTTTCTTACATTTTATTTGCATTCCTTAAATTACTATTTTAGGCGCACAATTACGTAAAACCCCAAAAACATATAACTTCTGAAAGCAGAGATTGTGTACAATAAAGTGGTGATAGTTGCATTTTTTTTATGCTACACAATAATTGCCTTTTTATCAAATCTATATCTATCTCTGTAGATAGATAGATAGATAGATAGATCTAAAAAAAAAAAAATATATATATATATATATATATATATATATATATATATATATATATATATATATATATATATATATATATATATAATATTTATTTATTATTATTATTTTCTTTTTTTAAGAAATAAATGTACACAGTTGAAAGCAGACCTTCAGCAGTCAGTCTGCCACATACCCTTCCTAGCCTGTACTTTTTTTTCCTTATTGGTTTTCTCTAGAACCCCCATAAAATGTACTATTTATCTACAGTTATGTATGTTGTATAAGGTATTTGTTGCCAATAACACAAAGCAGTTCCACTGGGGTCCACTAGAGGGCGCACAGCACAATTTCAACACCATGTCCCATTAGGCTCGCTGTGTGTGGCAGTTTCTTCATTCTCCACTAGTTGGTGTCCAAACTTTTCTTTTTTTCTTCCCCCTACCTTGTCTAATCTAAAATAGAACTATAGAGACTTCCAAAACAGGGTTCATAAATGCTCCCTGTTGCACTGCACTTGTTTTAATTTCTTCCTCATTTAACCCCATCATGGCAGATCTGCACGATTAATCGTTAAAAAATTGCGATCTCAATTCAACCCCCCCTCACGATCTTACGATCTTAATCCAGCATTTCCACAATTCCTGTAACAAGAGCAGTTCCTTGCTCACAGCTGTCAAAAAAAAAAAAGCAGCTCTGAAAGAGATAAAAAGAAACATTGTATCCATCTGTTCTTTTGAGAGATCAAAGGGATGAACTTCAGTCTGTAAGTGAGGTCAGTTTAACCCCTTTATGCCTAAGCCTTTTTCTGACAATTGTTGCTTACAAGTTATAATCAGTCTTTTTTGCTAGAAAATGATTTAGAACCTATATATATATATATATATATATATATATATATATATATAAAAGCAGAGACCCTAGAAAATAAAATGGCAGTCGTTGCAATATTTTATGTCACATTGTATTTGCACAGCAGTCTTTTTTTAAACACAATTTTTTGGAGAAAAAATATACACTTCAATGAATTAAAAAAGAATGCGAAAGACAGATATTGATTTGGCACAGAATTTTTTAAAGGGCCATACCACCAGAAAAGGGGTTGCACTTGATTTGAGTTCCCCTTACTGTTTTTTTATTTTTGCAGGGATTTTTCTGGAGCATCTCCCTAGGAGCAATGATGCCTTGTCTTCACACAAGTCCCAACACTAGAACTCCAATCAACTGCCTAAAGTGTAACCATGGGTGAGTATCAAGGGATCTAGCTCACCATTGCTGGTCTCCTGTATTTGGGTACCTTTTTTTTTTTTTTGTCCTGTTCTAGGGGTGACAACACTCGCTGTAATGTATCTAATTTAATAATTTTCCTTTTGGGTTTCATAAAGTATTCTGAATTTGAATATCTATGGAGGAGCAGAGTTGTCACGCTAGGACGGGAAATACAATTACGCTAAATGTCCCCTCTCCCCTCATCTTTCCCAATTAACCTCCATGAGCTACAAAACACCTCCCCACATGTTAGAAACATAGAAAAGTTTAAAGTTTAGAAAAGAAACATAAAAAGAGTAGTACATTGAGTGTTTGGTGCTTTTTATTTATTTAATTTTTATTTTATGTTTTGTATTTTTTTTTTTTTGGTGGACTACTCAGTCTTTTTTCTGCATAACTATACATTTATTATTATTATTATTATTATTCAGGATCGTATTGTATTGCATCTATTCATACATAAATACAAATGCATTCTATTGTAAACATTTTTCTGAAAATAACAGCAACAGCTACAAGTCTGCCTGTTTTTTTTTTTTTTTTTAAATACAGGATTTGTATTTATTTTTATTTTTTTTATATACATGTTTTGTCATTTTTTTGTTTGTTAACTTTTTTGTGCGAGTACAGATCTAAAGGAAAACAAAAATACAAAACGTATATAAAAACCAATAAATACAAAACCTGCTTATAAAAAGAAAAAAAAAATGGGCAGACTCATAGCTGTTGCTCTTATTTTAGATTTTTTTGTTTTTAATAATAGAATGCATTACTAAATGTATTTATGTATGTATAGATGCAATACAATACAAAACTATAAATGTATAGTTATGCAGAAACAGAAAAGTGATGGCAGAAAAAAAAAGAGTAATCTACCCCAAAAAAATAAAAAATAAAAAAAAAACATGAAAAAACACAATACAAAACATGTACAAAAAAAAAAAAAAGGGGGAACAGAAAAATAAAACCACAGGGTAGACTCGATGGACTACTCTGTATTTTTTCTGCTGTCACTTTCCTATGTTTTATGCATAACTATAAATTTATAGTAATGTATTATATCTATACATACATAAATACATTTAGTAATACAATCTATTGTAAACCTTTTTAGAAATTAAGAGCAACAGCTACGAGTCTGACTATTTTTTTTTGTTTGCTTTTTTTATACATTTTGTATTTTTTTTTTTTCATTAACTTTTTTGTACGAGTACAGATCTAACAAAAAAAAATACAAAATGTATAAAAAAAAAATAAAAAAAAAAATGGGCAGACTCGTAGCTGTTGCTCTTAATTTCTAAAAAGGTTTACAATAGAATTTTCTACTAAATGTATGTATAGATACAATACATTACTATAAGTATAAAGGCATAGTTATGCAGAAAAAAGACAGAGTAGTCCATCAAGTTGCCTTGTGTGGTTTTATTTTTCTGTTCCTTTTTTTTTTTTTTTGTACATGTTTTGTATTGCTTTTTTTTTTTTTGGGGTAGACTACTCTGTTTTTTTTTTTTTCTGCCATCGCTTTTCTATGTTTCTTCATAACTATACATTTATAGTTTTTTTTTATTGTATTGCATCTATACATACATTTTTTTTCCCCTTTTTTTTATATACACGCTTTGTATTTTTTCTTTTTTTTTTTGAGTAGTGATTTATGTATTATAGACAAAAAAGTTAACAAAAAAAAAAAAAACACAAAACATGTATATAAAAAAATAAATAGACTCAATGGGCTACTCAGACTTTTTTCTGCAGTCACTTTTCTATGGTCCTGTATAACATTCGGGGAGGCGTGCTGTAGTTCACAGGGGTGAACTGGGCAAGGCTGGTGACACCTCTTGAGATGACACTCGCACAAAGCACAGGAAGTTATCAGCTCACTGAATTTCTGACAGAATCAACAGCTTTTTTTTTTTCAAAAAGTTATAACAAAAGGTTTTTAGTGGTATATTTAGGAGGGCCAAAGAAAGGGAAAAAATACATTTTGTTGTTGGGATTTATATACACTTGGGTTTTGAGCCAAACTAACATGTGGTATCCTATGCTTCTATGTAGAAGCACCCCCCCCCCTTTACAGGTTAAACTTGGTACTGCAGCCTGGCTATTATATTATTATTATTCAGATAATACTCCCAAACGTGTTAATTTATCGCAGCGTCGAGGTATGTTGAGCATATACACCAAGCTGGGCATGGGGAGCCCAGTAGACATTTTAAACCACTGAGGGCCAAGTTCCACCTTAACAATTGGGCTGTCCCTATTCTGAGGTTTAATTGGGGGAATAAAATAAAAGTATTAACGTCTGGTTTTCTACAATAGGAAAAATGGATATAGCAAGCACATCGTAAATGCAAAGAAGCCACAAGAACCTCCCCTGAAGAACACTCCTATGAATCAGGACAAAAGCGATGAAGCCCTTGTACTCAGTCTCAATATGGAAAATGACCGTAAGTCAAGGTGGCTTTTGTTTAGTGGATAAGGATGGGGTATCGATCTTCGTACCTGTTGTACTGTCCAGGTGTTATGTAAGGTTCTTGGCTCTGCATCCTTCCCCACAGCCATTATGATGCCAGGTAGTCTCAATTCTGCTGCCTTCTCCGATATTTGAAGCAAAATGAGAATCCAGCAGCAAGAGTAAGGCCAGCCATAGATGGCGCAAATCTTTCCTGCAACCATGGGTGGTCACGGAAGCTGTCCTCACCGGGAGAACACAGTGATTGCTAGCGGCTAAAACAGCCGCTAGCAACAATCATATGTAAAATCTGACAGGCTGGTTGTACCCAAGTCGATGCATCGATTAACTTGGTTACATTCAGCCTGCCCATCATACATGGTTCAAATCTTGACAAGTCCGTGCTGAACGGGCTGAGATTTGAACCATTTATGTCTGACTTAGGCTGGGTTCACACTGCAGCGGTTTATGAGAACGGATGTGATTTGCACCGCACTGCAGTGCAAATCACATGCGATCTCTGTGCGATGCGAGTTCAGCCATACAGATCGTATGGCTGAATTTGCATCGCACCCGCCCCAAACTCGCACAGGACCCTTTTTTTGGTCCGCAGCAGAATCTGATCGCATGGGTGTTCACACTATGCTATCCGATTCCTGTCCGAGTTTGCAGATCGCACTGCGATATGCGAACTGATCTGGGGGTGTCATTAACTTTTCACTGACACTCCCAGCCGTTCACATAGGGCAGTGTGAACTGCCGCCGGGAGGCATGCGATGCGGGAACCCGCAGCGGATTCGCGGCGTTCCCGCATCGCTGCAATGTGAACCCAGCCTTAAAGTGGAAGTAAACCCATCGATTTAAACAGTTAAAAAAAAAAAAAGGCATGCCGGGAATGCTAACTGCACATTGGTTGTGCTCTCAGCCAAACTATCAAACCATCCAATGGCTGGTGTCATAACGAATCGCATGTGCAGCACCATAGCAGTTGAGGATTAAACAGAGGCAAAGATGGCAGCTTCCTTGGCTGAAAACGATAGGGGAGTTTACTTCCACTCCAAGTTATTACGTTCAGGCATTTCCAGTGAAGGGTACTGTTAATACTACAGCATACAAAGTTATTTTAGACAGTTGTGAGCTTGCAGTCTTCCAAGCCATTGCTGAACTGGCTCTGAAATGCCAGTTGTCTGGTTTCAACGAAGGGATATAACAAGCCTCCGTTAGCTGAATACATGGTATCCATGGAATATCGTTTCAACTTTTTTGCTCTCTATGTGCATGAATGACAAGATGGCTGTAAAATTTCCCAGCTCTGATGTTGCCTTCTACTGAACTGACTTGATTGCCGAGAGCCTTTGGTAAGGTTGAATTGGGACGCTTTGCAAGCTATGATTCTCGAGCTTCTTAAGGATGTCAATGGACATGTTAAGGTCATTGACTGAACAACCAAGAACATGACGTCAGCGACCTTCACATCGCTTCTCTTTGAAGGTACCAATGTCTAAATGTGATGCAAGAGTGGATACAGCACCTGATCTGGTCACTGTTAAGACCCTCTTATTGGGACTACCTTCAAAGTCACTCCGTGATCTCCTTAAAAGTAATGTCTGAAGTGTGTGTGATAGCGCTGGACCACTAGAAGTGATAATTGACTGATGGATATACAGTGATGTGCATCTTCCTTCAAAGAAGATGATCTGTATTGAAAGTATAGTGTATGTTGACCTTGGTCTGCTCCTATGTGCCTACCTCTCCAACATCCATTCCCGTGTTAGGAGACAATAACCTTAATGTAGGTCCTCTAGTGCATTCTATCATGATTCTGATAACATCTACTACTCAAACCCTGAGGAAGGGAGGTCATTCCTCTGAAACAAGTTGGCCGAATGTGTTGCTCTTAACCACTAAATGTTTCTAAAAGTGATATAGACTTTTGTACTAAGTGCTCCTCTGTACCTATCCAAGAGTTTCTCCTTAAATGTAAAGACTGCATGACCATTTACTGAACAGTAGACCCAAGAGGAGTCATCTTGACCATTAAAGCACAATTCAGTATTACCATATGAAATAAAGCTACTTACTTGCTGATGGACTTTCCAATAACCTTTCCATGCTGAACATAACCGATGAGAATTTAGAACATTAGCTATTCAATATGTAACTTTTAGCAATTCTAGGATGTGTTTGTGGCTTCAAGGACAAGGCTTCCAAGATCGGGGGAAAAGGAGTATGGATCCAAGAAAAAGCTTTGCCGATTTGATGGTGTGAAGAGAGCGAACGGACTGATCTACCAGCCAGAAGTCCCGAAGGTTTTGCTCCTTTTAGTATTTCAAGCCTGTTGTTCTGAGTCTTGACACTTGAAGGTTCTGCCACCATTTCATGCCTCCTACAGGCTTTTGCCATGCATTACATCAGTGGCTGTGATTTGACTTCAAAAGGCCTCCTGGGGAAAGGCACTGCTCTGTTCTACACTTGCGGGGAATATATCGTATTTTGGAATCTTAAAATTAAGCCTTTTGTTTAGGCCTTGCTTCTTTGTGCATACCTGCTCCCATGGCAATTCCGGGAGGGCAGATTGAGTTGTGGTGTCTGTTCTGTGAACAACAGAGGAAGCTGAAAACAAATGAGAGACCAATGCTAAAGCAAGTGATGGGTGTCAACGAATTCCTCTCTGTAGCTTTCTTGCCTTTACAGCTGGACATCCAGCACTTCGCTCAACCTAGCCTCATAGTAATGTCATGGTAATATGCTGTGAAGATGTAAGCTTAGACAAGACTGAAGTTGGCCTTTAGTTTTCAGGTTCAAAAAATACGCTACAGTGTTCATCCTTTAGGCTGCTTTCACACTGGGGCGGGAGCGGCATCGGCGGTAAAGCGCCGCTATTTTTAGCGGCGCTTTACCGTCGTTTTAGCGGCGGTCTGCGGGCGCTAGCGGGGTGGTTTTAACCCCCGCTAGCGGCCGAAAAAGGGTTAAACCCGCCCGCAAAGCACCGCTGCAGCGGCGCTTTGCCGGCGGTATTGCCGTGCTGTCCCATTGATTTCAATGGGTAGGAGCGGTTTAGGAGCGGTGAATACACCGCTCCTTCACCGCTGTAAAGATGTGGCTAGCAGGACTTTTTTCACTGTCCTGCCAGCGCACCGCCCCAGTGTGAAAGCCCTCCGGCTTTCACACTGGAGTGAAAGGGGCCGGTTTTTTTCAGGCGCTACACAGGCGCTATTTTTAGCGCTGTAACGCCTGAATATCGCCCCAGTGTGAAAGCAGCCTTAAAGAACCAAGCATGTCCTGCTATTCTCCTCAACTGCATTATTTCCACCATTCAGTGACTATTTGCCTTATAAAGCAGATCCACCAGGATGGATTTTGGATGGGTTGTAGCAGAGATCTGTCCCTGCCAGGTCTTTATTGCTGATCAGGACCTCCCAGAGAACTCTCTGCGTTTTGAAAGAATTCAAATCCACTAGTGGGCAGATGATGTAGCAAATATAGGCTGGTTATATCATTTAGTGTATGTTTAACCAAGGCTGGTGACAGTAGTAGCTTAGCCTATCATGGCTTTGGTAGGAAGGGATAGCAGTGAAGACCTGGCTGGAGATCAAACCCTGACTCATCTCACCAAAATACACATTTAGGTGGTGTTAAAAGAGAAAGTCATTTAAAAAAACAAGACAAAAACATTTATAAATTTTATACATAGGTGGATGCAGCATTTATCCGATGCTTCATCTGTCCCTGATGGCTCTGTAGTGAGAACTGAGTGATCAAACACAGCTGATCGCTCAGTTCTCCACTCCTCTCTGAGCAGAGAGCTGTGACTATCAGTAAGCTGCTCTCTGCTGTCCTCTCCCAGCGCTCACTGGAGCGCTAGGCTGTGCAGAGGGGGGGGGGGGGGCTGGCTTAGGCTTTCAGGGGCTTGCTGAGAGCTTGAGCCAGGTGCCTATCCAGGCTTTTTGGCAGATCCTGACCATATGGTCAGTATCTTTTTCAGAGCCTGGACCGGCTCTCTGGCTTTAGCTTGCTGTCGGCTGAAAATGGATCACAGGAGTGCAGAACGAACTGCATTCCTGTGATCCATAGGAAAAGTATGAAGGGAGTAGAAGTGCAAAGCACTCTAAACCCTGACATGATCAGAGCTGAGCATTCCTTCACAAGAGAGGTGTAGGAACGGGTATTCTTCTATCTCTCCCCGTTCCCCATCCTGGTGTCTTTTTTTCCGTATCAGGCTTTTTAGGAGAAGCAGGGGAGTCTGGGGACCATAGAAGCCACCAGGTGGATGTAAAGCCACTGGATCAGTTCTACAATATGGCCAGCAGTCTGCTCTTAAAAAGTAAACAAACCCCCGGCTGTTTTTGCAGCCATGAATTTGCTTATATGTTGTTACAACCATGCCAGTAAAAGGATTAATACCCACATTGTACTGTGGGAATTGTAACGCTCAGGGGCGGACTGACCATTTGGCTACTCGGGCACTGCCCGGGGGCCCCGGGCCACTAGGGGGCCCCATCAGGGTTGCCAGCCTCATTCAAACCAGGGACAGTATGTAAAAATCCAGATTGCCCGGGGGCCCCATGAGTTGTCAGTCCACTCCTGGTAACGCTATCAGGAACTTGCATGCTAATTGTACTATTCAAGTATTTATTTTCTCTTCCTGCAGCTGGCAACCTTGTCCTGGTAGCTGACTTTGTGAAGAAAAACCGAGATGCTAAAATACGTCCACCAGATAGTGAAGCCGTGAAGGATATGTACATTCGCATATGTGGCTTGGACGGCACAATGTACTCGGGTGAGCAGTATATGCTTGAGAGCTGGGAAGAGGTTTACCTTCCAGAACCAACCAAAATGGAAGTCCTTGGCGTTCTGGAGAGCTCAGAAGGCATGGCTCCATTCCCACAATGGATAGTACTTGTGGGAGAAGATGGACATGTATATGGCTATGAAGATGAAAAAATGTATCTTTTTGCCAACAGTCTAGAAAGGCTAATAAAAGATGGCATAAAAACTGACACATGCTATGACTACCCAGAAGACATCAGCGATGAGGTATAGTATAACACATTCATACTGTCTGCCACTCTCTAGATTATTTAACCTGGCCACTAATTTGTTTTTGAATGTTTACAGATTCTCAATAAGCATTAAATGAGCTTTAAAATATGCCCCCACTGACCCCTGTAGCTGCAGTTACTGTGGAGCAGGTAATCCTCAAAGTTCGCAGCAGAAACACTGACGTTATTAAAGGGCGAGTTCTCCTTTACATAAAAATCTGTAAGGTGAACTTACACCATGCAACAGGTCAGCAGGACTGGGGGGGGAGGGGGGGCCCTGTTTTAGTTCACCTTACAGATTTTTCTGTAAAGGTGAACTTACACTTTAAAGTTGGCTTTCTCAGCTGTTCAGCTGTTCTCCCCTCCTAGAGCATGTGCTCCGTGTTTACATTAGAGATTGTTAGGAGAGGGGGGTTATTGTTGAAAGGGAAAGCTGCGTCACTGCTGAGAGGGGGAGCTGAGCTGCTATTGAAGGGGTTGGGCGGTATCGAGAGTAGCTGCTGAGTCACTGCTGGAGAGTAGGTAACAGGGGAAGCTGAACTGCTGGGAGTGGGAGCTGAGCTGCTGAGTCAATGCTAAAGTGGTTGGGATCGCAATGAGCTGAGTTTGTTGGGAAGGGGGGTTCAGTGCTGTTGGATCAATACTGGGATGGAAACGGAGTTGCTGAAAAAATTATATAAATCACTTTGGCGCTTCTACTGTGAACTGCGAGGATTAAATGCTCCATAGTGGCTGCAGCTACGGAGGTCAGTGAGGGCATAGTGAGTTTTAAAACTTTTTAAGAATAGGTATTGTTGAGTGTTCATAGCCTGGCTACAGGTTCACTGTAAGATCATTCATAGAGATTCCTTAGGAAGGTTTTAATCATTAGGGGAGAAGAGTACCTACCAGGGAACTCACATTTTCAAAAGGAGTGTAGCATTGGTGTAAACCAGGGGTCTCCAAACGTTCTAAATAAAGGGCCAGTTTACTGTCCTTCAGACTCTAGGGGGGCCGGACTGTGACCAATGAGAATAGAAAAGGTCCCAATGTCAGTGGTGAAAAAACAATGCCCCGTCTTGCTGTCAGAGGGAGGAATTGTACCCCATCATTGGTGTTATTGTGCCCCATTGTCGTTGTCATTGGGAGAAATTGTGCCCTATTGTTCGTGTCATTAGGAGAAATTGTGCCTCTTCATTGGTGTCATTGGGCCCCATTGTTGGTGTTACTGGAAGAAATTTTACCCTGTGTTTTATTTATTTATTTGTTTTTTTACATAATTTGGTGGAATTGTGCCCCTTCATTGGTGTCATTGGGAGGAAATGTTCCCCTCTCATTGGTGTCATTGGACCCAGTTGTTGGTGGCCCTGGAAGAAATCTTGCCTTGTTTTTGATATCATTGGGAGGAATTGTGCCGCATTGATGTCATTGGGAGGAATTGTGCCCCTTCATTGGTGTCATTGAGGGGAATTGTGCCTCTTCATTGGTGTCATTGAGGGGAATTGTGCCCCTTCATTGGTGTCATTGGGAAGAATTGTTCCCCTCTCATTAGTGTCATTGGGCCCAGTTGTTGGTGGCCCTGGAAACATTTTTGCACTGTTTTTGACATCATTGGGAGGAACTGTGCCCCATTGGTGTCATTGGGAGGAATTGTGCTCCTTCATTGGTGTCATTGGGAGAAATTGTGCCTCTTGATTGGTGTCATTGAGGGGAATTGTGCCCCTTCATTGGTGTCATTGGGAAGAATTGTTCCCCTCTCATTGGTGTCATTGGGCCCAGTTGTTGGTGGCCCTGGAAAATTTTTTGCACTGTTTTTGACATCATTGGGAGGAATTGTGCCCCATTGGTGTCATTGGGAGGAATTGTGCCCCTTCATTGGTGTCATTGAGGGGAATTGTTCCCCTCACATTGGTGTCATTGGGAGGAATTGTTCCCCTCTCATTGGTGTCATCGGGCCCCATTGTTGGTGTCACTGGAAGAAATTTTTCCCTGTTTTTGACATAATTGGCAGGAATTGTGCCCCTTCCTTGGGCTCCAATGATGTTGGTGTTACTAGGAGAAATTGTGTCCCATTGTTGGCGTTAGTGGAAGGAATAGTGCTCCATAGTTGGTGTCAGTGGGAGGAATAGTGCCCCAAGGGCCAGATACAAGCAAGCAAAGGGCTGCATCTGTCCCCCAGGCCACAGTTTGGAGACCTTGGTGTAAACCATTTGTGGCTGTTGCATGCATCATCATTAATGCTAAATAATGGCCATGGCAGGCGATTTTTACAAGATATAAAAATGAAGGTGTTTGAACTATTATGGTGTGTATTGGCTTTAGTTTGGTCTGGGTGTGTATGTGCATGTATGGATATACATGTATGATTGTGTAGTTAGATTATTGGCAATTAGTATATTATATTTGAATTATTATTGTATAAGGTTATAGCAATGGGACTCTGAATAATTTAATAATTATGAAGAAGGGGTGGGATTAAAAAGGCCTGTACCTCTTCCCACTCCCATTTGGATATGTAAACTAAATTATTTTTTTACTGCTGAATGATTACTACTTTTATTTTTTATGGTGTGTTTTTTTTAATTTTATTTATATGTTTGAAATAAACTAAAAAAAAAATACAAAATAATAGAAATATTGCCCATGCATACACATTAAAGTGACAGGTCAGCTGTATTTTGTCCCCTTACAGGAAGAGGAAGTCCTTCAGAAAGATGAAGAAATTCAGAAACTAAGAAAGACGACCGACGAATTCATTGACAGTAAAGCAGATAGCTTTAACAGATTCATGAATTTGTATTTTAAAGTATAGCTGGTAACCAGACAAGAAGTCAAAGAACTTTGATAGCCGTACACAAAACAATTGTGCTTGGCCAAAAAAAAGCTAAAGGTTACCGAAGCTACTTCTTCCACAATCCTCTTTGGGGACACCATCGCTAGTAGTGGGAATTGCTGATGTATTTTTCTGCTTTACATGAGTTTCCTGAAAGAAAGTCAAATATGAATGCACATCTGATAGATTTTACCATTGTATGGTATAGACATCTGATAGCTTTTACCATTGTATGGTATAGACATCTGATAGCTTTTACCATTGTATGGTATAGACAATGTCCAGGCCTTTATTGGCCAAATTCGAGCTCTTTTCTGCACAGTTTCAGTTAGTCATGGTCACCCACTCCAAATGAAGAGGCCATTGAATATATTGCCTGCTGTGAATAGAAGTTTTAAAGAAGAGCAGAATTATAGTCTGGTAACAATTTACAGATCTGACAAGGTGATATTTAGGGAGACATCACAAAAAAAAAAAGAGCAGGGTCAAATCCAGGCAATTTGGGACCAGCAAGCTCATGTTTGGGTCCCCCCAAGGTCAGGGGCAGGTGGCAGAGCCCCGCAGGAACAGCCAAGTTGATATCCAGGAGATAGAACACATTTTGTATAGACTGTGTTTTTCAGGGGAGCAGTGGCAGGCAAAGGTCAGGTAGGAAGTCTAAAGCTGGTACGAAGGCCAGGATGAGAGCAAAAAAAAAAAGGGGTCAGGAATAGATTCACATAATCCATAGTCAGATGTGGTGCCAGCTTTTGTAGCTCCAAGTGAAAAAAAAAAGTCTCCCTATGACCACACATCCATACCATCCCTGAGATAGAAGTAAGTGGTAGCCTCAGCCTGGACTCCAACCAGGCCATGCCACCAACGTGTTTTGCTCCGCCCCTCTGAGCTTAGTCATGAGGATCATGACCAGGCCAGCATTTGTAGAACCAAGGCAGAATTACTCAGGTGCCAGGAACACAAGATGATGATCCAAAAGGAACTGAGCTTACAATAATTTCTCGCTCTTATGTGCAAGCCTGACTGGCCAATTGCTCTCTGAGAGCTGTCTAAGCTAAAAGCTTAAACCAAATGTTCTGTATTGCAGAAGCATCTGATGGATCAGATTGGATCACGTCCAACGCCAGGATCCTCAGTAGCAGCCACCGTGGTTAGGAGTAGTGTGGTATTAGTGAAGGCCAGAGGTTTAAGAGCTTGTAACTCCAGACTGCTGTATCTAACGCAGAGCTGATAAATGAGCCGGGGACCTCAGGGACTGACTTTCTGAATGAACTGTGCAGCAAAGGTGAATGCATCCCTTTGTAAAGAGCTCATAACTGAAGAAGGAAATGCCTTGGAATGGGCTTCCATTCTTCTTTTTGAAGGGCTTCTCCAGAAAAGTCCTGATCTTCCGATCAGTAGTAGAAGGGTGTAGTGATGTAAATGACATTTGCCTCTGCTACAGAGATGTCAGATTTGGGAGCACTGGTTCCATGTATGGGTGCCTCCCCTCCACAGGGGCAGATTTACTAAAACTGGAGAGTGCAGAATCTGGTGCAGATCTGCATACAAACCAATCAGCTTCCAGGTTTTAATATTATAACTTAAGCTGACCAAGCTGAGGTTAGAAGCGAAATGGCTACCATGCACAGCTGCATCAGATTCTGAGTGCTCCAGTTTAGTAAATCAAACCCCAGGTGTAGAGTAGGGGTTTGCACGTATGCCAGCAATCAGCACACAGAGCAGTGATGGCGAACCTTGGCACCCCAGATGTTTTGGAACTACATTTACCATGACGCTCATGCACTCTGCAGTGTAGTCGAGCATTATGGGAAGTGTACTTCCAAAACATCTGCGGTGCCGAGGTTCGCCATCACTGACATAGAGGATGAGCAGCTCTCCTTGTATGGGTGCAGCCCCGGCAAACACACCTTGTTGAAATCATCAGATATCTATAGGCTGAAAGTAGAACGAAAGGCAAAACATTTTTTTTAAACTTTGGATGCTTTTGATGACTTGTCGGGTTTTTATTGTCATCTATGCCTCCATTAGGGAGATTCACCCTCTCTTTGTCCCGTTTACCATTATCATTAAATGTAATAGAAAATCCCATATTTTGGGATGTCCCCAGAAAAGTAATAGTAGAGAAATTCCCTTTAATGGTGGTGATTTCCTTACTTTTCAGGTATTTTCTTTTGTTTCTGTTTTGGCTATGGGACAGGAACTGAAGGTAAATCTCCCCAGTGGGACACAGATGGGGGGAAAAAAAAAACCCGAGACGTTATACTCACTTTATCAAAATTAAAAAAAAGTTTCGCCCACAGTTCTACTTGAAGTCCAATTCACGTTTTTCCAAGTACCAGCCCTTGGGCGATGGACCGCTCTGTAGTGGAGGCACATCACACTCTCCTACCCCTAAACTACAGATCAGGTTTTTCTAGAGATGCCCTGTAATGGACCCAAATGCCTTGTTTTTATACCAGTTGCCATCTGCTGCTGCTGGGGTGCAGACGACATGCAGCACAAAGAACCAATGCTGCATGATGTCTACAACCCATCAGCAGATGGCAATGGGCATCTTGGGTGCATTTTCAGATGTACTTATGTCTGTGAAAGTCCTTCTTAATCTACTTTTAAAGGGCTTCTCTAGAAAAGTCCCGATCTTCAAATCTGTAGAAGGGTATAGTGATGTAAACAACAAATTTACCTCTGCTACAGAGAGGTCAGATTTTGGAACACTGGCACCATTTATGGTTGCATCCCCTGCACAGACACACCGTGTAGAGCAGGGGGTTGCACGTGTGCCAGGAACCAGCACTTGGAGGATGAGCAGCTCTCCTTGTATGGGTGCAGCCCCTGCGCACACACCCCTTGTTGAAATCCTTAGACATCTATGGGGTTGACGTTGAATTCACATTTTCCACATCACCCTTGGGTGATGGACAACTCTGTAGTGGAGGCACATCATCACACTCTCCTACCCCTGATATACAGATCAGGTTTTTCTATAGATGCCCTGTAATGGACCCACATGCCTTGTTTTTATACCGGATGCCATCTGCTGCTGTGTTTACAGACCTCATGCAGCACAAAGAACCAATGGGGCATGAGGTCTACAACCCATCAGCAGATGGCAACGGGCATCTTGGGTCCGTTTTTTAGACTTCTCACTGATTATGGGCAGATATCAATAATGATGTACTTATGTCTGTGAAAGTCCACCTTTTATCCAGGTAGTAGTTGTTGGTCACATTATGCTGGAATAGTTCTGTAAAGTGGAAGGCCTTTCGTAACTTCTCCCAGCCAACCGAAAAATAAATGGCTTGAAACATGTAGGAAATGTCTTCAACGTTGCAGAATAAGTCCAGTTGAATGTGACCAACTACTACTAGCTAATGATGTACAATGGTGCAGTAACCAATAGCCATCTCATTTAGTTAATTGATGTTGGCTCAGTGGTTTATGGACTCTTATTGTGTTACTACCGTCTGAACATCATCATTGCTTTTGTGCCGTTAATACACCTTTACGTGTAGATACAGTCACTGCAAAAGAACGTGGTTCTAGGGCCCAGCCGAGTTTGTAATATGCTGCTGGAACCTTTGAAGCCATTTGATTCCAACTAGGGACATTTTCAACCCCTGTGACTTGGGGAGTAAGATGGACTAGTTATTGGTCTGCTATGAATTGCACTTTGTTGGCATTTCAGTGCAGTACTGCAGGTGGGTTCAGTCACTGGGTGAGTTTTCCCGATGGGTTATGGTCAACACCGAGGACAAGAGTTGGATTTTTTTTAAATGGTTATCCTTAACCAATGCTTTGCAGGGCAGACCTCTAGCTGAGGAATTGTGCACATCTTCTGCCAAAATCCTTGCTGGAATGTAATGAAAATGTATTAAAAAAAAATACTAAATATCCTCATAGTGAACA